>NC_057865.1:5737500-6037500 GCF_019393635.1 Dromiciops gliroides | reverse complement strand
TTTCCTCACTGATTTGAGATGCAGAGACAGAGACAGAGGCTGAGACAGAGGCAAACAGATAGAGATGGATAGATTAGATGGATGGATGGATGGATGGATGGATGGATGGATGGATGGATGGATGGATGGATGGATGGATGGATAAGGAAAAAGGCTCAGAAGTGATGTGGTTTCCCCAAATTCACACAAGATTCCGAGGGCCTTAGACCCAATCCCAGCTCTACTTACTATTGTAGTGACTTTACTAATTACTTCACCTGTGTACACCTCCATTTTCTCCAGAAAATGAAAGGTTTGGTCTTGATGATCCCTGAGGTCCCTTCAACCTCTAAATATGTGTGTGCATCTATGCTGTAGCCATTACCCTCCATTTCCTCCTTAGCCTGATATGCAGACATCCATGGCGATAAAAACCTAGCCATACCCCAGGAACAAGCAGACATGACCAGGAGTTGGCCTTTTACACCCACACCACTGACTACTTTTTTCCCATTTTTGAAGCAACTTGGATTCTGAACCTTGCCTGACTTCATATTAATCCTCCAATATTCTCCCCATGGATGAATAATAGGATAGCAAGTCCCCAAGCCTCAGGAAACCTAAAACAGGCTTCTAAATGAGAGAGAGAGAGAGAGAGAGATTTAAGAGAGATGATGTCAGGGCACTATATCATGCCTGCCAACAGAGAGAACAGAAATACAATAGGAACTAGGCAATGTTCGAAGCCATTTGTTAGCTATTTCCAGCTGCTGAGGCCTGAGCCAAACCTGTGAGGTTGGAGTGCATTAAGTAAAGTCACCCTAAAAGCTTCACCAACATGGACAGCTCACTGCCCTGGTTTTCTCATGGAAGAGGAATGGTGGCCCAACTGAATAATGAGAATAACACTGCCTCCTTGAGGTCAGATTCTGTAATTTTGTTTGACAAGAGTCCTCTGACAGCAGAAAGGACGAGAACCCCTGAAATCCCCTGTAGACCCAATTTCAAACGAAAGGGGGTGCTCACCCACTCACTGATTGTACCCCCATCCAAGGCCACTCAACATGACTCATTTTGCTCATGGGTCTTCCCTTTGGGACCTCAGTTTAGGTGTTGTCCTTGACCAAAGCAATAATACAGTGTATGTAAGATAAAGAAACAGATGGTTTAGGCACAGGCCAGGAGAAAAGAGCTGATTGCTGACTCTGGCATGCCTGGATAGGAGGACTCTTAAAGAAAACCAAACCCCTTGAAAGTCCTGCTAGGCTTTTGCTGGAAGGACTCCAGCTCAGCTCAGCTTAGTACAGGGAAGAGAAGAGAAGGCGACAGAGACAGGCATACTTCCCCTAGCATCCCATTCTTCTTACTGTGAGGGAGCACATTTGCCATCATCTGAGTCTGTCCCATTGACAGGGTGACTAGTCACATAGTCTCAGCCCAGTGTCTCATGTAAATGAAAGAAATACAAGTCAGAGGAAGGAAATGAAGAGTCTATCAGTGAGCTACCTAGAGACAAGTCACCATGCTTCAATCAATCAATCTATTGTGAACAAGCATTCTTTATCGAATCACTGTGTGCCATACATGATGCTAAGTGCTGAAGACACAAAGACAATAATTAAATAGCCCCGGCACTTAGTGGGCTTACATTCTGTTAGGGGACAAACAACACCTACTCATATGAGTAGTGAGAAATTGAGTGAGATTTGAGGTCTCCAGGCTCCTAAGCAAAGTTCCTCTTTGGAGATGGTTTTGCTTGTTTCTGACCAGAGGTAGACTGATGATAGCTATTGGGTAATGAATGGACAGAGCCAATGAGGCATGTTATTGGCCCTGTGCTTGGACAGAGGGAAGAATAAACAAGTATGATTCTTAGGGAATGGAGGGTATTCTCTTTTTCCTACATATACTAAGCTCCCTTGAACCCTATTAGGATGGAGCCTAACATCCCAACTTTATTTAAGAACTAACTTGTTAAATGTACCATTAGCTTTGAAAGAAAAAATGAATTAGATGATATATCATAAATTTCTACAAGTGTAACTAAATTTGTTTTCCTATTAGTCTTGTTCTTGACATAACATGGAGCTCAACATGACAACCTGTTTTATTTTTACATTTCTAATCCTTTGATCAATGTCTTGTCTGAAGCAGCAGAGTCCTGGGAACCAAGGTTTCCCATGTTCAAGCTTCCATTCACATCCTTAGTAATGGGATCCAGGGTGAGGCACTTAAATTCTCAACATCTCCCTCTCTAGAGGGAAGATGGCAAAAATATGACACAGTCCCAAGGTTACATAATGTCAAAGATTTAGAACTGCAAAACACCTCACAGGGAATCTAGTCTGACCTCCTTCATTTACAGATGAGGACACTGAGCCACAGGATGAAGTGACTTGTTCAGGTATCTAACAACCAAGATTCAAATTCAGTTCCTCTAATCCCAAAGCCAGCATTATTTCTCATTTTACCAGGCTAGGAAAGTGGCTTTTTAAATCTGTGGGGGCAGTATCCAGAAAATTATTGCAATAGGTCCTCTGTCTAACCACTGAGTTACCCACTCATTGATAGTTTACTCCCCAAATTAAGAAAAGTAATGGCCAAATGGAGTTAATGAAGTTATGTAAATGAGTACTAAGAACACTTGGAAGAAAAAGAGAAGGAAAACTTTTGTTCTGAAAAGCTCATCTCACTCATTCATTTTCAAATTATATTTGGGTCATAATAGCTACTTTGAACTGATTCCACATGCCTTGATTCAATTTTACTCCATCCAAACCCATTCAATAAAATAACCATTCATTATATGCTTACTCTTGAATGAAAATTAGTCAATCAACATGCATTTATTGAGTGCCAACTATATGCCAGGTGCTATACTAAGAGCTGGGGTTATAAAGAGAGGCAGAAATGTGGACTCTGCCTTCAAGGAGCTTACATTCTAAGAGAGGAGACAACAGGTAAATAACTAGGTCCAAAAGGAAAACAGAGCAGATAGAAGGAAGGTAGCCTGGAATCAGGGGAGCATGAGGAGAATTATGTGTGAGAAGCCTGGAGAATCAGGAAAGTACAGGCTGGAGAGATCTGCCAAACAGAATGGGTTATATAGAGACATTCAGTAGCCACTGGGGTAGGGAAGTAAAGTTTTCAGACCCATGCTTTGGGAAACTCATGCTGGCCATTGATTTAAGGATGACTAGAGCAGGGAAAGACTTGGGACAGAGAGAATGGTTAAAAAGCTATTGTATTGAGAAGCAGTAAGAGCCTGAAGTAGGCTGCCAGATGTGTGCATGGAGAAAAGACATAAAAGAGTCTTTGTGGAGAAAGAAATGGCAAGGTTGACAATGTATTGGATACACAGGGTAGAAAAAAAGTGAGGACTCAAGGATGATGCTAAGGGCTCAAGCCCAGGAAACTAGAAGGATGGTAGGGACCTTGGCAGCAGTAAGAAAAGCTGGAAGAGGAGCACATGAGGAAAAGAAAGTTATGTCTCAGACCTTCAGTTAAAAATATCATGGAGAAAAAAAAAATATCATGGAGAACTCTAGCTTGAAATTCCCACTGGTTAGTGGAGTGCTGGAGCTTGGGAGAAATTGAAAGGATCATGGTTATAATCCTGTATGTGCTGCCCCCCCCCACCCCGTTAGAAGGTAAACTCCTTGAAGGTAAGGACAGTCTGAAATTGGTATTTATATCCCCAAAACTTAGTACAGAAACTCACACATATTAAGTCAAAGTCTATTTTTTTCCTCCCTCACTGCCTTCCTTCCTTCCTTCCAATAAACTATCAGGGTCCAAAGGAAATATACTGACTCTGAAGCAATCAGTGTCTACCTGTCTTACGTTGGCACACTTATCAAGGACTCCAGCTCCTTTTGTGTACTTCAGTATAAAACAGCACAAGGTCCAAGTTTCAGGAGACCCTGAGTCCAGCGGGCCTTCTTGGAAGATCTGAACAGTTCCTGGATAGACACTTCCAGTGTGCTGTGAGGAGGATTCAGATCCAGACAACATGAGCCATGGGTGCCTCTGCAATGGCCGGGCACATGCTCTCACTGGACTCTGTGTGACAAAACCAATGTAGTTATCTATGGAAGTTCCTGGTGGGTATGAGCTGGGCTCCCCTTCCTCCCATCCCAAAGAACTGTTACAAAAAACAAACAAACAAACAAACAAGCTCTGTGAAGGTCATAAGGGTGATGCTGACCATGGGCTGTCAGAAAATAAGAGGAGAGGTCTCACTTCAAGAGGAGCCAAAGGCCAGGCTTCCTCAAGGATGTGCCTCCCAACTGCATCTTACAGAAAGAGACGGATTTCAATCAGTCAACAAGCATTTATGAAGTACTCTCTATATGCCAGGCACCATACTGGGTGATGAGGTTACAAAGAAAAGGTCAAACCACAGGTCAAGGTCAAGCATCCTTGGTTTTGAGGAGCATGTCCTGAGCCTGCAGGAAGGACATCGTGCCCTTAGGCTCCAGAACCAGCAGAGAGGGAGGCAAGGACCTTGGCTTTGGCCCTTGCTAGCTCTTTGGCCCTGCTCATCATTTCACCTTCATCAGCCTCAGTTTCCTCATCTCTAAATGGAGAGACGTATTATTTATACTGCCCACTTGACAAGGTTGTCGTGAGTGGGGCATTTTGTAAGTCTTAAAGTGCTATAGACATCGGCAGAATATTGAGCAAGAGATCTCTTATCCAGAGGAGGTACTGGGTTCTCCACAGAGAAGGCATATTCCTTCCATTGCCCACATGGCTCCCAGTTGAGTTCTGTGTTCAAAGAAAGTAGGGGATGGGGTGACTTTTCTGCTCCAGCATTTCTCACACCATATGCTGTTTTAGAAAGAAATGGGTACAGGGCTGACTTAGGAAGATGCCATGATATTCAGCCAGTCAAAAAGAATTTACAGATTGTAATGATGTTCCAAACACCTTGCAAAGTTCTGGGGATACAAAAAAAGGAAAATTGGATGCAGGAGAGACCCAGTTCTAGGTAAGAACACCCTCATTTACTTGAGCTTTCTTCTCTCAATACAAAAGTGATGGTGCTGGGGGATTGGGGGGGGGGGGTTCTCTTCCAGGCTGGCTTAAGGAGAGACTCCAAGAACGCACAGATGATGTTTTTCCCTCCCACTCTGGGCTAAGGAATGCTGATCACACTGCAGTGGGTGGAACTAAGCTGAACCTGTTGACCTCTCATGTGGTATGGGAACGTGGGTGTGATCTGCATGCCAGCTGAAAGAATGTCAGGCAGTGGCCACAAATGGACCATGTGTAGTTGGATGTAGTGTCTGCTTGAGCCCTAGTGAACCAATGAATTCCCCCTAAGGGACTCTGGTGTGCCAGTGGGCACCTGCCAGGCATTTAGTGACCTTGGCTTCCTTGAGAATATCACTAAGATCTGCTTAAGTCTGGACACATTCAATTGATAGAATTCTGGGTCCAAAGCATTGCTAATCCTTATGGCCACATAAGCACTTGAATATAATTCACATTCCGTTAACAGTGATAGGCAAGGATGCAAGAAAACAGCTGGATTTTGAAATGCTGGGGTTGGAAATGATGAGGGTGAGGGTGTTGGTGGTGATGACAACGTCAATGATGATGAGGTTTACAAGGCATTTTAGAAATATTTCATTTAATTCTAACAACAGCCCTGTAAAGTAGATGCTATTATTGTCACCATTTTACAAGTAAGATTGACGTGGTTGATGACTTGTCCAGGATCACACAGCTAGGAAGAGTCTGAGGCAGGATCTGAACTCAGATCTTCTTCACTCAAGTCTAGAGATTTATCCACTGGAAAGGACCTCAGACACTGCACCTAAACAAGAATCCTTTCTATGTATGTGACAATTGGTTTTCTAGGCTTTTCTTGAAGACCTTAAGGGAGGGGAACCCACATATCTCAAGGCAGCCCATTCTCCAATTAGAAAGCTCTGATTGTTCAGGAAGGTCTTTTTGACAAGCAACCTAAATTGACCTCTTTGCAAATTGCCCCCCTCCCCATTGGTTCTGCCCACTAAGGAAGAGTAGAATAAGTTCAATCACCTCTCCAAACACCTTGAAATACTTGAGATAATTACCATGACCCTATCACCTAAATTTTCTCTTCTCCAGGCTAATTACTAGATCCTTTCATCCCAGTTATCCTCCCCTGAGTACTCTGCAGTTTATAAGTCTCATTCCTATAAGATGAGGCTGAGAAATTAACACAAAACCTCAGGAGAGTAGATTGCCCAGGGAAGAAGGCAGAAAGCTTATCGAACTTTACCTTTTTGGACTCTGTGCCCTTTCTATTACGGAATAAAATGGGATTAGCTTTTCATGATCTATCTAGCAAACGGTGGGCTCATATTGAGCATGTGGTATACTAAGACACCTAGGTCTTTGTTCAGAGAGAATGTAGTCTCTCTCTCCGTCTCATACTTGTAAATTGGAGTCTTTAAACTCAATTTTAAAAATTTAATCAACCAACAAGCATTTATTAGGAACCTATGTCTCAGGCACTGCACTAAGTGCTAAGGATACAAAGAAAGGCAAAAACAAGGTCCTCAGTAGGCTTACATTCTAACGGAGAAGACAACATATAAATATGTATAAACAGGATAAAATACGTCATGAATGGAAGGTAACCTTAGAAGAGAAGGCACAGCAGCTAGGATAAGATAGAAGAGCAAGGAGATGACCTCCCAACCATAAGACTCTGTTTCTTCTCCCTATTGAATTTAATCTACTTTGAAAATGCTCAGTCATTTCACCCATTAAAATGTTTGGGACTCTTGAATGTCATTTAGCATGCTGACTGTCCTTTCCAGTTTGGGTCGTCTGCTTGTTTGATAACTGCATCAACTCATTGATGAAATGTGTGAAACAGTACAAGACCAAGCCTGGGACCCTGAGATATACCACTGTAGGCCTCATGCCAAATTTATTTTTAATTATTAGTCAGCATATTGTTTGGAGTCCATTTGGGCTAATCACATTAGCCCAAACCTTTTAAAGAGTCACCTTCCAATAGCTGCACAATATTAACTTGTTCTCAAAGCTCATGGGTCAGGCAAACACAAAATAAATAACCAAGTTGTAAGGCCAGCCCAATTCTAGGACTTGATGACAGATTTGAAGCTGACTGAGGTCAGGGACCAGGGAAAACCTGCACAGACATCGTCTGATAAAAATACATGGTTAAAGTTTTACAAAGCATTTTAGACATATTATTTCACTTGTTTTTTACAACAACCTGGTGACATTTGTGCTACCTCCCCCACAGAGATGAGGAAACTGAGGCACAGAGTAGAGTCATTTTCCTATCATGAACAAGGTGACAGGATTGGAACACAGGGCTCCTAAATCTTAGTCCAGAGCTTCTTCCATTAACGTGATGGCATTGGACATAGACTTGTATCTGCACGAACATGCTGACAAGGATCTCTGAATTCTGTGGCCTCAGGATAGCCCAGAGATAGAGATATTCTGTCAATGGTGAGTTGATCAAGGGAATAGGGTGCATTTATTAAGCTTACTATGTCTAGGCACTATGCTAACAGCTATACAAATACTACCTCAAGAATGCGACAACAACAGATTAGAATGTCGGCACTATTGTTTCCCAGAGTCCCAGATTCACAATCTGTCAAAGTTGGAATGAATTCCAGTTGGATGTTATATTCATGTTATGGAATTTTATTGTGCTGTAAGAAATGATGAAGGGGATCGTTTCAGAAAAATCTGGGAAGACACATATGACCTGATGCAGAGTGAAGTGGACAGAACCAAGAGAAAATTGTACACATTAACAGTAATATTGTAAGGACAATCAACTCTGAAACACTTGACTATTGGGATCAATACAATGATCCAAGATAATTCCAAAGGACTCATTATGAAAAATGCTGTCCACCTCCAGTGAGAGAATTGATGAACTATGAATGCAGATTGAAGTCTATGTTTTTCTTTTTTTTTCCTTGTTTTTTTTTCACAACATAGCTAATGTGGAAATGTTTTGCATATGTGTATATATATATATATATATATACATATATACACATATGTATACATATATACACACATATATGTGTGTATAGGGTATCATATTTCTTGCCTTCTCAATGGGTGTAGAAGAGGTTACAAGGAGGGAGAGAATTTGGAACTAAAAAGTTATTAAAATTAATTGGCACTTGGCATTACTAGGCCAAGAAGATGTTCTGGGAGGCCAGACTGAAAGACACTATCAAAATCCAAAATTTTCTACCTCAAAGAGACAATGTGTAATTCAATTTCAATTCAAAATTCCCTTAAACGTCAATAAAACTTCCAAAGTAATTGGTGCTGATGTGCTCACAAGTGAATTTGAGTTAGATCAGTTCACTTAGAAAAAATTACTTTGAGAAAGGCTCAAAGGCAAGATCAAAGGACTAGGTGGCCTCTACAATCTCTTTCAATTCTAAATATATGATGCTAAATTGGCTCTTTTAAAAAATCCCCCCCAAAAAAAATCCCCAGCAACCACACCTAGGACTTGAGAGAGATGGGAACCCCATCAGCTTATATCCAAAGATGAGTCTAAGGAAAATCATGTGGGGGGTTTCCTGAAAATGAATTCTACTGGACTTTCATTTCCAGTCCATTATCACCTGATTGCTGTGGGAATCTGTTTGAATTCCAGTATCTTCTGTGGAAATGCTGTGTTCCCCTTTTATCTATACTGTAACTCTCAATGAATCAAAAGCTACTTCTTAAGTGCCGACTGCTTGCTAGGCACTGTCCTTACTGTTGAGATCACAAAGATATAAAGGAAACAGGCCTGGCCCTCAGGAACCTTATGTTTTCAGACCTTTACAAAAGAGCAAATATAGGCAAGGTGTTTTATGAGTCTGAAAATGCTCGATAATTGTCAGCCATCGGTCCCATCATCATTGTCTTCATCCGCATCATTATTCCTTTTATGGATCTCTGATCTCAGGCCAATGGTCACTTCTTCCACTGGTACAATTTATAGCCCATCCATGCTTGTCTATCTTGTACCATTCTTCTTCATGTCTCCTCACACATTCTCCACAATGGATCTCTTTAAGCATGCTGGGGGAGGAGGAAGGGAAATTTATCCCTATCTCCACTTTGTTTTCACCACTGTTATTATTTCTCCAATGCTTCCCAGCCATGTTAAAGGATGCCCAATATTAATTTCACCTTATATAGCTAAAACTAGGAACATATAGGACAAATGAAAAGAAGGGGGAATCTGTTAGTGGAGAAAGAGAAGATAATATGTGAAGCTTTAAATCCAAGAGGAAGAAATCTAATCAAATATACGTAGAAGAATCTCTACCTAAGGAGAAGAAATGTACCCATAACTATTAAGATCCTTCCTCACAAGGCCTACAGCCCCAGATTTTATCATACCTGTCATGGAGGCATTGCCTTATCCTCTTCATTCCTCAGTGCAAACACAGCTAGCTCAGCCTTTGGGTGGAAGCTCTGGCATGTGGGGTTTCAGAGACTGTTTGGAAAATATTGCCTTGTATGTGCATTAGATAAAGGGAATCAGAACATGAAAACATTTGTTTTATGCCTCAAATCCCCCTGAGGCTTAGTAGCATTTGGTGCATTTATCGTTCTCATTACAAGCAGATTCTCTAACTTCTTAGAGCAGGTGGAGGAAAGATGGAGTCAGGGTAATTCCAATAAGGCCTATAAATCTGATGTGTGTCAGCAGAGTGAGCAGAAGATGTCGGTTGAAGCTAATGTGGCTCCCTTCATGGGATCATAGGCTTACAACTAGAAGAGACCTTGACAGTACTTAGCCTCGCCATTTTATGTGACAGATGAAGAAACTTAGACCCAGAAAGGGAAAACAGTTTGCCCAAGATCACACAGGTTTTAAGTAGTACACGCAAGATTCAAATTCAGCTCTCTTTCCACTCTACCACTAATCTTGAGCTGATTATTACGTCTAATGCTCAGTGTAATAAATAACAACAAAGAAGGGCTCTTGAGGAAAGAGGGGAGCCCCAAGCAACAAAGACTCAAACATGTTTGAGAGAAGAAAAAAAGCCAATGATATCGTTCCTCAGGGATCCCCCCCACACCTCCGCTTTCTTTCCTCCCTTCCTTCCTCTGTATTTTGTAGGGCTAACTGCTGAGGTATATGCTGTATTGAAATTGCTTATCCTGGAAAAGGGAAGATAGTGAGTGATAGAAGCATTGACTCTCACATCCCAAAGCCTCATGGTATGATCGAAAACTCGTTGGTTCAAATGGGAAGAAGCAGTGTGGGATGAAAGCCAGTTATTGAGTCAAAAGCCTTGAGTTCAGGTTCCAGCCCTTCCAGGATATGATCTTAGGTCATTTCCTCTCACTGGGCCTAAGTGTCCTCACTGACTTTGAAGGTTCTTGAAGTATCAGAATCCCATAAGTCTAAAATTTCAATGTGGGGCCTTTGAAGCTGGCTTCTTGAGTTGATGTCTTCATGAACGATTGTATTTTGAAATGTTCCAATTCTACCATTATCTTTTATCATTCTATCTTTCCCTCTCCCTTTGGGCTCCCTAACCCTGTTCCTTGTCTTCACTGGAATCTCCAGTTCCTCCATCCCTCAATTCATTCTCAGGCCATAATCCATGCATTGCCAGCCTCTACCCTTGGATTACTGACACTATATTCTTCCTTCACTGCTATTCATGTGCTTTTGAATGGAGCTGGAGAAAATCACGAAACCATGAAAATTACATAACCTGTCTTGGGCTCTCACTGCAACAAGGCAATCTTTCATACCTCCCTAAATGATTTTTATCCCACTCACCACAGCAACTATTCCAAACATTTGACCCTCTTCAGTGGTAATGTTCTCATTATTCTCTCCACTAAGGACTTTGATTCATATATCACAAAAAAAAAAAAAAATGAGGCCCTTCACCAAAAACTCCTCTTTTTCCTCATCTCACATCACTCAGGCATCTTAACCTACTATCTTCTCCTCATGAAATCTCATGTGAAAAGATATCCATTTTTCTTGCTAAGATAAACCACTCTACATGAACCATCAATGTATTTCTCCAACATATGATGCTTACTATCATCCCCAAAGTTGTTGTTATTCAATCATTCAGTAGTACCTGACTCTTCATGATCCTACGTGAAGATTTCTTGACAAAGATACTGGATGGGTTTGCCACTTCCTTCTCCAGTGGATTGAGGCAAACACAAGTTAAGTGACTTGTCCCAGGTCACAGATTTGAACTCAGGTCTTCCTGACTCCAGGATTAGTGCTCTGTCTTCCTCAATATCTCTCCTATATTCATTCTCTCCCTGTTTTGTTCCTTCTCCACTGACTACAAACATGCCCAAGTCTCCCTAGATGTTATAAACCCTTATTTTATTCTACTCATCCCTGCCATTTCCTCAAATTTCTCCTCCCCTTCGGGGCTAAGGAAGGCATATTGAATGACTAAATGTTATTTACAAATGCCTTGTGATATGCTAGGTCCTTTGCAGGAATCCCAAGCTGCCTCCAAAGGCCTCATCACCAGTCTCTTCCTCATTGCTGGACTCTTCTCTAATGCCCTCATCTTCCACAGTTCCTCCTCCCTCCTCCCCTCTGCAGGGCAAGGTGATCACATTGCTCTAATTTGCCAGAAAGAAGCATTCAAGTGACCCAGACTAGTTCATTTAAAAATAAAATCTTTTCACCACTAAGATTCCTAAAGTAGCTCAGCAAGTCACAAAGTAACCTAGAAACCTGGATTTGAATTTTGCTTTTTCCATGTTTGAGGCATCAAAAGAAGTGGTCAGTTAGACCCTTCAAGCAAACACAGTGCAGGGTACATTGGAAAGATAGCCACAATGTGCCATCTTGCTTGCTCTAAGCTAATGGAACTGAACCCTAGTACATTTGTCTAGCTATTTTTTAGGCTAGAGAGCCAGCCTGGATGTCAGAAAGGCCTGAGATTGAGTCCCATCAATTAAAAGTAATGGCTGTGTGATGCTGGCACATCCTTTAACTTCTCTGGGGTCCAGATAATTCTCTTAGATTACTATCCCAGTGACTAATGTCTATAAGTAGGAGCTATCCCACACAGGGTACCTGCTATGCCAATGAAGTCACATTAAAGACCAAAAGAATAACATCTAAACCATGCCCAGCTATGTGGAATGGAGCTATTTATGGAAAATAAATGGAATGAGATTATGTAAAAGCCACCCAGATTCAAGAATTTGTCATTGGAAGGAGCCTTAAAGGACCTCAAATGTAGTCTCTTCAGAAAGAGGACCATAATAAAAGTTAAATGACCTTGCCCAAGGTCAAAGCAGAAATAAGTGGCCAAGATGAGAATTGAGTCCAGCTCCTACAACTCCAAAGTCAGCACTCATTCCACAATAATCTGGGCTTTGCAGTTCCATGTTATTTAAACAGTTGTTAGTTCTAATTTTCTCTTATGGGGAGTATCTAACTACTAGGGTCCCGTGTGTGTCTCTCCATAGAAAGGAGTGAAGATTCCTTTCAAGATATGAAGCTTTGTGTCCCTGAGTGTGTCAGAGCTACCCTACCCACCTATGACCTCACCCTAGGTGGCAAATCACAACAGTCCTAAGGGAATTGGGGAAGCTTTTCAATTATCCTGAACAGATATCTTCCTATGGTGCCATACTTTTAACATAGCGACTGGTACATGCTGTTCTGTTGTTGTTCAGTTGTTGTTGGTGGTGGTAATTTTTTGTTGATGAATTGTTTCAGTCATGTCCAACTCCTCATGATCCCATTTGAGGTTTTCTTGGCAAAGATATTAGAGTAGTCTGTTATTTCCTTCTCCATGGCAGATACATGGCAGAGGTTTAATGAATTTTTGTTTATTGATTGCTTTTAGTTGTCCTAATGTGAGACATATTTTACTTCTAGGACAATTGATGAAGCAAAATCTAGAAACTTATGACCACAGGAATACAAATCCACAGCTAAAAGGGTCCTCAGAGGTTACCTAGCCCAGCTTCCTACTTCTACAGATAAAAAAAGCTGAGGCTGAGAAAGATTACATAATTTGCCCAAGGCCACATAATTGTTAAGTGGAAGGGCTAGTATTAGTACCCATGGACTCTGGCTCTAAACCCAATATTCTTTGTGTGAGAAAATAACGGGATTTGGCAGATACTCAAAGGCTCACCTGGAGATTAATCTAAACTGGTTGAATTAAGTGAGAGTGATTGACTTTGCTGATTAACCTACTTCAAGTTAATTAGATTATAACCACACCTGGCTGACCCTTAAGTAGATATTGTTCTCAGAAGCTAAGGACTTTGAACTCAACTTGAGACCACCTTTAAGTCCAGTGAACCAATGGATTTGGATGCCCTAACCAATCAGCTTGAAGCAGTGTGTAAGGACCACCTCTGCTCCAGACCTATAAAAAACTTCCACACTCAGTTTGTAGGAAAGCTAGTGGTTGAAGCAGGCTCTAGCAGAGGACTTGAGGAAGAACCCGATCAGGCTGGAACTCTGGGCTAGATAGGCCTTTTCTTAATTTTCTGAATTCCATGTGAATATCTGGTATACTTTAATAAATGCTTAATGCTAAAGCTTATAATTTAAGGCAACCACACATTACATTTTTTAGGCAACACATTTAGATTTTAACCATCACACTTGTCTACAGCAGGTAGGTATTACTTGGGCTTCCCCTTCAGTTGACATCAGGAACCATGATTGGGCCACCATAATTCCTGGAATTGCAATATGCTTTGTTGGGCATTTTATGGTCATGATTTTCAGATACTGGCCAGCTTGTCACATGGAAGTTTAGGATTAGCAAAGGAATTGGGTGACCAGAGTTTGAAGGCCTTTTCTTTTTGTTCAATCAGTGACTGACATCCATTCACATAAAGAGCTATGACAGTTTTTCCAGCTACTGCTACTATCATATAATATAGAACCTAAATTAATTTCTCCCCATGACCAAGTAGCAGGTGGAGTGTGGGTATAACCACAGTAAATGTGCACATGATTTCTTTGCTTAGAAATAAAAACATAGGGGCAGCTAGGTGGTGCAGTGGATAGAGCCCTGGCCCTGGAGTCAGGAGTACCTGAGTTCAAATCTGGCCTCAGACACTTAAAATCGCCTCACACCAAAAAAAGAAAAAGAAAGAAAGGAAAGAAAAGAAAAGAAAAGAAAAGAAAAGAAAAGAAAAGAAAAGAAAAGAAAAGAAAAGAAAAGAAAAGAAAAGAAAAGAAAAGAAAAGAAAAGAAAAGAAAAGAAAAGAAAAGAAAAGAAAAGAAAAGAAAAGAAAAGAAAAGAAAAGAAAAGAAATAAAAACATACATTTAGAAATCTCTCATTTTGGTTAAAAAATCAACTTCACAAGGACAAAGATGGGGACAATTGACTAGGCAACAGATCATCTGAAGAAAATTTAGGGTCTTATTAAATTTCATGCTCAACATCAGGGTGATATGACAATCAAGAAGTATCAAGAGGGAGAGCTTTCGAGAAGACCAAGAAGGTGGATTTGCCGGGCTCTTCCCTGGGGACACCAAATCCAGACTAGTGAAATCAGTTGCAGGGCCCATAGCTTAGGGGTGACACTGACCAGCTGGAAAGTATCTCCATGTGGGCAACTGGGATCCTAAAGGACTTTATAGCATGTCTATCTTAAGGGGAAAAACACTTATGGAGAAGATGAGAACTGAGTTCCCAATGTTTGAAGGGATATTATTTTTGTTGGTTCCCTGGGCTGAACTAGAAGCAGTGGATGAAAGTCGCCAAGGCAAATGTTGGGTTGTTATGTAGACAAAAACGTCTTCACAATTGGATTTAGCCAGAAATGCGATGGTCTTCTACCAGAGGTAGAGGATCTCCCTATATTGGAGGTTCTCCAATAAATATCTCTTGAGCCTTTGTCAAGATTATTGGAGAGGTCCTTGCAACCTCTTAGATTCTCTGTGTATAAGAAATTACATCACGTCCTTTTAGTTTTTCAAGGTTAAGACAATTCAAGATGCAGAGTCAGAGTTGCAGCCTATAAACATCATAACTGGTGTTGGCCAAGGTGCCAGTTGGGAAAGGCTGAATTATGCTCTTAAAAAAAAATTATGGTAACAGGATTAATGCAGAAATGGGATTAAGGTTATTATGTGTGTGTATATATATGTGTGTGTGTATATATATATATATGTATATGTATATAGATATATAGATATAACCTATATCAGATTACCTGCTGTCTAGGGGAAGGGGGAGGGAGAGGAGGGAGGGAGAAAAATCTGAAATTGTAAAGCTCATATAAACAAAAGTTGAGAACTATCTTTACATGTAACAGAAAAAATAAAATACCTTATATGTAAAATTAAAAAAATTAATTAATTTAAAAAAATTATGCTGAAAAGGAAGTGACCTTACTGGCATTTCCTGCCATCTTTCAGTTCCTGCATGCCAGATCAATTTTTTCCACCAGTTCAGCTATTCCAATATAACAAATTGGCCTCATCTCCATTGTCCAGCTCCTTCCTCTAATGCAGACACTGAATGGATTTAATTTCTAAATACGGTAAAGTTTGTTTCAGAGTAATTTTAACTTTAGGTTATTGTACAAATCATCCCCTCTCTGGAAATGGAAGCCTGTTGACCACTGAAACAGAGACGTCTAATGGAGGGCCTAAATCAGCCAATTGTACTTAACCAGCAAAGGTCAGTTGGCTTGAGTTTTCCATCCTTTTAGAGACAACTATACTGTCTCACAAATCGAGTTCTCCCCCTAATGGCCAGAAGGCTTACAGAAAAGCTGGACTCCATGGTTAATAGGCCATCACAACTAGACTGCCAATGATCCTCTCTGGCTGACTGTATTGGAATGGAGAGAGAAAAAAAGATATTTCAGCACATTAAACTGGTGCTAATCAGAGGGTGTTCAAGCAATGAAAGACTGACACAAAACTGCCCCTGTTAAATAAACATTATCTATCAAAATCCCATCCAGGCAACTCCAGGAACATTGGCAATGTCATGTAAGGACATTCATTTCCACTTCAATGACCCTCCAAAAAAATTAAAAAGTCGCTGGGTTTCCCTGCCCTCTTTTTGGACAGCAAGGAGCCAGATATTGGAAAAACTTTTAAAAGGAGTAGTACTTGATTTGGATGGTTATTGCCTCTCCATTTACTGCGATTCAGTTGTCTAATTAGAACAAATCTGCCTCATCTGTGGTAGTTGGCCTTGCTGTGATAAAATTCGCTGTTCTTGGGAGAGGATCAGGCGGTACTGACTCTATTGTGACCTTGAGCACACGGGGTCCCTTTGTACTTGTAAGGAAAGGAGCTGTTTATGAGTTGACAGAGGATGATAAACACAGTTGACATTTCTGTACTACTTTCAAGTTGGCCAAATACTTTCCAGAGATTCTTGTTTCTGAGGCTCTAACCACTCACCGAGGGAGGTACGAAGCTTATGGTTGCTACTTTGTAGGTGAAGAAAATGAAGCTCTGACAGGGCACAAATGACTTATCCATGGTCACACAGCTGGTAAATGGCAGGGGAGGGATTGTAACTCTGGTGCTCCTGATGACAAGTCTTGTCATGTTACCTCTGAAGTGAGAACAACAAGAAGCTTCTATCATCGCTCAACTTGTACTCATGGTGCTCATGTTATTTTAGTTATGTTAGATTAAGAGAGAGGTTGTGTGGGTCAGTGAATAGAGCACTAGATTTGAATTTACCAGACTAGGGGATAAATGTTGACACTGTCTCTTATTACCTGTATGACTTTGGATAGATTTAAGTTTCTCTTCCATCCCTGAAAACTCATTCCATATATTTTTTTCCTCTTTCAAAGCCAAAATCCTAGAAATTTCCTCCATTATGTGCTCCCTCAATCATTTCTCAAGACATTGCTGTCTGGTGTCTAGCTTTTTCAATCAACTGAGACTACTGCCTTGCACTGTAGGTATTTAATTTTTTTGTTTCTGTGTAATGTTAAATTTAGAGTAGCAACCATGCTTCCAAAAACGATAAGTCCCTTAGCTCAGGTATTTTACCTCCCATTCCTATGCTCTCTGTAATTTAGCACACATTTGAGCACATGTTAAAAAGGCCAAATATTTTGGCAG
Source organism: Dromiciops gliroides (assembly GCF_019393635.1). NCBI lineage: Eukaryota > Metazoa > Chordata > Mammalia > Microbiotheria > Microbiotheriidae > Dromiciops > Dromiciops gliroides. The sequence continues at coordinate 6,020,430 of NC_057865.1, read as the reverse complement.
ATGTCATAGCTTCTTCATTCTAATGGATCTGCCCATCTGCTTTACAAGGGACATTCTAAGCATGAGCCTGTGTAAAGGTAGAGTTATTGAATAGCTCTGACTTAAAACAAAAAATAAAAAAAAAACATTTTTAGTCTAAGGGATGCCCTAGAAACATAACAGTCAATAGGGCAATTGGCTAAGCCTTTACTTTTCTGACATTATTTAAACCCCAAGAAAAGCAGAAATCATATTTTCTGTGTATTTACCAATGCCTCTGAAAGAAGAATTAAACATTCTTTTTAAACATGGGTGTAGATTGTCTCCTGTGTAAATCATATAATGTCAATGCATCACAATGGAAAGTGAGAACCATAACTGATAATTCTCCAAGAAATCTAGCCAATGTAGTGGAGCATTCTGGACAATATAGGCTTCTATCTTACTCTAACAACTTAATGTCTTCATCTACTTTGATGCATTACCCATTCCTGCAAAACCAAACTATTCATACTTTGTATCCTCTGAAAATCCTGCCTGTGATCGATTGAAAATATCCTCCCTCAAATATACCCAATGGGATAAGTAGTTTTTATTGTTTCTTTTAATATTTGGTGGCTACTAGTGCAATAAGTTGTTCCAATATCATCCCTGACTCTCAGGGCATGACGAGAACACATGGTTTCTGGTCTTAGAGATGTTTGATGAGGCCATTCATGACATCTTTCTGATGGGAACAAATACTGGTAAAATCACTCTACAAACTGAATATTTCCATTCACTTTGGCCTCACCTACAATTCTGATTCTTTTAAAATAGCGGTATTTCATGAATTGCATCTATATAATAGCAGCGGTTGATTGTAGTTATCAAAAATGAGTTTTTGTGTCACGGAGCAGCTTGAGAGCCATGAAAGCAATGGGTATAAGTTTCCAAAGACAATTCGGTGAACTCTCTTCTTCCAATATAATTCTACAACCAGCATATTGATGAACTAATTCAATGGCCTACATGTCTAACTATATACTATATTGGGGGTGGAGTGGGTAGGGAGGGTGGGGATAGTATGCTTCATCCACTTGGCTTTTCCTATGAGAATTGTTAAAGCATGATCTTTTGAGTGGTCATAGGTGGTTCTATAACATTTCATGGTTCAACTAAAGAAGTACATCATCTAAAGTTAGGAGCATCTGGACACTCAATATATACAGGGAATCCTTCTGTTTAGACTGGAAGCAGGACATTCCCCATAGTACTGGTCAATGACTTTGGTGAACTGCCATCTTGGGAAAGATTAAATGAAAAAAAAGATTAAAGACATTAATCCAGTTCAGTGGATTGAGGAGATGCCCTTCTCTTTTTTGTCCCTTTTTTTTGCAAGGCAATGGGGGTTAAGTGACTTGCCCAAGGTCACACAGATAGTAAGTGTCAAGTGTCTGAGGCTGGATTTGAACTCAGGTACTCCTGACTCCAGGGCCGGTGCTTTATCCACTGTGCCACCTAGCCACCCCTCCGTGCCCTTCTCTTTTAACAGGATTGCTCTTCCTAGGGTAAAAATTGAGTTGCTCCTTTAATTTAATACAATAAGGATTAAGTATTTCTTATGTATAAGGCTCTGTACTAGGCCCTATGGATTCAAAGACAAAGCTCAGGTGGACTTGAGAAGCAGACAGAGACCATATCCAAAATCACCATCATCGTCATCATCGTCTTCATCATCCGCCCATCACCAAACCGCATGAGAGGTAATGAGCAGGGCTTCAAAACATGCAGCTGTTTGGGCTCCATAGGAATACAGACCTGTACCCGAAAGGGGTCTGTCTCCAAGTTTATCGTGCTCAATACCTCTCATGTAATGAATGAAGAAATCGGGGTCCAGAGAAACGAATTGATATATCCAAAGCCACACAGCCAGCAGGTGAACAGACGGGGACTGAAACCAAGATTACTGGACCATAGACCCAATCCTACCAATTCTCTCACTTTTGGAGGGTTAAGGATTAGTTTGGTTTCTTTCCAATCTCATCTTCTTTGAAGTCCTTTCTGGATAAAGAAGTGAGCTGTATTATCACCTGGGCTTTCTTGTGTTTGTGTGTGCATTACTCTTCCCTTCTGCCTCTCTCTATCTGTCTCTCTGATTTATCTCTATCTCTGTATCTCACTGATAACAGTTGGTAAATCCATATGTTTTTTGTCAAGATACTGGGGACCCAACTGTGTGAAGGAGTGGTAACTTCAGTCTGTTCTGCTTAAAGGAATTCTTGGGTATCTTATGTCTTTGACGTTACTGTTAGAACACAGTGTTAAATGATAGGAATCAGTTTTGTTTGATTTTTATTTGATGTTGACCTTTGCGATAACAGTCAATGATATAATTAAATACAAACAGTGGATGTTGAAATAACTCCCACATTGGTGGCCCATCATTTTTTCTCTGATATTATATGATAAATTTCACTTTTTGTAGCATTCAGTACAACCATCCGATGTCTTATCGTTTCCCCCATAAATAGATAGATAAGTGAACAAATGAATGAATAAATAAATGATGAATGAATAAATAAACAGATGATTAAAGAAATGAGCAAATAAATAAGTGAATAAATAAAAGAATAGGTGGATGGATGGATGCTTGGATGCTTGGATGCTTGGAAGGATGGTTGGATGGATGGATGGATGGATGGATGAACAAATGAATAAACAAATCATGCTATTGAGACATGGTGCTTCAGAGTAATCAAGTATTTTTTTGTTATTTCCTAACACTCAACCGTTTCTCACAGTTTTGCTCCCTTTGTCGTGATGGCCAAAGAGTTCCTCCTCCCTATAGCACCTATTATGTTGTTGTCTGCCTCTGTTTCTTCCAGAAATAGTCCTTGGCTACCAGGAAAAGTCTACTGCTGGGATGGCACTTAAATCCTTGGCAAGTTGACAGAACCTGCCAGAGTTCATATTTTCTGGAAAAAGCTTAAGGTACACTAAGTCACTTCCATGCCCCTCATGGTGGGTCAGGGAATGAGGAGAATTCCATTTGGGAGTCTATAAGTGCATAATATTTCTCAATGTTGATTAACCAGCTTCCATGTTTCTCAGATTTAACTGGACACTTACTAGCTATATGACCCTGGGCAAGTCACTTAACCCTCATTGCCCTGCAAAGAAATAATAATAATAATAATAATAATAATAATAATAATAATAATAACTGGGCATTATCAGTTTTCTCTGATTTGTGTACTGTCATATCAGAAGAACCAAGCACCAGAGTACGATATATAGTTTCACACTAATGTACTGTTTACATTATAAAGATCTCTTTTTATAGGGGATTTGTGGTCTCGGCATCTATAAAAAGAGCAACGAGTCTTTCCCAATTAATAAGTGGTCCAAGGATGAGAACAAGCATTTTTCAGAAAAAGACATCCAAGTATCAAGTCACATTAAAACTCCTCTAAATCACTACTGATTAGAGAAATGCACATTAAAACAGCTATTAGGTACCACCTCATACCTATCAGATTGGCTAATGTGACAGAAAAGGAAAATGACAAATGCTGGATGGGGTTTGGACAAGCAGGGACACATTTACTAATGGTGGGGTTGTGGTATAGTCCAACCATTCTAGAGAAGAATTTGGAAATCTCCCAATGGGCTATAAAACTGTAGATACTTTTTGACCCAGAAATACCACTAATAGGTCTGTATCCCAAAGAGATGAAAGAAAAAAAATAAAAGCATGTATATGTAGAAAAAAATGATAGCAGCTCTTTTTGTGTTGGCAAAGAACCATCAATTGGGGAATGGCTGAACAAGTCATGTTGCATGATTGTGGTGGATAATATTGTACTTTAAGAATGGATGAGAGGCAGCTAGATGGCGCAGTGGATGGAGCACTGGCCCTGGATTCAGGAGTACCTGAGTTCAAATACGGCCTCAGACACTTAACACTTACTGGCTGTGTGACCCTGGGCAAGTCACTTAACCCCAATTGCCTTACTAAAAAAAAAAAAAAAAAAAAGAGTGGATGAAAGCGATGTCTTCAAAAAATCTGGGAAGACATAGGAACTGATGCAAAGTAAAGTAAGCAGATTTAGAACATCATAAGCAGTAAGAGCAATATCATAATCATCAACTGTGAAAGCCTTAATTACTCTATCAATGCAATGATCCATGATAACTCAAAAGCACTCATGATATAAAATGCTATCCACATTCAGAGAGAGAACGAATGGACTCAATACAAACTGAAGCAGATTTCCCCCCTTTTAAAATTTCCTTGTTTTTTGTTTTTTTTGGAATGTGGCTAATATGAAAAAATTATTTTCCCAAAGTGGGATTTGATTCAAATCTAGATTTTTATTTCCAAATTCACATCTGTTTCTTACCAGGAAAGTATTGCCCATTGGCATTCTTGGGGGCCCTCTTCTCCCAGAGACCTGCTCTTTCTGACTAACAGAACCTGTGCTTCTACACCCACATGAAGGCACTTCATACAAGCAATGCCATTTTCTGACATTTCTAATTATCCAGGCAATAAGAAAGGAGTGGGTTTCGATGAAATGAACATTGGATCTGGGCCAGAATTTAAGCTTGGAAACTTCTTTTCTGAGCTTGGGGAGGTCAGTCCCCTGCTTTGGACCTCAATTTCTTCATCCGTAAAACAATGGGTCAGAAGAGATGGCCTCTAAGTTTCTTTCCTAAGGATTCAAATTAAAAACTAACATTGTTAAAAATGTGTTAGTTTTTAACTGAATGCCTTGGACTTGGTGCTGAAGACAAAATGAGAAAGGACCCAAGTCCTTAGATTTCAGAAGATTCCAGTCTCCTAGGACCTTGGGGGCAGTGGATGGGGTCAGACACAAGTATGAAACAGGGCAGAGAGTAGGTGACAGGGGCAAGGCCAAGGGAGAGATTCAAGCTATATCCTCCCAGAGAATATGAGCAGGGACTGGGGGAATCCATGAAGCTGGGCAAATCTGGGGAGGCTCCCCAGAAAAAGAGGCACCGAATTTGAGCCTCAGAAAAAGAGGGGCAGTCTGAAAGGCAGAAAAGAAGAAAGGGGGCTGTGCTGGCCGGACACAATAATGGATGGAAACAGGAGACAACACACTGAGTTTGGGGGAGAGCAGAAAAAAGAGTGCATGAAAAGGACTCCAGTACAGGAGGGCTAAGCCAGGTCATTGAATCTACATTGCCAAGGGCCTCAAATGCCAAGATAAAGAGAGGGACTTTTATTTCTAGAGCTGGTGAATTGGTTCCTAAAGCACAGCTCTGACCATATCACTTTCATACACGTACTCGAGTGCACATGAGCACACACACACACACACACACACATACTTCTTCCTACTGTCTTTACATGGCACCCTGCTTTTGTATAGCCTATCTCCCAGGCTCTTCTCATCTCTGACTCTTGGAGCCCAGCTTAAATGCCATCTCTCCCATGAAGTGTTGATGCCATAGGCAACTGTGGGCAGTGCTAAAAGCAAGAGAGACAGGCTCAGGATTAGATACAGAATATCAGATTGTGAGTTCTCTGGTACCTTGGAGGTCACCTATCCCAACGCCTTTCATTTGGAAACAAGATCAAGCTGGGACCCATAAAGGAAAAGTCATTGGGCCAAAGTCACAGAGTATTATACTGATGAGCAGGGGCCAAAGTTGAACCCGGGTCATCTGGCCAAGCCTCCTGGGTCTTCCTCAACTCTCCATGACATGGGGTCCTCTGGCTCTTTCCTCCCTGGAGCAGACAGTGCCCGAGAAGCTGGGGACATAAGGCACTCAAGCAGATGGGGCTCGGGGACCCCGTCTGGGAGGGTTCCTCCCTCCTCCCACTCATACACAGGCTGAAGAGATGCTCGGCCCTAAATGAGCTGAAAGGCCATGAATGGTGCTGTCAACTTGTCTTGGAGGGCATGCAGTTGCCATTCATTAGCCAAGCTCGCCCTCTTGTGGGCATGACCTAGAAGCGCTGAAGCTCTAGGCATCAGTCATGTGAATTGTCTTGGGTTTCTGCTCCAAAATCCTACCATTGGTTTCAAGAACACAGAATATTAGAGCTGGAAATGACTGTGCGACCTTCAGCCATCGCCTCGTCTGAGTGCACTGCCCAGGCGTCTCGGCTCGACTCCAGGCTCTTCATAGCGATGACTGGCACAAAGGAGTGTTCATCAGCTGTGGAGAGGACGCAGAGCTTCCAGCCCCTGCCCCCAGGCGCTTGACCTGAGTGCCACAGCAAGTCTTCAATCCCACAGTCAACATGCCTGCCCCACTGTGGAATCTCACTCTTTCTTTCACATTTCCAGCTTCAGCTCAGCTGCCAGGCTGCTTTTGGTAAAGCATTAATGGACCTGGGGCATAGCCCTGCCCAAGGAAATCCACTGAGGAACTTAGAAGTCCTTTCTTTGGCATTTAAAAGCTCTGATTAACTTACTACCTTTTCTGTCTAATGACCTTCACCCCAGCCCCCATACACACGTGGGTGTGTCTGTGTGAGAGTGCTTTTAGTTTCTCAGTTCTATAAGACTCCCTCTCCCTCCCCTCCCCACTCTCTCCCCCATCTCCCACCTCCCAGCCTTTGCATGCTCTGACCTCCAAGACTAGAATGCTAACTCTCAGCCCTTGTCTCCTGGCTTCCTTAAAGAGGCAGCTCACACCCCACCTTCTGGAGGCCTTCCCTGCCTCTCCCCCGAGCCTAATCCCATCCCCCCCGCCCAGCATCCCCTGCTTTTCCTGCTCAGATCACTGTCATCTACTTTTTGTAGCTCCCATGTGCCCGGTTGTTGACCTGTCGTGTCCCCCATTAGAATGGGAGATCCCTGAGGTCAGGGACCATGTTTTTGCCTTTCTTTATATGTGCAGTGCTTAACACAGTGCCTGAAACATAGTAAGAGCTTAAGCAATGCTAACTGACTGCCTGACAAAAAGTCAGGCTTGAGCAAAATGGAATAGGGATGAACGTCAAGTCTTGTACCTGGCTTCCCCAAAGCAGGTCGATTTGCTTGTTTGTTTTTGAAAGCTGGGAGATCTTACTGAACATTACGCTCATTGGGCAGGGTGAGGCGGGGAGCCCCCAACCTAGTGTACATCTGAGTTGTGTTAAGAAAAGTAGTACGCCTTCCAGGAAGAAAGGAGTGAGAGACTCCAGTGTGTGCCCCACCCTGGTCAGACCACACTTGGACTGCTTGCTTAAGCCCTGGTCACCATAGTTGGGGAAAAGGCAAACAGATCAAGTCCAGGTCACATGAGGTACGGTTGAAGGGCCAGCCAATATATAGCCTGAAGATGTATCAGGAGGGACAGCTGCCTTCAAGTATTGAAAGGGCTGTCATGAAAAAACATTAGACTGGTTCTGTCTGGACCCCAGAAGGTAGAACCAGGGGCAAAAGAATAAATAAATTGGGAGGAGGAGGAGGAGGAGGAGAATTGAGGATGGTAATACCTTGGATTTATATACCACTTAAAGGTTTGCAAAGCACTTTACGTGTTCTCTCATCTGATCCTCATAACACCCTGTGGTGATGATGCTATCTATCATTTCCATTTTATAGATGAAGAAACTGAGGCAGACAGAAGTGAAGTGACTTATCCAGGGTCAAACAGCTACTAAGCATCTGAGATCAGATACGAGCTCAGCTCTTCCTCTAACAACACTCTGTCCACTGTGCCACCTGGCTGCCCATGCTTGCCAGGTAAAAATAAAGTTACACCTGATCCCAGGAGAAAAAGCAACAAAACTTGTGACCAATGAGAGCTGCCCCAAAGAGAATGAGTTTCCTTGAGAGGAAGTAGGGTCCCCTTCATTAGCAGCCTTTGAGCAGAGACAGAATGAGAACTTTTGGAGTATGTTGTGCTCCCGATTCATTTTGGATCTGAGGTTGGACTAGATAGCTACTGTCATTTATCTCTCCCAGCTTTCTGATTGTGCGATTCTGTGAATGATGTGGGAATTATACTCCTCCTAGATCACTATGAGCAGGCAAAACAAACGCAGAACACTCCCTTTGCCCCATACACATGTGCTGTTCAGATCCAGCTCTAGGCTTGGTAAAGACTGACTTCCCTTTCCTGGGAATTCCAGCTTCCCTGCTCCCAACTTTCTCTTCCTGTTCCCTCTCTCCCCTCCTCTCTTGAATGCAGGTGAGAGATGCTCATGGTCCTGGGAGGCTGGAGCCACTCTGGGATACAGCTTCCTTGGGAGAAAGTTTAACTTCTAGGAAAAGAGAGGAAGAGGTGGAAGCTACCCAGGTGAGCATCACAGTACCTCTCAATCGCCTTTATTTCACAACTAAAGAAACAGAAAGTCCATGGGATTGGCCCACAGTCACCAAGCATTGGCGAGCCAGACTTAGGGCTGGAAGGCAGGTTTCCTCGTTGTCATCCTGGTCCCCAGAGGCTGAGAGTCAGTGAGACGGACCCTGGGCTTGGCTGCACACTGGTGCTCCATCGTCTCGACTGCATTCCCCAAGCACACACACACCCACTCCTTCAGGAAAGTCAGGGAGGCCGGACTCTCCCTCTGATGCTATGAATGCTTTGTGCCTTTAATGTCCCCACTGACCATCATTTTTTATTCAGAGTTGAAATATTTAATGAAGGTATTTGAGGAGAGGGGCATCTGGACTTGGGATTTCATCATTGTGAGAACTGTCAGGGCATTGATAGAGACGGAAAGACTAAATGTTACACATACACACGTACACATATATATAATTTAATATATTAATATATAATTATGTAATTAATTATATATAAATATTATATGTAGATACACACATAGATATTCCTTAATTACTTACACTTGACCATGTGTCAGACATGATGCACACAAAAATCAAAGCAAAGACAGGGCTGTTCCCCAGAAGATTCCCTTCTAATAGGGTCAAATGACACCCAGGGGAGTCATTTCGTGGCCAAAGAGAATCCCCTTGGCTCAAGAAGTTTACAGAAGGGGCCATAAGGAAATAGGTAGGCATCACCCTCCCCGGTACAAGAACAAAGGCTTATGAGTTCAGGGTCCATGGTTCCAAGAAGTAGGGAAGAGGGGAGGAAGAAAGGCAGTTGTCCAGGAGGCTTGGGATTTCTTGGTTAATTACAGTTTTACAAGTTTCAGCAAGACTGACAGGTCAAGGGCCAGGATTTCCTGACACTGAGGTCAGCCTCTAACCATTACGCCATACTGCCTCTCCTCTAGGTCTCAGATAATAAAAATAAGTCTCCTTGTAGCTGTAAGAAATGGGATCTTTTTGTTTCTTTCCCCACTAGGTGTCAGGAGCGTCCTTTTGAAATTGCACCTCCCTACCCAAACATCTGAGATCTGGCACAGACAGGAAGAAAACCCTTTGGTGATGGCTCTCTGTCACCCCAGGGAATGACGGATGTTGTCAGGGGCCCTGGTAGCCTTTTAGATGCACTTGAGAGTTATGAACCCATGGCATTCTGACCAGGAGCCTGGTCGGGTAGGATTCCACAGTTTTATTTTCATTTTTACACATAAGGGAGCAGAGGCTTCAGAGGTGCTGAGAGCAGCCCAGGGTCCCACGGCCAGAAAGGGCTAGTACATCTTGGACAGCAGGTCCCATGCTCTTCCCACTATGTGAGGGAGGCTGCCATGTGGCAGGAGAATGTTGAGCGCATCCTCAGGATGCAGAGGAGGTGCAAGGGGGCTCTGCAGAGCCCAAGCCCCGAAGGCCACCACGAACTCCGTCTCTAAAGGGATGCTTACTAGAGTGTGGGGGGACCCAGGTAAGACAGAACTGGGCTGATGTGGGCTACTGGGGAAGGGGTGTAGTCCTGATGTGTCACTCAGAAGGGGACACTTTTGAATTCATACACATGGAGACATGAACACAGCCTCTGACTTTCCTTCTCTTCTACCCCTGAGCTGGCTCAGGGAGTGATAAGGTCTCTCAATGGCATGCCAAAGGGGGCAAGAGGGAAAACTGATGATAGCAAACTCCAATGGAGGGTCCTCCCCTGGTCCCCATGTCACCTCCTCAACACTTCCCTCCCCCATGCCCACCCAGAGTCAGAGTCTGCTTTGGACTCCATAGCCTCTGCCCTACCCCAGCCTCTATAAAGAAATAACCAGAAGGCAGCTAGGTAGTGGGTGGATAGAGCACCGGCCCTGGATTCAGGAGGACCTGAGTTCAAATCCAGCCTCAGACATTTGACACTTACTAGCTGTGTGACCCTGAACAAGTCACTTAACCCCAATTGCCTCACCAAAAGAAAGAAAGAAAGAAAGAAAGGAAGGAAGGAAGGAAGGAAGGAAGGAAGGAAGGAAGGAAGGAAGGAAGGAAGGAAGGAAGGAAGGAAGGAAGAAAGAAAGAAAGAAAGAAAGAAAGAAAGAAAGAAAGAAAGAAAGAAAGAAAGAAAGAAAGAAAGAAAGAAAGAAAGAAAGAAAGAAAGAAAGAAAGAAAGAAAGAAAGAAAGAAAGAAATGCCCAGGGAAGATAGTCACCCCCTAAGAGATAGATGATTTTTCCTTGTCGTTTGGGGTGTAGTCAGTCAATAAGCACTCCTGAGGTTCCCCCTAGAGTCCAGGCCTTGGACTAGCTGCTGGGGACCCAAGGATCAATGTGGAATGGTCACTCTCCTCAGGGACATCTACCTTAGACTTCATTGCAGGACTGGAGTGTAGAAGCAAGGGAGGGAATGGAATGGGGGAGGTCCTGGACTGGTGATTGTTGGGTACTTGGTGCTAACAGAGAAATCTTCCCAAAGGTCATGTGCTCATTTCAGGGACAGAATCACCAAACTTTGGATGACCTCTGAGGCCAGTCAATCCATTCCCCTCATTGTTCCAGTGAGGAAACTGAAGGTGAGTAAATGGGATCCTGCAGGGGGACCCCATTCACCGTTCTCTCTCCCTCACTGAGCATTCCAACCAGGCTGGAGTGGCTGTTCCCTAACCTATTCAATCTATCTCCCACCTTTGGGCCTTTGCAGTCTGCCCTACACGGCCAAAGACACTCCTTGCTCACCCATGTCCCTAAGAGTCCCTTGCATCTTCCAAGGCTCTGCTCAGAGGCCACCATCTAGAGGACCAGATTGGTGAAATGAGGGCATTGGGTAGAGGGGGCAAGGAAGCCTGCTTCCCTCTCCAGACTCTTTTCCCTTTCCCAAGGAGCCTCCAGGTGTTCTTCCTGCTTTGGAGCCAAGCCCTCAACTTGATCTATCATCTGTCCTGAGAGTCAGGAGTCTCACTGTGCCCATAGAGATGGACAGTTCTTTCAGCATACATTAAAATTCTAGGTCAGGGGCAGCTAGGTGGTGCAGTAGATAAAGCACTGGCCTTGGATTCAGGAGGACCTGAGTTCAAATCCTGCCTCAGACACTTGACACTAGCTGTGTGACACTGGGCAAGTCACTTAACCCTCATTGCCCTGTAAAAAAAACAGACAAACAAACAAAAATTCTAGGTCAGTGACTTACTAATGACAGTGCACCATACTAAGGACTGTGTCAATGCTGGGGCAGGGATTTCTAGGACTTGACTACCGAGTGCTACATCCCTGGTTGGCAGAAGCTCCCCCAGCACCCCTGTGTGAATGCTCTCATCATCACCTGACAGGTGTGCTTGGCCATCTCCTTGCAATTGTGTTCTCCATCCCACTCCATATCACCCTCTGGTTCAGTCTTCTCTTCTAAAGGGTAAATATCCTTAGTTCTTCCAACCAGTCCTAGGGGCCAATGGTTCTGTATACCCACGCCATGTCTGTTGACCCCTCCCGGTTGCTCTGCTACCTCCCAAACTGCAGCAGGCTTGCAGAGCCGAAGACAATACCCAGAGGGCCTCTACCTAGGGCAGGAGGCAGCAGGACCAGAAGGATGCTGAAAGCCCCTTGAGCCCTCAGATCCTCTGGGACTAGCCAGCACTGCCTGGGACAGTTCTCTTGTCCCCTTGGGGCAGCACACCTCTCCATGCAGCTTATGAGATTTGAGAGGTCCCGTACCACACTCATAAGAACTAGTTCTGTTCTTTTTACAAACCAGGTTTGCACACTCCCTTTGCCAATCTGAATTCAAACCTTCTCTGAAATTTACAGTCTTAGACACTTGCCTGCAGCACTGAGGGATTAACTGACCTCCCAGGGCCACACAGCCAACCACACAGACCAGAGGTGAGGCTTAGATCTAGGGCTTCCTCATGCAAGACCAGCTCTCTACTCATTGTGCCACACTGCCTCTTACTGGGCAGTACAAAGGCTTTTTAAACACTTTTTAGGACCATCCTAAAATCACTGCAGCTGCTTCTCTCTTTTTTTCCCAACCATGCACAGAGATCATTCCACTCCATTCCATTCCATTGTAATTCTTGTTACACTGAACTATTTGCTCTGATTAAGCAATGGGCAGGCAGGAAGACCTTGACTGGCCCCAAACTCTCCTGACAACAGTACCTGTGCTTGAAAAGTTGCATGGGATAGGAAGCATTCCTCCTTTCAGAGAACATGGCACAGAGGCCACACATATTCTGGTGAAGTCATGGTAGTTTTCACAGGGTTGACCAGACCAGAAAGGAGAGCCAGGTGCTGTTTCTGTGCTCAACAATAGCTCCCAATCCCCTTTTCACTCTGTCAATGCCTTTTTCCAACATCTGTCTTTTGCTGATTAACAAGTCTTTGGTGTGACCTCCTGGTTAGTTGGAGATGTGACTTTGGGAGTTCTTGGCCTTACATGGAATTGTAAGAAGTGGCAAGTCCCACCCCTTCCCCATGTCCTTGCTCCTCCCTCTTCTCCTTCCTGCCAGAAGTGCTCATTTTCATGTGTGTTGGAGCTGAAAGCATTGACGAAATGCTGACAGTTTGACAGATTAACAGGGAATAAATGACATGGTGTCAGCTCTGCATTTCTGATTACAGGGGAAATTTCTTAGCTTATTTCTAAGAAATTAGGCCATATTTCTCTGTTGTGCCTTGTCATTGCTGTAGTTTGGGGCTTTTAAAGCAGTCTTGCTATTTATTTATTTATTCATTTTACCAGTATGTCTCCCTACTGTTTGGCTCCCTCACAGTGTTCATTTGTTGCCTATTCAATCATAAATATGACACATACTGGTCAGTTTCCCATGGTCAGATTTGGAAAAGAATGGGTTAGACCATTCACTTTACTCTCATCAGGATCTTCATGTCACAGATTTAGACCTAGAAGGACCAGAGAAGTCACAAGTTCATCCAATCATAAATTTATAGATGGCAGGTAGCTCAATTGAAGGCCATCTAGTCCAGCCATATCATTTTATAGAGGAGGAAACTGAGGTCCGAGTTTATTAAGTGACTTGCTCAAGGTGAGACATGTAGTAATCATGAAAGGCTGGCTTCAAACATACCCCAGTGAGTCAGGGATTTCCAGGAGAGAGTTAGACCTCCCTAGGACAAGTGTGACAATATGGCAGCTGTAATAGAAACCTGAAACCCAGAAACGGATGGGAAGAAGAATAGTATTGTGAAACCCTAAAATTAGGACTTTAAAAAGACTCAAAAACATATTCTAAAAGGTTCTCTTATCAAGGATTCTATGCCCACTAACCCTGCTTCTTTAATCATACAAATCTTACCCGAGAATCAATAATGTTCTAGAAAGTGAGAAGACTTCCTTCTCTTGTTATGGGCATCCCAGTGCCTCTGAGATCATGAGCCTGCACAGTTAATATTTACTTAGAATGAGTCTCCACTCACAACGAATCTCTCTCTCTCTCTCTCTCTCTCTCTCTCTCTCTCTCTCTCTCTCTCTCTCTCTCTCTCTCTCCCTCTCACTCATTTTTATTCTCTTCTTCACCTGCTACATTTCTACTTTAAAGGAAACTCTTCCCTGAGGTCACTTTTTCATTGGTGACAAGCTCTCTGGGACCTCCATTTTAGAAAGGACCTCAGACATACTTGACCTCACTCTCATCTGGACTCTCTTTGGAATCTCCCCTTCTCTTTTCTTAGCCTTTCATTGCCCCTAGTATGGGTATCTTCATCTCCCTAGCCCCTTTTGTGTTGTCTTGTTCAAGGTCAAATATGGAGCAAGGAGTCACCTGCCCTCCTAACTGTCTACAAAGAATCAGCTGTTCTGCAGTGATATGCAGTACCCCATAGCTCCAGGACACTGTGAGAGCCTATTAAAAGAAGAAGTAATTGAATGAAAGTTTAAATAGATAAGAAGATGGATCCATCCATAGCTATAAAAGATGGAAGAAACTTTGAGAGATGACTGGGAAGCCGGGGGAAAGATGAAAGACTTTTCAGGGGCTATTATTACATGAAATGAAAGCATCTCAAAACTTTGGAGATCAATTTAGGAAAAAAAGATGGATAATCATCTTCCCTAAGTATATGATAGATAAATAGATAGACGGAAGGAAAAATGAATGAATGAATGAATGAATGAATGAATGAATGAATGAATGAATGAATATAAAGTAGTTTGGGAAGGGGAGAAGGAATGAGTAGTTAGGAATTAGTGAAGGCTCCATGAAGACGATGGTGCTTGACATTTGTCTTGAAGAAGAGGGGAATACTATCAAGTGTAGGTAAGAAGACAGTAAATTCCAGGCATGGGGTGTGGGAGTGGCCAGCAGAAAGGCCTGGAGACAATGGATGGAGGACTTTGAAAAGGGGACAGAGAGAGGAACAGATTGGCTATATTATAGAGTATAGTGGGTGTTTGGGGGAGTAATGGTCACTAAGGCTGGAAAAAAGAAAAAGATGGTTAGATCCAGGTTGTGAAGGGCTTTTAAAACTAAACAAAGGAGTTCACCTCTTATCCTAATGACAATAGGGAGTCCCTGGGATTGATGGAATAGGAAGTAACATGGTTAGATTTGTGATTAAGGAAACTATCTTTGGCACCTGTGAGTAGAATGGGATAGATTTGACAGAGGTTTGAGGCAGGGAAAACAATTAAGATGACACCACAACGATACTGGTAAGAGGTACAGAGGACATGAACGAAGGTGCTGGCCACATAAACAGAGGGAAGGAGTTGTATGCAAGAGATCTTGTAGAAATGAGAAATGGCAAGATTTGCCAACTAGGATTATGTGGGGTGAGGGAGAGTGAGGAATCCCAGATTATTTCAAGGTTATGAACATGCGAGACTAGAACGGTAACAAGGTCTTTGATAGAAATGAAAAAGTTTGGAAAAGAAATGGATACAGGAAAGATAACAGATTCAATTTTAGACAAGTTGCTGCCAACACAAGTTAGACAAGTGCTGCCAGAAGAAAGGGCTAGCTCTTTCTTAGAGACTTGGGAGAGAAAGAGAGTGTGAGAAATGGTGTCAAAAGATTTTCAGAGGAAAAGAATGGGAGAAAAGGAAATTCATCAAATGCTCTCAATTTCCTCAGTAAAGAGAGAGAAGATGAAGGGGGATGAGTGAGTAGCTTAAGAAGGGAGGGGGAAGTCTGGAAAAGTTTCCTCTGGGGAGTGAGATAGGGTAACCATTGAAGAGGAATTAAAATTTAGCTTGTTGCAGTACAGGTCCTACTGAGCTGGATAAGAGAGCTTTAGACTATGGCCAGACAACACAGTTGTGAGACTTCCTCCAGCTTTGTTCAGCAGCTTTGGAGGAGGCCATCAGTGGGAGTAATCCAGAAAAGAGAGGCAAGGGGTCAGTGGTATATATTAAGGGTTCAAGGGATTTGAGAGGAATACACAATGTTGAGGGGAAATGGCTAAATTGTTGGAGAGATTAGAGGTCTCACAGAGGGAAGAACAGGTTTAAAGGGGCTGAGGCACCAGGAGAAGTGGAATGATAGGAGGCTACAGTCGGATAGGAAAATCTCAGAGCTTCAAATTAAGGAAATCAAATACTTTGGGTTTATGGTGAGATCTAATGTGGGACCATCCTTATGTGTGGCTGGGATGGAGTGAAGGAGTAGGTCATAAGATTTCAAGAGTGAGGAGAGTTTGAGGAAACATCTACATGAATATTAAAGTCCCTTAGTTTAAACACAGGAGATGGGAAGGAGAGGAAGACTATGAGTTGGGTGACAAACTCCTTGAGAAAGAAAAAAGAAAGACTTAGGGGCCAGTATATAAGTCTTGTTATTCAATCATTTCAGTCATGTCTGACTCTTCATTTGAAGTTTTCTTGGCAAACAAACTTAAGTGTTTTGCATTTCCATCTCCAGCTCATTTTACAGATGAGGAAACTGAGGCAAACAGGGTGATGTGACTTGCCCAGAGTCAAACAATTAGGAAGTATTTGAGGCTGTATTTGAACTCAGGGAGATGAGTCTTCCTGACTCCAGATTTAGTACGGTATCTTCTGCACTGCCTAACTGCCCAATAGTGTTTTACTCTTATTTTACTGTCTATGTATTTATGTGTCTACCTTCTACCTGGAAACTGTCTTGAAGGCATAGTCTTGAGGACAAGACTTTGTCTTATACATGGGGGGATGGGGTGTTCAAGAGGACTAACACCTCTGCTGTGAGGGCTTCCTAAGCCCTTTTCAGGGCTGTTCATCTACCTTGTGTGTTCAACTGATTCACTCAACTCTCCCTTGTGACTCCAAGATTCTGTAGCATGTGCAGCAGCTACACCCTAGCACACCATCTTGGCAGGTGAGTTAAACCACATTAAGGGTAACTAACAGGCCTCAAACGTGTTGGTGAGTTAAAGGGGTGTCTAACTTAAACATGTGAAGACTTCCCCTGGTGGAATGGGTGGATAAGAACAATTTCTCCCAAGAGCCATGAAGGCAGCTGAGGCAGATATTGTGGAGTGCTTAGAGCTTTGTTAGACATCAAAGACTTCGAGGTCACCCATCAAATCCTAGGCCATCATTATCTTGACTGCTGCCTGGCCATTGGACTTCTATGACTCTGGGTGACTCTGCCTCCCTTCAATCAGATTTACGCGCAAGTCAAGGATCATTGTCCTCTTTGAAAATGGAAGGCAAACATCCCATACTTGTTGTGTAAGCCAATAGCACTACAAGTTCTTGTCTTGTTGTTCGTTAGTTTTCAGTCATGTCCAGCTCTTCATGACCCCATTTGAAGTCTTCTCAGTAAATATACAGGAGTGGTTTTTCATTTCCTTCTTCAGCTTGTTTTATAAGTGAGAAAACTGAGGGAAAAAGAGTTAAGTGACTTGCCCAGGATCACACAGCTAGTAAACGTCAAGTATCTGAGGCTGGATTTGAACTCAGGAAAATTAGTCTTACTGACCACAGGCCTGACACTCTAGTCACTGGGTGACCTGGCTGACAATAGTCACCATGACTGGAGTGAGACAGAAAATTTTGACTGAGTGGAAATCAGAGGAGGAAAGGTTGCTTAGTATTGGAGATAAAGGGAAAATATGGAAGTGATAATGGAGAGCAAAGTATTTTCTGATCACTCCTCCAGGACTAGTGTGTCCAAGGTATAAGAGAAGGGACAGCCAGTGCTAGAGGGGATAGCCAGGGATGCAGGGTAGACAGAGGGGAGCCAGGTCCCAGGTGGGGCTAAGAGTGTGACAGAAGTAGTTGACGTCATAGAGTTTCTTCACAATTTCACTTTAGCCAATGGATATAAACCATTTCTTTTAGGGGGTTGATATCCAGAGACATAGGAATTCTTAGTCCAAAAAACATGGTTTTAAAGCCAACTCCAGACTGTAACATATAGTCAATTTTCAGATGTTACAATGAAAGATGATGGAGAATTATATGAGGTAAATTGTATCATAAGATAGAAGGAAACACCAAAGGGAAGTTTGACAAGATATCCAAGTAGCCAAGTAACAGCCAGGGCATTTGAGGATGACAGGAGAAGCTGGGCTACCCATCCAGAAAAGTGGAAAAGAGCTAAATAAATCATGACAAGTGGTTTTATCCATCATGGGTGTCCATCTCAGAGGCTCTTAGACAGAATGAAACATGGCACAAAAGTAATCTACGAGAGGCTAAATAGCTGCATTGGAGCAAAGGTCTTTGGAGGTAAGCACTGCAGAAAACAGAATTGTGAAGGTATCTGTGGATTAATATACTTGTTATCTGAAAGGGGGATAGGGGGAGTGGGGATGGAGGCATGAAAAAAAAAACTTCTTATACCATATTAATGATAAAAACACACACAACAGACAGACTACCAATAATATGGCTACTCTCACATCCACTAATATATAAGAATAATCTGTACACAAATTGAGGACATCTTCAATGAGGATATTCATAGGGAATGGGCAGATTTTCAAAGGTAATATTCAATAATGGACCATCGTCACACTTATTTTACCACCTTCAAATTTAAATGAAACATGTAGAGAATATAAGATCATTTTTAACTTATTTTGTTGATTACGAAAAAAAACCCAAAGCATTTGATTAGGCAGATCAAAATTCCAATATACAGGGGTTTTTTTACAACAAGGTTCCCCTCAAATATGCTCCCAAATCATCTCAGATTCCTTGGGAGATGTAAAATAAACCACCCTATTTGGCTGTCTCCCCTGCTGCCTTCTCACACACTGGTTGATTTACTGATTGGTTAATTGATTGCCTAGTCCAAACTCTTATTTTACATATAAGGAAACTGAGGCTCATAGGGAGACACGATAGGTCACACAGAGAGTAAGTACCAAAGGAAAGATTTGAATGCACATCTCCTGAATAGGAGTGAATTTGCTCACTCAATTATACCCCATGCCTTTCATGGAACTTAAATGTTTTTCTTTTAAGAAATTCTGATCTATTTCCCTATGTATTGGTAACATGACACAACATAGTTCATGAAATGCTGGACTTAGAATCAAGAAGGCCTGGGCAGCTAGGTGGTGCAGTAGATAAAGCACTGGCCTTGGATTCAGGAGGACCTGAGTTCAAATCCAGCCTCAGACACTTGACACTTAACTAGCTGCTTAACCCTCATTGCCCCGCACAAAAAAAAGAGGGAGAATCAAGAAGGCCTGACTCTTCCTCCCTCTAATACTCATTTTGCTTGTTTGTTTATTATTATTTTGTTTTGCTTTATTTTCCCCTGCCTAAAGTATTGGCTTGTAGATATTTTCTTACCCATACTCAAAGTCCAACATTCCTTGTTCAATAGACATCATTTTGTTCCAGTTTTGCCCCTGAACAAAACAAAGCTGTCATATGCTGATATAACAGACTAACCTTTCTTTAGGAACCAGAAGTTGACGCCCTTGCAGAGTAGCTCTTCCCCCACCAAAGCTTGATGTTCATCAGAATGGAAAGGCTGCCTCAGAAGAGAATGGATGTGTTTTTTAAATGAACACATTATCAGTCTCTAGAGCCTGGGAAACCATCCGTTGTCCTTCTCTGACATGTCTACTATATATGAGAATGCCTTTGCCTCCCTGGCATTTCATATAAAGCACAAGGAAAGCTCAGTGAGCCCTTTGTCTTCTTAAAACGCTTACTCCAAATCTCTGGTGTCAAATTACCCAAGGATAATCCCACAGTAGTGAAGCTACAAGGAAGGAGATGGAATTGGTGGGGAAGGCTCCCCATGCACCATGAAGAGGGAGTCACAGAATGTGTCTAGTTCCCTGGGGGATCCTGGGAAGGTGATCTAGAGTGTGTTATGATCAGATGAGTCTATCATCCATGGAACAGCATAGATTCCCTAAAAGGGAAGGAAGGCACTGGTTTCTCTGAAACAGGGGAATTGAGTGGAATAACCATCTTTTATTTCTTTGTATTTTCCTACTTAAAGACTACTTCTGAGGGGTTTGTGCCAGCCTAGTTAGAGAGTTCTGGGAACCCAAAGCCTCTCACTATGTTGGGTTGGGCAGCCGGGAATGTTAGGAAATCCAATGTTGGGTTTGGAGTCAAAAGGACCCAAGTTGAAATCCTGCCTCAGATACATTCTAGCTGTGCGACCCTGGACAAGTCACTATGCCATGCTCACTTCCAGTATACTCATATGTAATATGAGGATAATCACATTATAATATGAGTTATGTATAATGACACATAATCATAGCATTTCTCTTATTGTTGTGAAAACCAAATGTAATGCACTTTGCAAACATTAATGAGCTATATAAATGCCAGCTATTAATAATAATAATAGTAATAATAATAATACAACTATGATGATATAGATAGATTTAATGGATACACTCATAAAAAGGAAAGAAAGGAGAGAAGGGGAAGAGGGAAAACATGTGAACTCTCTACTTCGCTGACATTCTCTTTTCCCCCTAATAAGAAAGCAAAGGGGAAAGGGTATGTGCATTTTTAAAGCACCTACTATGTGCCAAACACTGTGCTAAGCACTTTATAAATATTATCTCCTTTGATCATCAAAACACTGGGAGGTTTGGGCTAATACCCCCATTTTAGAGTAAAGAAAACTGAAGCCAACAGAGCTTCAGTGACTTGCCTAGGGTCATGCAGCTAGTGCCTGAGGCTAGATTGGGACTCCCCTCATTTTCCAGCCCAAGCTGTGGGTGATGCATTCCTGCTCAGTTCACATAGGCCTTTCTTCACTCCAAACTGGTTGGAGGACAATTGCAGTATTATAATGGATCACAGTATATTAATTGGTGAAGTTTATTTTTTTTTTTTATTTAAAAGCAGTAGTGAGGGGAAGCTAGGTGGCGCAGTGGATAGAGCACTGGCCCTGGATTCAGGAGTCCCTGAGTTCAAATCCAGCCTCAGACACTTGAAACTTACTAGCTGTGTGACCCTGGGCAAGTCACTTAACCCCAATTGCCTCACAAAAAACCAAAACAAAACAAAAAATGTAAAAGCAGTAGTGAGATCTTCATGGGATTGAAAATTGGTATGAATAAAATGTTACATGCATTTATGCAGATGATATAGATATGAGGCTTAAAATTCACTTAAGGGAAAACAATTTGTCTTAAGCAATGGTCTTTTGGTAGGTTTGGAGTTTGTACAGTTGAAATAATTTCATTAAAGGAACACCCTGAGGCCTCATTTTCGATTGTGTTATGACTTGCTGTGGTCACTAGGGGGGCCTCTAAGCTTCATCATAGTTTAGGTTCTCTAATGTATAGAATGCAAAATAGTTGGTCCCTTCTGCCTTTGGACATACTTAGAATTTTATAAACAAAAATACAATAATAGAAAACACTTCTGATGCAGCTGGTGGCACAGTAGATAGAGCCCTAGGCTTGGAGTCAGGAAGATGAGTTCAAACCCAACTTCAGACACTTACTAGCTTTGTGACCCTGGCAAGTCATTTAACCTCTGCCTGCCTCAGTTTTCTCAACTATAAAACAGGGGTAATAATAGCATCTACCTCCCAGGGTCATTGTGAGAATTAAACGAGATAACATTCGTAAAGTGCTTAGCACAGTGTCTGGCACATAGTGAATGCTTGAGAAGGGCTCAGTTCCTTCTTATTTAGGGAATTGATAAGACCAAGAGCCAGTCCGCAATATGAATCAATCAATAAACATTTATTGAATAACTCTATTGCCAGGGACTGTGCTAAGTACTAGTGATGCAAAAAGAGGCAAAAGATAGTAGTCCTTGTCCTCAGGGTGCTTACAGTCTACTGAGGGAAACAACAAGCAAACAAATATATACAATGTAAGCTATACAAATAGGAAAAAATGAGTGAAGGAAGGCACTGGAATGAAGAGGAATTTGGGAAGACTTCCTTTAGAAGGTGGGATTCCAGGGAATTCAGTAATCTGAGTGGAGGTAGAAGAACATTCCAGACTTGGAGGGCAGGCAAAGAGAATGCACAGGGCTGAGTGTCACTGAAACCATCAGGAGAACCATGTCACTGGACCAAAGAGCACATCTGGGGAAGTAAGGTGAGAGTTCATTGTAAAGCTAGGAGGGGGCTGGGTTATGAAGGGGCAGCTAGATGACACAGTAGATAGAATGTCAGGTCTGGAGTCAGGGAGACTCACCTTCCTGACTCAAAAACTTCCTAGATGTGTGACCCTTGGCAAGTCACTTCACCCTGTTTGCCTCAGTTTCCTCATCTGTAAAATGAGCAGAAGGAAATGGCAAACCACTCCACTATTTCTGCCAAGAAAACCCCAAATGGGGTCATGAAGAATCAGACAGGACTGAAAACTATTGAAGAAGCTTTGGTAAGTCCGACCTGGTTAATGGAAATTTTAAGTCCCAGTAAGAGCCTGCACTTGACGTCCAAGAACAAATTAGCTAAGTCCATCATGTCCACCTCCTAGTAGATTGACTATTAGGTGATCAATGGTTTTTCCCCAGTGAGTCAGGAAGCAGAGGAAAGTCCACAATATCCTTCAGTCATACGAAGCCTCCTTCTGCTCCTGCAGGGAGGCTGGTGATGACGGAGAGCAGGAGAGGGAGCAGGGAGAATTATGGGGTCACCGTTAGCAGACCAACTACAAACATTCATTTAATTCGTGGTGGTCTCCATGTGCCTTTCTTTTGTATTCTCAGACTCCCCAAAGTGTGAGTCCTCCCCTAAAGTGGCCCTCAGCTAAGACTCGGGAAGGGTTGGGGGAGGACCAGGAATTCCAATAGAACCAAGCACTTCAAGCCTTCCCATCTCCCAAGGGTGCCATAATTATTTTTCAGCCCATGTGTCTCAAATAGGACATATGCCAATTTGCATATGAAAATAAGTGCCCTGGAAAGGAATATATCACTCCTGGAAGAGAGGCTGACTTCTATTTATAATGATCAATAACAGGTAACTATAAATAACTATTTTGGGTGAAGGAAAGAGGGGATAGCGATGGGAGTATAAAGAAATATTGAGCTGTGTGACCTTGGGCAAGTCACTTAATCCTCATTGCCCTGTAAAAAAATAAATAAATAAAGAGAAAGAAAGAAAGAAAGAATTCTTGAATTTGGAGGCAAAGTGCATGGATTCAAACCCTGACTGATGTTTATTACCCATATGGACTGGACCAATGATCTGAAAGGTCCCTTCTAGCATTAAACTCTGACCCCATAAGCTTTACTTTGTGTTTCTCCTAGGTAACTCTACCTGGTACAAATAAATCCAGAGTACCTGGAGAAGATGCCTCAGTGGAAAGGGATGCGAGTTCATAACCAGATCATGAAAGCAAGACTGCTGCCCAGCTATGAAGAAGGAAGCAAGAAGCTAACTTGGGCTTCCCAGCTCTACCATACACTATAGACTGAGGCCTTCCTATGAGACTCTCCTTGCTTTCTAGAGTGAGGCCCAGGTTTCTGGACCTTCTCAGAGCTTTGTTTCTTCAAGTATAGAAGCATCTTTATATTTACCTCAATCCGCTCAAATGATGTGCGGAATAAATAAGCCTTCACTCATTCTCTGGCCCTGAAACTCATTCCCCCAGGGGGTATTTAAATAGCAGTCTTGCCAGTCTAGCACCTGCCACTTTAGTTTTTTAGAAGACAATCCTATTTTTTTCCCTTTGGAGGATGTTAATTTGGATCTTCAGGGCACACATGTAAAGAAGACGAATTTAAAAATAATAAATATTATGAAGTGACTAACTCAAAATGATCTAAATTGGGTAAAACTGAATTTCTGTCTCTACCTTAGAATTCTTAGAATATGTATTGGTAAATAATAATGGCAGAAATATCTATTGGAGGAGACAGGAAGACTTCTAGTATGACCTATGAAAATGGGACATTTCATCTAACCCATATTTAGAACTGTCCACAGAGAGAATGAGCTGCCTTGTTGGGGAATGGGTTTCCCAACCCTGGAGGTACTCAGGCAAGGGCTATAGGAGAATTTGTCAGAAGTATGGTTAGGGGGATTTGATCTCTATGGTAGGATTCTGTAATTCAATATATGAGAGTGGGATGGGTTTCCTAATAAGTGATGGGAATGAATAAAAAATGAGGGCAGATGGGCAAGGTGGGACAATCAATAAACATTTATTAGGCACCAACTACATACCAAGAGGATATATCATCCCATGCTTTGGAGTTTAAATTAATTTGAGGAAATTTGGGAGCTTTAGTCAGCTTCTGGGTTTAGTTCTTGGATACATCCATGAACGTGTAATCTCACTGATGCACAGAGACAAGAACTCACTATCTGACAAAAAAAAAAAACCTTCTGGAAAAAGTGGAAAACAATTTGGTAGAAACTAGGTATAGACCACATCTCATACCATATACAAAAATAACAACAAAATGGACACATGGTTTAAACATACATGGTAATACCATAAGCAGATTAGGAAATCATGGAATAATTTGCCTGTCAGATCAAGAATAAAGGAAGAATTTATGACCTGAGGTGGGAAAGAGAGACAGACAGAGAGATAGAGAGAGAGAGAGAGAAAAGAAGAAGAAGAAGAAGAAGAAGAAGAAGAAGAAGAAGAAGAAGAAGAAGAAGAAGAAGAAGAGGAGGAGGAGGAGGAGGAGGAGGAGGAGGAGGAGGGGAGGGAGGGAGGGAGGGAGGGAGGGAGGGAGGGAGGGGAGAGTGAGTATTACAAGAGATAAAATAGGTGATTTTGATTATTTTAAATTGAAAAGGTTGACACAAACAAAACCAATGCAGCCAAAGTTAGAAGGAAAGCAGAAATGTGGGGAACAGTTTTTATAGCAAGTGTCTGATAAAAGCTTCATTTCTCAAGTATAGTGAGAGCTGACTCAGATTTATTAGAATACAAGTTATTCCCCAATTGATAAATGGCTGAAGGCTGAGAACCGGCAGTTTTCATATGAAGGAATCAAAGCTATCTATAGCCATATGAAAAAATGCTCTAAATCAGTATTGATTTGAGAAATGCAAATTAAAATTACTACGAGGTACCGCCTCACCCCTATAAGATTGGTTAATATGACAGGAAAGGAAAATGATAACTGGAAAGCCCAAAGAGCTATACAATCATGCATAATTTTTGATCCAGCAATACCACCACTAGGTCTGTATCCCAAATATATTTTTTAAAAAATAGTAAAAGGAGGGGCAGCTAGGTGGCGCAGTGGATAGAGCACCCGCCCTGGAGTCAGGAGTACCTGAGTTCAAATCCGGCCTCAGACACTTAACACTAGCTGTGTGACCCTGGGCAAGTCACTTAACCCCAATTGCCTCACTAAAAAAAAAAAATAGTAAAAGGGATTTGTACAAAACTATTTATAGTAGCAATTTTTGTGGTGGAAAAGAATGGGAAATTGAGGGGATGCCCATCAATTGGGGAATGGCTGTACAAGTTGTTGTATATGATTTGATGGGGAATACTACTGTACTATAAGAAATGACCGGCAGGCAGCTTTCAGGGAGAAAAAAAAACTTGGAAAGACTTCCATGAACTGATTCTGAGTAAAGTAAGCAGAACCAGGAGAATATTATACTGAGTAACAGCAACTTTGTGCAATGATGAACTGTGATAGACTTAGCTCTTCTCAGCAATACAAATTATCCAAGACAATTCCAAAAGACTTATCATGAAAAATGCTGTCTACTTCCAGAGAAAGCTGATGGAGGCTGGTTCCATATTGAAGCATAATATTTTTCATTTTTTTCATTTTTGCCCCTTTTTTACAACATGAACAATATGGAAATATAGTTTGCATGATTGTACATGTATAACCTGTATCAAATTGCTTGCCATTTCAATGAGGAGGGAAGGAAGGGAAGGAGGGAAACAATTTGGAATTCAAAAATTTGAAAACATTAAAAATTGATTTTACATGTAATTGGAAAAATCAAATATTACTCTCACTGGTGCACAGTCCTATACTGGGCAGGGTCCTTCCCTTGGTCACTTGATACTGTGGGATGCCACTGGACCAAGTATCTAAGACTGGGTTTGAACTCAGGTCTCCCTGACTCCTGGCCCAGGGCTCTATTCACTCTACTACATAGCTGCTCCTCAGATATGGAAAATTATGTATATTGTAAGATCTTTTTGATATTTTTATTAGTTTTGCAGGTTTTTTTCCCTCTTTGTTGGGGTTAATTATTTGTTAGCAGGAAAAGGAGGGATGTAGGGGGGAATTTAAGTGATACAGAAACACAGATATTGTTAAAAAATCTATGTTTAAAGAACTGTTGTGTTCCATGGCTTGTAGTGACATATTATCCCCGGAAGATTATTGATATTAATAGTATGTCCTTTCATTCAGAGGTCAGTTTAAGGTCATTAATTGAAATGAACGATCCCACAAACGTAAAACTGCTCTCTGTCTTCTATTTTGTCCTATTCCAGAGCAACATCACACATCTCTACTTTTTCGCCATGCTATTTGTGGAGTGACAATTTCAATGGGCTCACCAGTCACCCACACAGCTCAGTCTGAATATGAAACATCCTTCAACCTTGTTGTATATGCATTTTTCCTAAGTACACTTTTGAACAATTGTGGGACCTTCAATTGGAGGGTCAGTACTATTCTTGGACTTGATACAATCAAGACAGTGTCACCTGTAAATGGAAGCCAATCTAGCCCATAACAAGCCTTTAGTAATGTTCATGGTATGACTTGAATGGCCAATCTCCAGCAATCCTTTTTCTACCAAGTATACATTGGGTGTCCTCTAGCATTCTGGCAAATTCTCTTGGTGATGCTAATATCACAAATACCATCATATTTTTTTTTCCTGCTGGTTTCATCTTTTTGAGGAGAAATAACAATTTCAAGGTACTTGGAGTAGAAGTGGAACTCTGCCCTCAGAAAACTAAACTGCATAAGATCTTGAAATGCAGAGCATTGAACCAGGGGAGGAAAAGAAATAGAAATAATTTCAAGGTCATCATCATTGTTGTTGGTGATTATGCTCATCCTCATCACTGAAGACCCCATTCCCCACTCAAGGCTATGGTTCTCACATCCCCTTCTCCTCACTCCCCCAGAATGGACAATCCCACAAGCCCTCATGAGCTCTTGTAATTTGGAGCACCAACTTTTGGAATCATCCCCTTGTTAGGCTCCCAAGGGAAACCCCTTTCCCAGGCAGGACTGGGACTGGTAAATCCAACCAGGCAGGAAGCATGAGAAGGAAGAGTGGGGAAGCCTGTGCAATGAGGACTCTAGGGGACAAGAGCACTACAGGGAGATGACCAGAGCCCTGGTAGTTTGGGGAGTTATGGTTTATTGGTTCAGCCTCACAATTTTGTTTGTAGAGGTAGTTCCCATGACTGAGGCAGATCCATATTTGTAGTCCTAGCTGCCTGCTAATAATTAAGGAAATAAAATTAAAACAGTGTAGATTTCCCTTCCTCTATTACAAACAGGCAAATAGAACAAAAGAATAGGGACAGTCAGTGATGATGAGCACCCTTCTGGTGGGGCTCTGTATTGATCTAATCATTCAGAATAAGAGAACTGACTAAACTCTCCATAGCCTTTGAACTAGCCATCCCTCTGTTGAGAATGTGCCTCACAGAAATCAGCCAGGCATGAAGGTCCCACACATACTAAAATATACATCACAGCTTTCCTTATGGTAAGCAAAGGACTAGAGATGAAAATGAAGTTCATTGATTTGGGAATGGGGATGGGTAGGGTGGGAAAAGCAAGGGCTTTGCTGTCAGAAGAACTGGGTTGGAATCCTGGCTTTTCCAGTTACCATCTGTGCCTTGGATACATCACAAGATCTCACTAGGCCTGCTTCCCCACTTTGGACTTTCCAGGGGTCTTTCCAGCTATAAATCTATTATTCTAAATGATAGTATATGAATGTAATGGGCTTTAATTACATCTTGAAAACTGGCAAATGAGACGTGTAGAATTGGGGAAAGATTTACATCAGCTGATACAGAGTGAAAAAAGTAGAATCAAAGGGACAATTAATGCAATGACTACAAGGTCTAATGAAAGGATCATTAAAAAGAATGAGGAAGGGGGCATCTAGGTGGTGCAGTGGATAAAGCACTGGCCCTTGATTCAGGAGGACCTGAGTTCAAATCTGGTCTCACACACTTGACACATACTAGCTGTGTGACCCTGGGCAAGTCACTTAATATCCATTGCACCGCAAAAAAAAAAAAAAAAAAAAAAAAAGAAAAGAAAAGAAAAGGAAAAAAGAATGGGGAATTGGCAAACCCAGTTAGAGAGGCAGGGAGGAGCAGGGTCCTAAAGCCACAAGCGCATCTGACTTGGATAATATCCATTCTCATACACAGAAGTCTGACTTGCTTCATGTGGCCACTGTTTCAGATGGCTTTTGCATGTAGTCGTTTGTTCAACAGTTGCTAATGGTGGATTCATTTGGAGGGAATGTACTATGACTGGACTATAAAGACAAGGGCACTGACAGAACATTATGTATGTATGTGTGTATACACATATGTACATACATACACATGTGTGTAAGTATATGTGTGTACACATATACCTAAACACACCTATATAGAGATGTGTACATATGTGTATATGTGTATATGTATGCACACATACATATAATATTTCAAGATATTGATGAATACTTCCCAGATGTGTCTTCTGCTCAGCACAGCTTCTCTAATCTTCTCCTCCTCATTTGGGGCAGCTTATATTTTCTAAGTATATAAATTATACATTATAAATTATACATTCAATGAGATAGACCTGTATATTTTACTACATAAGTAACATGATATTTCCAAACAGGCATTCTTGCATGATTTCCCATTCTTCCTTTTTCACATACATCTCTTCTTTTTTTTTGTTTTATCGAACACCCATTAAACTGTCTCATTGGCAAATTGCTGAGTAAAGGATTAGCCCAAATGAGAGGGAGTGTGCCTTGTTTATTTTTAATGAAGTACCTCATATAAATATTTAATTTAGTCATAATAAAGCCTTCTCTACGACCCTAGAATTAGACGGTAATTCAGAATCAATGCCTGTGCAAAGGTGATTTAGATTTAGCTGATCCTTCTAATTGGTCTATTAATCAAAGCTACAGGAGCAATCAGTGAATAACTAACTGTGTTTTTATTCATTTATTGCATTAATAAAAAACAGTTAGGCAGATCACTGGTTTCTTACAAGGTAACCAGAGCACGATAATTAGAACCCAATAAATTACCCAGTGACACTGAAGCTCTGAAGATACCAACCTCTTTACTTAGCTGGTATCGACTTCTGTGAGCATTCTTTTGCAGAGAAGCCAGAGCAACCATTCAATGGCGTGCATTTCCAAATGTCCCTATACCCACCCCCCCACCCCCCACTACTGAAATAGCTTCGTGAAAGACTGACTACGTTCTGTTCAATGTGGTAGTTGAGGCTGGCTCTTTTCTGGGAACCCTAATAAACGATCAGATGGACAATGACTCATCAGTCTGGAGAAGCAGTGTCATGGAGTATAAAGAGACCTGAACATGTAATCATGGGTCCTAACTTCAAATCCCAAGTCTGCAAACCACATGACCTGGGTGACCCTGGGTAAGTCCATTTCCCCATCTGGACTTCACTGTCCTCCTCCAAAAAATGAGGTATGTGACTGAGGGCAGCTTTAAGATTTCTTTCAGCTCAAGATTCATAATCTAAGGATCCAAACACTCTCATATCAACTCCTTCATTTCCTATATCCTGATTATAATCATGGGAGAAAAAGTATTTAGAAACGTCAGGGCTAATCACTACCTCTAAGGTACGGGAAATGGTTTCATGAGCGTTGGGGCAAGGTGGGGACCTCTCTGGGAGGGTCCTTGGCCCAGAGCATTGTCGTGTACAGGAGGACACCTTCTGGGGAGTTGGCCACACTCTCCAACTCGGTCCTGCACCAGATCTCCTCTACAAAGATGGCAGAAACTTTCAGCAAGTGTGGTTTTCCTGCTTTAGGTCTCTATACGTGCCAAGAAGTTTATCACTATGATTATATCTTTCAAGGAATCTTTTATAATCATGGGATAATATAACTGGAACTCAAGGGGACCAAATTATTATTTTATATTTGAAGAAACTGAAGTCCATAGAGATTAAATTACTTGTTTATGGTCACACTGGGCCATCAGAGAACATGCCCAGGAGGAGAAAAGCTATCCTCGCTCTTCTCCTTATTGCCCTTGACTGTAATGTCTGGAGCAAATTTAATCAATGAAGACTGAGGTACAGATTCTGAGCTAGATCACTGTATTAACAGTGACATGTATCATTTTTTACAAAGTGGGTCACAGTGGCAACCTCAGCAAAGGCAGGGACCCCCCCCCAAAAAAAGGAAAGGACCCTCTTTCTTAACACACAACAAGGAAGGGGTCCTGTAAGGTATGGAGAAAAGGTGACAGGTTATAGGCTTGGGAAGGAACATTACAATTTGCTATACTGAGAAGGGAGGCAGCTATGCAATTCAATAGATAGAGCTCTGGGCCTGGAGTCAGGAAGAGCTGAGTTCAAATCTGGCCTCAGACACTTACTAGCCATGTGATGCTGAGCAAGTCACTTAACCTTTGTTTGCCTTAACCCACTGGAGAAGGAAATGGCAAACCACTCCAGCATCTTTACCAAGAAAACCCCAAGAACAGTATGGTCCATTAGGCCATGAAGAGCCAGACATGACTGAACAAGGACATGCTGAAAAAGGTGGGCTGGCATTCAAGTGAGGCTAATCATGCCCCTCTCTAACAGTTTTTGTCAGGGCAGGGTAGTAAGGGTTAAGTGACTTGCCCAGGGTCACAAAACTAGTAAGTGTCAAGTGTCTGAGGCTGGATTTGAACTCAGGTCCTCCTGAATCCAGAGTCGGTGATTTTTCCAGCCACTTAGCTGCCCCTGCCCCTCTCTAACAATTAAGGAATATTAATTGTTTCATGAGAAGCATCTGTATCTTGTAGTCTTTCCCAGAAGATCACAACTAACAGACTGGCTATTTCCTTGGAAGAGATTAAAAACAAAAACAAAACAAAACAAACAAAAAACTCTGAGCTATACAAATATAGGAAAGCACAGATGACATACATTATTTTTTGGGAATGGTAATTTTGTGGAGCTAAACAAAGATATATCTATACATTATCCTAGGGGATACAAGCATGAGAGATAGCAACATTCCTTTTAAACTAACTTTAAGCTAACTCAGTTGGATTCCTGAGCTCAACTCAAGCCAGGTGGATGCAGACTCATCAAATTAATACAACATAAAATCAGTTACATTGTAGAATCAATGCAATAGAAATCAATACAGAGAAAATTTGAGGTATTAATCTGCATATTTTCAATAATCAAATCAACTCTGCTATTACTCCTGAAAAGGATATCAATGGATTGTCTTATGATTCCACTCACCATTCTTGTGATTTTTCAGCCCAAAGCATCCTTCCTAAGCCACTGCTCCCCCATCAGTGTCATCTCCTTCATTAGAATGTAAGCCCTTTGAGGACAGGGACTCTCTTCCCTTTGTATATTTATCACTGTTGGGCCCATAACTGTGTTTGTCCATTCATTCATTGTCAATAGTTTATAAAGAATCACATGTTAATCTTTTATAAAGAACCACATAGAAGTGATACAGAAGATGTAATCAAAATATCCATGATGGAAGGAACAGCAATGGGTTGGTTTGATGGCAAGAGCACAATGGACAGGCCTTATGCTCTGCTGGGGTCAGACCTGGTGATTTCAAGAGACCCAGTGGAAGGCTCTCATCACATTGGGCAGATGCTTACTTTTGGAAGAATGAGAGCAAGAAAGGCAGATGGGCTGGCATAAATATGTCATGGCTACACTGGTAGAAGGAATCTCCATCCACAATGATGGGATCCCTGAAACCTGAATTATTCAAGTCAAGAAAGAACTCTAAGGAATCTGCTGAGGCTCCAAGTATGTGCTAAACAAAGTGAGCACCTTAGCTACTTGGATGGAAGAGCTCAATTCTGAAAGCCTCTCTTTGGAGAGACCCCCCCCAATTAAGCATGTTGTGAGAAATGGGTAGTTGTCTCCTCTCAATGTGGATATAACAGTCAGTCATACTCCCCCCTGACCTGTTTGTTGGACAAAGTTCTCAGATCCCCTCCTCTCCCTCAGGTTAGCAAGATCACATGGTTCAAGGAGCCCTGATCTCAATGAGGTCTGCTTCATAGTTGTGTCCACATAAGGAAGTATATGGTCCACTCCTGAGTTATGCCCATAAAAGGAAGAGGGGTGGGAATACTGCGTTCTAATTAGCTAGTTTTTGTGCATAGATTGTAACCCCACCAGTCATGAAAAAGGGGAGGGTCCATTCCAGTTAGGGACTAGGGTATAAAACAGGGCCTGCAAGCCCCCTTTCTGGGCACCCACTAGCTGCACACTAGGGTGCCTCCTTCTCATGAGAAGAAAATAAAGCTTTTGTCACCTCGCTGCCGAGTTCCTGAGAATTATTGAGAAGAGGATGGATTTTTCTCTCACAGATGTGATTTGGCAAGTGAATAGTTGACAAATCTTCCCAATAGTTGACAAATCTTCCTGTATTTTTCTGGCATTTTTACTGTGGGAATTGCTGCTAACATCTTAAGGAAGAGCTCCATCCAATCAAGGATTGGCAAAAATTATGCTAAGCAGGAGTAAAACAAATTTTCTTCTTTTCTTCTGATTCTTTTTTTTTTCAGATCTCAAAAAGAATCCTCACTACAAAATACCCAATAGTCCTCCAGTCTCTGCTTAAAGACTTCCAGTGTGACAGAGCCCAAATTGTTAGGGAGGGTTCTTCCTGACACTGAGCCTAAATCAGTCAATGAAAAAGCATTATTAGGCATGTCCTATATGCCAAACGTTATACTAAGCACTGAAGATAAAGATGCAGTGAATGTAACAATCTTGTTCTCAAGGAGTTTGCATTCTGTCAAGAGAGGCAATGGGTGCATATGTGAGTACAAATAAAAAGAGAGAAGCATATAGAGAGAGATGCATACAAATATATCTGTGTAGATATGGATATATGACCATACATATATAAACACACAGTAAAAAAGATCTAATATTTATGGAATGCATTTCAGGGTTATAAATTCCATGTATATTATCTAATAAATACAAGATCATCGATCTGGAGGCATGAGAAGTTGAGGTGATCAGCAGACTTCCTGTGGAAGATGGTGCTTGAAGCTCTATTTTGTGTGAAGAGAGGAGGAAAAGAAAAGGCAGAGATGAGGACAGTGGATTCTAGTGCTGGGGGATGGCCAGTGAAAAGCTATACTGATGGCAAATGGAGGACTTTTTGTGAAGAATACAGAGGACCTTTTGGATGAACGATAATGCAAGAATGGGAATAACAAAGAATGTGGGTGAAAAGACAGGTTGTGAAGGGCAGTACAAGTAAAATAGAGAAGCACATATTTTATCTTAGTGATAAAAGGAAGCCATAGGAGTTTAGCAAATAGGAAGTGACATGATCATATCTTTTCCCTAGAGAAAATTACTTTTGTCAGCAATGGGGATAATAAATTGGAATGAATTAGAAGGGAAGAAGGGAGAAGGAGAAAGAAGAAAAAGAAGAACAAATGGAGAAAGGAGAAGAAAAGAGAGAGGAGGAAGATGAATGTGGTGCTCCTTCTATCATGGTATCCATGATGAATAAATCTTAATTCACTGCTTTGAAAATCATCATCTCCCATTTGGCAGCAAGACAATACCCAGACCTAAACCCCCTCAGGAAATCATATGCATCCCATTCAAAGGGGCTGTGGACAGGAGATGCTGACAGAGCTGAGGCTGATAAATGGGAGTCCATCTTCTGTCATTCTCTGCAGGCATTACTTGCAGTAACAACGACTGCCAGCAGAACTATTGACTACAGACTGCAGGGAGCAGTACTGCAGAGAAGGGATATATTTACCAAGCCCGGCCTCACCGGGGAAGCCTGAGGTTCTCAGATATATGGTGCCATTTCCCACAAGCACTTTGGAGGGTGACAACTCAGGGGAAAGTACCTCATGAAATGGAACATACCTCAGGCATGTGTCGAGGCTTACTCCAAGCATAGCTTTCAAACCTCCGGATGCTGGGATGGGTCCCAGAGAATCAGCCCACACTGAGGGGCACGTCTGCCCAAAGGGAAGATGCCTGGGGGAGGGGATCTTTCAAAAGACTAGAGAGCTGAGGTCCTCTATGCTGCTCCTAAAAGCCAGGGCTTCACTGACTGCATCCTATCAATTCCTGACAGGAGGAAGTAAAGGCGAATCAGAATCCCTTAGACCC
Organism: Dromiciops gliroides; assembly: GCF_019393635.1. NCBI lineage: Eukaryota > Metazoa > Chordata > Mammalia > Microbiotheria > Microbiotheriidae > Dromiciops > Dromiciops gliroides. Next base: position 5,986,489 of record NC_057865.1, on the reverse strand, counting down.
ACTATCAGCTTTAGAAAGGAAGCAAAGGAAAGTAGGGGCTCTTAGGGGAAATGCCTCCTTCCTCAGGCATTCAGCTCTGAAGTCTTCCTCAACCCTCGGGCTCAAATCCAATCAAGACACTATTTTGGTGGCTCCCAGCAAAAAGTGGTGTTAATGTCCATTACCTGAAGTTTACAAGAGAGAGGGGAACCTCAAAGGGAAGTGTGGTGGTGCATTCTAAAGTCAGAGGGCCTGCCACCTGCTCGCTGTGTGACCTTCTCCCTGGACTTCAGTTTTCTTATCCACAGACGGAGAGGGCTGGGCCAGACAGCCTTGGATCTGTGATTTTTTTATGTTTCTCAAGTCCAAATTTATGTCATGTAGAAAAAAAAGAAGCCTTTGGTCTCCTAGTTGTATTCAGTCTTAGCAGAATTCATGATGGAGCTTGGAGTGGCCTGGATGGAGATGCTCACTGATACCCAGCAGTGTCCCCTCTCCCCCGTCCCAACCAGAAAGACATTTTGGACCATTGTTGGTCATTAATGGTTCTTTGGTTTAGTTTGGTTCACACCCATTTTTACTGTACTTAGAAATTGTTCTATCTCCATTGCAAAAAAAGCAACATTAAAACATTTTATTCTCTTGTTCTTTGAGTCACATAGGATGACCCCATGCAATAGAGAGTGAGTCTTGGGGGCAGCTAGGCGGCACAGTGGATAAAGCACCGGCCCTGGATTCAGGAAGTACCTGAGTTCAAATCTGGCCTCAGACACTTGACACTTACTAGCTGTGTGACCCTGGGCAAGCCACTTAACCCTCATAGGATAGAATAGGATAGGATAGGAAAGGAAAGGAAAGGAAAGGAAAGGAAAGGAAAGGAAAGGAAAGGAAAGGAAAGGAAAGGAAAGGAAAGGAAAGGAAAGGAAAGGAAAGGAAAGGAAAGGAAAGGAAAGGAAAGGAAAGGAAAGGAAAGGAAAGGAAAGGAAAGGAAAGGAAAGGAAAGGAAAGGAAAGGAAAGGAAAGGAAAGGAAAGGAAAGGAAAGGAAAGGAAAGGAAAGGAAAGGAAAGGAAAGGAAAGGAAAGGAAAGGAAAGGAAAGGAAAGGAAAGGAAAGGAAAGAAGAGTGAGTCTTTATGTTCCCATTACTAGCAGTCATAACCTTCAATAGATTGGTCTGTATTCTCCAAAGTTTGCACTCACCTTGGAGTGTCAGTGTGGTTTAATGGCTAGTGAAGTTGGAATTAAATCCCCTCCCAACTGAAAAAGGGGGATAACAAATTGATATACAACAAGGCATGGTGTGACTGTCCTGCCCATTAACTGCATTTGGGTTTCTAGCAGTGCAGACTGGAAAAGTTACCTAGAATATACCACCATTTACTTAACACACCTGATTGTAGATGCACTTATAAGCTTGGGATTGGGCACCCTTCCAAAAGGAGAAATATGTAAGTATAATTTATCAGAATGTAATGCTAAATCAGATTACATTCTGATATAATATTATACTTACATATTTCTCACACAAAAGAAGCCAAGGTGCTATGTGTTCATGAACACATGGAAGGTGGGTGGGAGGCTAGCTTGGTGTTCCCCTTCCCCCAGCTATAACTTTGTAATAGACTTCTTCACTCATAAGATTAGCTTTGGGAGAGTAAAATCCTTTTTAGCCAAATCTAATTTCCTTTATAGATTAAGTAAAGTGGAGTCACAGAAGGAATATTTCTTGACTTCAAAGTGGGTCCCAAGTATTTTTTTTAACTTTAGTAAAATATAATGAGTTTTCACTACATTTATCCTCAATTCACAGCAGCTTGAAGATTATAATTATAAAGCAGTCATCAGAATCCCAATATCACAAGGACAGGGGAACATAAAGAGACATCCTGGCCTTAGAATGTTTCCAGAAATGGATTTCTAGCAGATATATGTAGGAGCTCTCTCTACTCCATACAAAGGGTATGGAGGGTATTTTCGTCATATTAGAAATTACATTAAGTGATTCTCCAGAAGAAGAAAGTCCTTCCTGCTGCATGATCCACTTCTTTTCTCACAATATGTTAATTTCTCCAGCCAAGAAAAACAATTCTTTTACTCAGGCAAAAACACAGCAGGCTCCTTAAAAAGACTTTCAAGTAACTTCTTTGGAGTCTCCATGGGTAAAGGAATGAAATGCAGAACAACACAGAGTCCCCAAGTAATCACTAATCATGTCCTCACTCAGCATACCCTTTACCAAGAATATTGTCTGTGGCCATAATCAATATGATTGCTGGCCAGGGTGGTACCATTTGTTGGTTCCACTGTATGAGCACATTATACAGTCATCTTGGATTTCATCATTTTCATAGCAGGCTTAGGGAGAAAAAAATCTCTAGGGTAGGAATAGTATATTTGTATTTGGCTGAACAACTCTGCCAAAAAAAAAAAAAAAGGGACCCAACTAGAAAATTGTATGGAGGCTTTTGAAATGCATCAAAAGGATGTGTTTAGCAATGCCATTACTGAATAAACCTGTTAGATGTTAAGTGCTTCAAAGTAAATTGTGTATGTGAAACCAAAGCAGGAAATTGATCATCCCTTGGCATTAAATCAGAGTCTCTGGACCAATCTAACTGGCCATAAAAACAAGTGATAAAAAGCAAAAGGGCAACAATACCAAGCAGGATCCCATGGATTAACCCTCCCTTACCAAAATCACATGCTATAGATCAGTGTTCCAGACTGTCATTAAAATGTTCAGGGGCTCCTGCTTCCAAATATTATGTTAGTTATTTGCATATTGTGAGGGAAAAATCCATCCTCTTCTCAATAATTCTCAGGAACTCAGCAGCGAGGTGACAAAGGCTTTATTTTCTTCACATGAGAAGGAGGCACCCTAGTGTGCAGCTAGTGGGTGCCCAGAAAGGGGGCTTGCAGGCCCTGTTTTATACCCTAGTCCCTAATGGGAATGGACCCTCCCCTTTTTCATCACTGGTGGGGTTACAATCTACGCACAAAAACTAGCTAATCAGAACGCAGTATTCCCACCCCTCTTCCTTGTATGGGCATAACTCGAGAGTGGACCTTATACTTCCTTATATGGACAGAACTCTGGAGAGGACCTAATTGAGACCAGGGCTCCTTGAACCATGTGACCTTGCTAACCTGAGGGGGAGGAGGGGATCTGAGACCTTTGTCCTACAAACAGGTCAGGGGAGTATGACTGACTGTTATATCCACATTGAGAGGAGACAACTACCCATTTCTCACACATATGTACCTGATAGCTAACATAACTATGTAACTCCCCTCTGTACTTACTCTCCCAACCCCCACTTATATGGACATATTGGGTACCCATAGAGCAGCTAACTATTTCTCTCCCCTTAGAACTATAGGGAGAAACCCTGAGGAATTATGGCTTCTAATACTATTAATCAAAAGCTCCCACCCAGGATGCTCCCTCATATCAATAAGGAAGTTGATTTGAATTAGCTTTTATAAAAGGGTATTTATTGTGAAGGAACAATGCCAGATGTTGAAAGAAATTCATTACCTCCCCCCACCACAAAAAAAAAAATGAAAGATGTATTCTTTTCTTGAATACACAAAGTCCCTGAGGATATTAGACTCAAGTGAATTACAAATCTATTCAGAAACTGGTATGGGGAAGCCTACAGGTGTCAGGCTAGTGGGTACCTTGTGATTCCTGGCCCTTGGAATCCTTTTTTACCTTCACCGAGTCCTTACCAAGTTTACTTTGGGGTATTGATTTAGATTTAAATAAGTTACTCCCTTGCTCAAACAATCTGGTTCCTAGCTGGGTGCAGTGTTAGTTAATGGGTCAACCCACTGCTGAACAGGTTAGGTACCTGACTCAGCATCTTCCCTGACTCCTCAACAGACTTAGCTGTTGCTGCTTCTGACTCCCATTAATAAGGGGATGTTTAATGCTTCTTTTGATCTTTTAAAGCTCAAAATGCCAAAACCTAGTCAATTCCATCTCTGGATGTCCACTTATCTTAAGATAGGGAAAGAATACACACAAAAGAAACCAAGGTGTTATGTGTTCATTCACACATGGAAGTTGGGTGGGAGAGTAGCTTGGTGTTTCTACTCCCCCAGCTCAAACTTTGTAATGGACTTCTTTACTCAAAAGCTTCCAGGGAAGAATAAGATCACTGGCATACTCTGTCCATCAAATTCTAGTTCAGTAGCCCATTAAAAGACATTTCATCACCACACAGGAAGAAGCTCTGAGTCATTATCACCAATAGGTAGCATTCAGAGGGTATCTGTCTATGGTCTGAGGTGGGAGGGGAGAAGAGTTTCTCCACCAGGATGCCCAGAGCAAGCCCATCCCAAGCTTCTTTGTTTCCCTAAAATGATAGCTGAGTATGCCGTACATGCAACAAAAAGAGATTTGGGGTGCTCATGGGGATCAAGTCAGTTAACGTATGTAAAGCTCTTTGCAAACCTAAAAGAGTTATATAAATGTTAGCTAATATTATTATTTATGCCTTTTTTAAACCAGCCAGGTTTGCAGAGATGAAGTCCATCTGTGTTTGCATCCTAACTTTGTCACAGGCATTTATCCATTTGACCATCACATTCTGGGTTTAGTTGAAAGTTTGGGAAATCTTGCCTTGGTCATTACTGGTGAGTGAGCACCAGTAATATAATAGCATGGCCTATTATATCTAGTTGACCCCAGACCAGGTGAATAGTGCCTATATAGCCACTAGCCAGCCACCTTGGCCACTTTCTAGCAATTTATTTTCTCCCTCCCTCCCAGCACTCTCCATTCTGCACCTGTACATTCTCATCTCTTTCTCTTCCATCTAAGGGCAATAGTGGGAAGTGGTTTGGGGAGCACAGTTTATTCCAGAATTGTTTTTCACCTCAAAGTAAGGTCCCCTCTATACCAGAGACAAACATATTTGTGCATAAAAAGTCACCACATTTTTATAAATATTTTATTATGAGCTCCACGTCATTAATTCAACATTCTGCTAGTGGTTGTTATGTTACTACACAATTTAGGCTCTAGGCATTACTGCTGCTACTGCTGCTGCTGCTGCTGCTAGTGCTACAGCACACTCTGTTGTAGTCACATATTAGGGGTGAAACTGTTTATTCCTAACAATTCATATTGATTGAATTGTTTTCCTACCTCCTTAGGAGGTCACTCTAGGAGGGGCTCACAGGAGAAACCTAAGGCTATTGAATCCAACCCACACTTATGATATCCCAATGAAGCAGTCAACCAGTCATCACTTGAAGACTTTCAGTAAGGGAGAACTCACTACCTCCTGCACTTTGGGTAAACTCCAGTTGTGGGGAAACTTTCCCTGACTTTGAGTTGAAATCAGTTGCACTTCCACCTGCTTCTTCATCATTCAGAAAATGTGATTCATCTTCCACAAGAGACACCAGGAAATACTTGAAGACAGCTCTCAGACTATCCTCTTCTACAGACTAAACATTTCCAGTTCCTCCAACCAATCCTCATGTGGTCAGATCTCAGGGTCCCTGCCATTATTGAGATGTTTTCTGGGCTATTAACATCTTTCCTAAAGAGCATCCTAGAACTGAAGAATGCTCCAGATAGATACCTTGTGATCTCAGCTGACGAGAACAAGTTTATCCCTTCCCTTGCCTTTTGTATTCCTACTGTCTTAGTGAAAGCTAATGGTACACTGACTTTAAGTATAATCCCATGTTGTGGACTCCATGAAGAGTATAGCCCACCAAAACCTTTATCACATAAAATGCTATCAAATCATCAATTCCTCAGCTAGAATTTGGGAAGTTGAATTTTTGCCCTGAAGTATGTCTTTACGTTGGCAAAAATGTGTCAGCCACATCCTATGGACTTTGGTTTTGTTATCCACATGAGAAAGTATGGTATTCCTCTATTTTAAGGTTTAATCCATTATCTCATCTTTTCCATGTGTGTGCATTTTCAAAATAAAAAAAAAAACTCAAACTGCATATATGGACCCATGAATACAATGGCCTGCCTAGCCTGAATTTTTTTTTTTTTTTAGTGAGGCAATTGGGGTTAAGTGACTTGCCCAGAGTCACACAGCTAGTAAGTGTCAAGTGTCTGAGGCCAGATTTGAACTCAGGTCCTCCTGAATCCAGGGCCAGTGGTCTATCCACTGCGCCACCTAGGTGGCTCACTGAATTATCTTTTAATGGAAGTCAAAAAGTTCTTCAAAATCCCATGTGTATTTCTAGAGATCATAGGTTAATAGGAGGCTATATCTAGATTTAAGAGGGACATCAGAGCCATTAGTACAATCTCTTCATTTAACAGAAGGGGAAACTGGGGTGTAAGGAAGTTGAATGATTCTCCCAAAGTCATACAGGTAGAATTCAGAGAAATTACATGTCATGGTGGGTCCCCCCCCCATTATTGGAAATTCTTCCTCCATTTTTATTATTAAAAAAGATCACAGGTATTACTGCCTAACTGAGCCCTAAAACTTCTCACATCTATGAGTTTGCTCCACAGGAACATAATGAAAGAAGTGGGAAAATGGAGTCTCCCATATTCTCACCTGCAGCAAAACCATTACCTACAGTCCAAAGTGAGAAATGCTTATTGAGAAATAAAAGGGCCGTTGTGGTTGTGGTGTTTGTGGTTGTTGTTGTTGTTTGTTGTTTCCCATTGCTGGTCTTGAATCTCTGGTCCACTTTGTTTTATCATGGACCTGCCCTTAAAAACAGCACTAGGGGTCAGCTAGGTGGCACAGTAGCTAAAGCACCGGCCCTGGATTCAGAAGGACCTGAGTTCAAATCCGACCTCAGACATTTGACACTTACTAGCTGTGTGACCTTGGGCAAATCACTTAACCCTCATCGCTGTTCATAAAACAAAAGCAAAAACAAAAAAACTAAATCAGTTAAGTTTGCGCCATGATTGGTTGAATCACTTGGCCAATAATTTGGTGGGGTTTTTGTCAATGAGTGGTTGCATGAAATGGATGTATAATGTCCTCAGTATTAAATAGGAAATAAAAACTATTTGAGGTCATTACCAAAAACCAAAGAAGAAAAGAATCCAAACCTGTAGATGATGAAAGGGAACATTGGCCTCTAGCTCCAAACATTTCAGGAGCTTACTGACTGCTTCAGTGTTCCAGGTACTGGTTTCTGGATAGTAGAAGGCTATTTTAATTGGGATCAGCTCAATGTAGTCCTCCTTTGTTGTTGGGTAACTTTATTTTGGGGGTTGGGGAGACATTAAATTCATCCTACAAACTCTCTGACAAAAATTATACAATAGTAGAAGGGAGGAAGGTAGGTGGAGCAGTGGATAAAGCACCAACCCTGGATTCAGGAGGCCCTGAGTTCAAATCTGGACTCAGACACTGGACACTAGCTGTGTGACCTTGGGCAAGTCACTTAACCCTCATTGCCCTGCAAAAAAAAAAAATTTAAATAAAAAATAGTAGAAGAAGGGTAAAAACGAATGCTAAAACAGAAACTAGTGCATCTTAGGATAATGAAGACTTGCAATGAGAGTACAGAAAAGAAGAAATGTCTATAAGGACACTGATTACATGGAAGAGTTACAGGATCGTAGATTTAGAAGAGAAATGGTCTTTAAATGTCACTTGGCCAAAGACCTTGGTTTGATACATGAAGAACCCAAGACACAGAGAACAGAAAATCAAATCTGTGGTCATCTAAGTAACAAGTTTAGAACAGGGTTATGAGTCTAAGTCCTCTGGTGGCAGGATCTAGTGGGATGATGAGACAGGACCACGGCAAAAGATCTTCCCACTAAAGTCTACTCACCTTTGCTTCAAAAGAACTTTATTACAAGATCATTCAGATTATATTAAAGAGATTTTTAATACAATATGACCTGAGTGCTGAGTGAAGGTATCTAGAGTTTTGCTTTTGCTTTTTGACCTAATGGGTTACCCTCAGAAAGAAGGTCAGGAGGAACCTGGAAGGAGCCATGGGACAAGTTCAACCAGAATTTAATCCATATACATGTTTACCTTGCTCCCATTCTTATACTTAAAAAAAGAAAATGACCACCCCATATCTGGGTCCATTTTGAAGGGGCATTCCCCCTTCCTTTAGCTATGGACATGATAGGAAACAATCAAAGTTCTGATTTGATGTTGGAGTCAGTGGTGGGGAGGATGAAAAGAATGAAATTGGTGGTGGTGATGGTGGTGGTGATGGCAGCAACACTGGTGCTGATGGTAGGGTTGGGGCTAATTGATACCTTTTCCAATTCTGCCTTTTAGTAATAATGGCTAAGCTTGTCCACTAGACACCATCTAGCTCCTTGCTTTTCACTCTGATGTTTTGACACATTTTGTAAGGACTATTTTTATCTAATGGTCATGGATAGATTAAGTCATTAATGCCAAATATATCTTAGTCATCCTCTCCTCAAATTTTTAATGAGCTAAATTATATAGCAGTTTTTGAGGCCAATAACCCAATTCTGGAATTACTGTGCAATGTTGAAATCCAAGGCTTGCAGTAAGAAAATAAGAGTTCTTTTGTCCACACTACAATAGGTAGAATTCAATGATTCATCTTGGTCTATTTTTTAAAAAGCCTGTTTCTGTAATTAATAGCACCAGTGAACCATTAAATTGGCATTGGGTATGTGAAAAGAAAAGTATTTTTTAAATAGTTGAATATATTTGTCTTGGAGGAATGATGTAATCTGTCAGTATTATATTTTTATTGATGTCTAGTTAAAATCTGACCAAGTCTCTTTTCAAAGGTAAAGATTTTGGTTTTATTTTTGGTTTTGGTTTTGGTTTACTTACTGATATGTATACCTTCTTTTACCTTCCTCCTCCTCACACACTTCCCATTCCTTCTCTTGTTTCTGAGCATGAGTATCAGCCATCTCCCCACTTGTCAGGTATTGCCTACTAACTTTCACCTTTTAGGGTTGGTAGTTTCCTTCCAAGATCAGCTCAAAGCTGCCTTCTGCATAACTTTCCCTGATCATTCCAACTGCTTGAGTCTTTCTCTGAAATTACATTGTGCTTATTTGCATACATTTATGTCAATCAGTTAACAAGCATTTATTAAGCACTTACTAATAGGCAGGCACCAAGTAAGAGCTGAGAAAAAATTACAAATAGTCCTACCCTTTAGAAGTTTACATGCTAATACACAACAGAAGGTATGTAGATGAGAACAAACAATACAGAATCTGAGTAACCTTGGAAAGAATGTTCAGGAAAAGTCTTCTGAAGGAGGTGGATGAATCACCAAGGAAAACTGGAATTCTCAGATTAGAAGATGAGATGGAAAGCAGTCCAAGCATGGGGGTATAGCCAGTGGAAATGGGGGGAAGGCCAGTGGAAAGATAAAACGTCATGTTCAAGGAATAACAAATAGACCAGCATTGGTGGATCATCAAGTATGTTATGGGGAATAAAATGTAAGATGGGAAAGGTAGGAAGGGGCCAGGTTGTGAAGTTCAATGCACCAAATGTCTTTGTGTTTGATCTTGAAGATAATAAGGAACAACAAAAATTACTTTAAGGGGGGTTGGAGATGACATAATCAGACCTTTGCTTTAGGAATATCCATTCAACAACTGAATAAAGAATGTCCTGAACAGGGGAGAGACTTGAGGCACAGAGACCAAATGTTAGAAGGCTATTGGTGGTGTCTAGGTGGGACTTGAGGAGGTCATGAACTATAGTGGTACTGGTGTGAATGGAAAAAGGGGGGACCTATGTAAAAGGAATAAAGAAAAAATAAACTTTATTGACTGTTGGGATTTATGGAGTGAACATAGAAAAAAAGAAGACAGTGAGGTTTTTAACTTTGATGGAGCTGAAGCAGAGTAGAAGAGTAAGACATAAGAGTTAGTCTGAGGAACTAGAAAGTTGGGATATTTAAAGGAAAAATAACATCTATGTTGAAGGACTCTAGAATGAAGGAAGGATTTGAGGCAGAGAAGATATCTTTGAGCTAGACCTTGCAATATTTGAGAAAAGACAGAATATCAGTAGATATCAGATTCCAGAATCTGGATTGGTGATAGATTTGTATTGAATGAACCTTAGATGGAGAGGTTTCTGAATGACCATGGTGGTAATAGTTTGGAAGAGGTTCTAGGGAACAAGAAGTATTGCCCACTCAGTGGGTTTTGCCAGTGCCCAAAGGCCCCAACTTGAGGAGATTGATTTGGATTGATTGGATTGACTGACTGACTGCTGATTGACTCACTTGAAGTTGACTTGATTGGAACCACACCTGCCTGACTCTCAAGAGGGTGTGTTCTCAGGGGCTGTGGACTCTGGCCTCAACACGGGACCACCCTCAAGACAAGTGAACCAATGGCTTTGGATGATGCTAGCCAATGAGCTTGAAGAAGTGTGTAAGGACTGCCTCTCCTTGGGATGCAGGAGGAGCTTCCACAGTCAATTCAGCTCTTGAGCAGGCTGGTGGAGGAGGACTTGAGGAAGAACCAAGACAGGCTGTAACTCTGGGCTAGATAGGCCTTTTCTTAACTTTCTGACCCAGATGTTCTCTTTTTACCTGGTATGCTTTAATAAATACTTAATGCCCAAAACTGGTGCTAAAACTTCAAATTTATAAGTAAAGCCTAGCTAATATTCCCTACACTTGGGACAAGAATAAGACAACCACACACTAAATTTTAAATGTCACACCAGTCCCCCTTCTGGTGCTAGCTCCCTGCATAGCCTATGGGGCTGCCCAGGCCAGTCTCCCATAAAATAGTTGTGTGTTAGAGAGCACTCCCTCCCTATGGAACACAAAAGCTGATTTGCTTATTTATGTACAACAGGTACCCATACAGAGCAATGCTTAGTCATTTAGTCAATTAGCAAATAAGCACTTATTAAACACCTACTATGTGTCAGGCATTATACTAAGTACTGAGGATATAAAGAATAGCAAAAGACAGTCCCCACCCTCAAGGAGCTCACAATCTTATTCTTCCATGCAAGCAAGGAGAAAGTCCTGAATGGCGATGACTTTACTGGTTTATTAATCTACACAGAGTTTGTACAGATTGGTTATAAATGCAATGACTCAAACTTGAGAAGGACTCAGTACTCCTGTCCTCCAAATATCAAAAGAATTTTCTTATGCCCAAAGAAACACAATTCTGCCTTCATCCCCATAGGATCATGGGACCACAGGATGGTAGCAGTGCAAGGGCCCTTGCAGATTGTTGAGTCCAACACTTGACTTTACCAATGCAGAAACTGGAACTCAGAGCAAAGAGGAAGCCCCTACCCCACCCCAACAGATAAATAACAATCATCATGACAACAGAAAACAAAGCATGATGGTTCAATTTTTTTTCATGTTGTAGGAACTAATCAGGGTTTAAAAAGAAAAAGAAAAGAAGTCAGATGCTTCCCCTTCCTCTCCATGCTGGGTGGCATTTTCCAAAAACTTTTTAAAAACTTGGTCCCCACAGGAATTTTGAAGTGCTGGAACACATTTTAAAGAATGATGAACAATAGAATTTAAAAGGTGCTTTGGCGTCTACTCCAATCTTGGAATAGAAAACTAGCAATTTGCTGAGCATTCAGAAGAGAACACAACGCAGTGGGTGGTCTCTATTTTCAGCATCAAATGGAATTTGAACTTGTCCCCATCGGTTATATAGAGATTCAAGGGCTTGGGCAGGAGATCTGCCTTGGACACCATGGGAGAGACTTTCAAGATGAAATAGAAGTCATTTAAACTAGAAGCTCCTAGAACTTTCTAATATTCATTGAACAAATACTCAACTCACCCTCAGGAGAGGAGGGTTCCAGAGCCAGCTGTACCAGAAGCTATTGGTGTGAATGGGGACAAATGTCCTCTCTCCAGGCGTCAGGCACAGGACTAGGGAGTCCTAATGTCCAATCATTTTTTCTAGAAAATTAAAAACAAAGCCATGACAGTGTGATTGGTAAGTGACATAGGCCAACATGCAAACCAGCATTGTGTTCAAGCTTGTCACTGGCAGCACCTGGAGGGCCACTGAGCTCTCTTCCAAGGGCTATATTCATTCTGACAATTCCACTCCTCAAACCAGCTCCTGATGGAAAAATCCTGTATTCTCATTAGTCCTTATTATGTACAGGGAGCAAACCCGATTATTCTTTGCCAGTTGCAGAAAATAGACACAGAAAACTTAATTTCTAAAAACCATAAGCCATGAACAGCAAATGCTCTTCTCATGAGATTCCTTTCAGATCAAAGACAAAGGTTAATAAAAGGATTTTGAAATTCATTGGCCAAGCAAATGACAGAGCTAGCAAAAGATGCTTTTAAGATCAATAACTGCTTTCCATTTCCTATTATTAGGGATTTGGAACAATGTTTAATATGACTATTAACAGCTTGCAATTCTTTTGAGAACTCTTTGCTCATATCCTTTGGTCATCATCCAGTGGGAAATTGATTCTGATCATAAAATTTTGCCAAAGGTCTGCATATTTTGGACATCTGACCATCAGAGATTTAAAAAAATTTTTCCTGTCTATTACTTCCCTTCTTATCTCACTCATATTTTTACAGTGTAAAATCCTTTCAGTTTTATTTAATTAAAATTAACTATTTTACCTTTTGGGAATCTAACCTTTCTTGGTCAAGAATTCACCCTATAACCTTACCTGTGAGAGTTTCCTAGTCTGGTCATTCCTGTGATTTCTTTTTCTTTCTCTTTCTTTTAATGGTATGAACTTTAATATTCAGGTTGCATTTTCATTTTGAGTTTATAGGGTATATGGTATTGACTTTAAGGTAAGATATTGTGCTAAACCTATTTTTTGCCAACTTGCTTTCTAGTTTTTCAAACCTTTTTTGTCAAATAGAGTGTTCCCCCCCCTTCCAAGTCATTTATGTTCTCAGGTTTATTAAATCTTGGGTTATTGGATTTTTTCATCTCTAATCCTTTTTGGCTACTCTAAGCTATAATTCCCTATAAATATTTCCTCATATCTTCCCTATGAATTTGACATGTTTTATTTGTATTGACCTTATGTCGTCTGCCTTTTTGTCCCTACTCAATCATAAGTTTCTTGAGGGTAGGGACTGTATTCAGTCTTCTTATGCCCAGTGACTAAGGCTGTACCTTTCTTAATCCCCAATGTCGTCATCCCTTAGGGAAGTTAGAATCACAGAATTTCAGACCAACCTGAGACCAAACAAGAAACACAACTAAGCAGTGATTACATAGCCTTTAATTGAAGTTTTCCAAGGAAGATAAACCCACTGTCTCTCAAGGCAACCCATTCCCCTTTCGGAAAACTCCACTTTGTAAGGAGGCTCTTTCTGACACCAAGTGTAATTTTGCCCATCTAGGGGAGAACCCTTTTGAGAAAGAAAGGCCTCTCAGATCTGGTGAATACAAAGGCATTGGCATGGGACAGCAGAAAGAATCCAGGGTTAGAAGTGAGAGAGCAGGAGTTTAAATCACACCTCTGTCACTAACCTGTCCTCTCGAGCAGTCCCCTAAGCCTCAGTTTCCTCATATGTAAAAAGAGGAGAGTAGACTGGATAATTTCTGAGATTCCTTTAAGTTAATTTCCTTTAACGTATAGCCTGGAGAAGAGAAGGCTTTGAGGGGAAGTGATGGTTGTCTTTAAGTACTTGAAAGTCTGAAGATTCATCTTGTTCTGTTCACTCCAGGAGGCAGATTGTGGGTCAATCAATGGAAGTTCCAAAGCGGCAGATATAAGCTAACCTTCGCAACCATTACAGCTGACAAGCTGTAGAATGGCCTGCTTCGGGAAGGGGTGAGGTCGCCATTACCAGGCATACCACAGCAAATGCTGGGCAGAATCACTTGTCAGGAATCAAGAGTGGGAAATCATGAATTCTGAGTGAAAAGACGTCTGAGAGGCCACCCACGCATGGCCAGAGTGGGTGAGGATCTGCCCAGAATCCAAGGGATCTGTCGTAGGTCATGCCAGACATTCCCTAGGCAATTCTGGCTCAGATCCGGCTAGGACACGATGGATTCTCAGGCATTTCCCAAACTCTGAATTTGATAATATTTGGATTTGGGTCCAGAAACACTCTGAAGTTGATTCATTCCAAGGGAAATTTAATGAGGAAAAAAAGATTTAGATTTCCTTTCCCTTCACATGTGCATAATGTAAATGTCTATAGGCAGTTTCTTTTCTCTAGATTTCAAAAGCTTACCAAGCTTCAGTGGTACATACAATGTGGTTTTTATGATGGGGTGTTAGAGAAGTGGGGGCTATATTTAGAACTATGTAGGAAGCTCATTTTAACCCACCTGTTTCTAATCACAGCTGGGGGAAAATCTGCTTGAATTGGTTGATCTTGGCTCTCAAAACGCCTATTCTACTTATCCCCTCGGTATTTTGAAACATTAGCCAATTCTTCCTTCCTCCCACCCCCCACCCCTCACCCCCACCATTCTCAAAACATGCAGCTCCTTTTCTCAAGCAATTCCATCTTGTTCCTGGCTAATGAGAAGACATTGTGTGAAAATGTTTCTTGAGAAAATGGGTCTTATTCCAATTTTTGAAAAGACTAATGTATTGATCCTTTAGGAATGAAGCCAGGAACTAGAGTTGTGTATAATTCTGGTTCTTTGACAGAGCTCCTTAGATATGGAATCTCTGTCTTCCTAGAAACAGCTGGGTGACAGAGTGAATAGAAAACTGGGCCTGGAGTCAGGAAGGCCTGAGTTCAAATTCAGACTCAGACATTTACAAGCTGTGTGACCCTAAGCAGGTCACTTAACCTCTGAATGCCTCAATTTCCTAAATTGCAAAAAGCACATAAATAATAGCACCTACCTCCCAGGACTTTTCTAAGGCTCAAGTGAGATCATGTTACTCACAAATGAGAAGGTAATTTTCAGAAATAGCTTTCCTCGTGACCCATCAAATCAGGCAATTTGAATGGCAATTCAATCTGATCAAGAATAACTCCAGGGGGCAGCTGGGTGGCGCAGTAGATAGAGCACCGGCCCTGAAGTCAGAATGGCTCCAGCCTGGCCTCCAGTCCTTGTTCTGACATCCTCTGATTAGGGGATTCAGGGGAACATATTAAGGTGTTCCATACTCTGCTTTCCAATCTGCACAATGGGGATAGAGTTATCTGCCTCTTTCCTAAAATTCTGTTTGAATTAGATATTGTTTTTTATCACTTGTTTTTCCATTCAGGGAAATACTCATCCTAAAACATTCTTTTTATACACTCTCTGTGTGTCTTCAGTCAGTCAATAAACATTAAATAAGCACCTACTATGCTCTAAGCACTAGAGATACAAAGAAAATCAGAAGACAGAACCTGTCTTTTGAACCTATTAAGGAGCTCAGAGTCTAATGGGGGAGACGATACGTAAACAACTATCTGCTAATGAATTATAGACAGGATAGATTGGAAAGAGCCAAGAGAGGGAAGGCACCAGAAGTCAGATGGATTGGGAGGCTACCCCATAGAAGCTGGGATCTGATGGAAGCCAGAAGGTGGCAATGAGGAGGGAGAACATTCCAGGGATGGGGGACAGCCAGAGGAAATGTCGGGAGGAGGGAAGTGGAGTGTCTTGTTTGAGGAACAGTCAGCCGGCCAAAGTCACTGGAGCACAAAATGTGGGGAAGGAGAGTGGAAGGTGGAAGGATATTGGGGAGGGGGTGTTATGAGGTCTTTGAATGCCGGAAGATTTATATTTGTTCCTAGAAGTCATCAAGAGCCAGAAGAATTTATGCAGTCGAGGGGGTGATGGGATCAGACGTGTGCTTTAGGATGGACTGGAGTTGGGAGAGACTTGAGGCAGGCAGACCCCCAGCAGCAATGGAAATAGTCCAGGTGTGAGGTGATGAGGCTCTGCACCAGGGTGGGAGCAGGGTCAGAGGACAGAAGAGGGAGTATGTAAGCAATGTTATTGGGTACTTCAACAACTCATAGGACCTGGAATCATTTCAGTGGATTATGCCTCATATAATGGACTGAGAGCTACAAGAGAAGATAGTGCCTAGCCTCCAGGGTAGAGCTGTTAGGATTGCTTGGCAAGTAATGAGAAAAGCAAATAATTTCTCTAGCATCAGGAATTCCCTGGGTTTTGGTTTTGTCTTTTTATTTATTTATTTATTTATTTATTTATATTTTTTTGCAGGCAATAGGTGTTAAGTGATTTGCCCAGGGTCACACAGCTAGTATGTGTCAAGTGTCTGAGGCTGGATTTGAACTCAGGTACTCCTGAATCCAGGGCCGGTGCTTTAACCGCTGTGCCATCTAGCTGTCCCTGTCTTTTTATTTTTAAAATACATTTATCACCAAATGCAAAAATCCATAAATAAAGAACAACAAAAGAGGGAGGATTGTATTTGATGTCATAAATTTTGGTTGTACACAGACTGGTTTTAAGTGTTTATTAAATGTAATAAGATATATGCTACTATGTGCTAAGCACCAGAGATACAAAGAATATCGTTCATATCTTCCTTTGACCTTTTCATTTGCTTCTGTATATTTTCAGTATCCACCCCCATCTCTGTCTCTGTCTCTCTCTGTCTTTCTCTCTCTCTCTCTCCCTCTTCCTTCTCTCTCCTCTCCCCCCTCTCCTTTCCCTCCCTTTCCCTTCTCCCCCTTTTTCTCCCCCCATCCCCATCATTTTTGCAGTCTCTCTCTTTTGTCTCTGTTTCTAGCTGAAGCTCTATCACTATTAACTACCCTCCACTCCTTCCTTCCCTCCTTTGTAACAAATAAATACATTGAAGAAAAACATGTTTTTGCACTGGCCATGTCTAAAGAAGAATGTCTCATTCTTCGCCTCCAGGCAATGGTAGGAGAGACAATCAGGTATGTTCCATCTTCTGTCTTTTGGAGTCATGCTCACTTACTGCAAATCTATGTTAATTATGGGAATTTCCATGATTGATAATGCCAATTGATCTCCATGGTGATGAATGTACCCTCCAAACCATCCGAACCTCATCTGCTCTGTGCATTTGTAATTCCAGAGTATCTCTTGTATTGTAAGATGTTCCCCTCTTTTTCTCTCTGTTCTACAGTGACACTTCTCTGCCATCTTATACAGAATGTGCTCATTAATCACATGGATGAGGAGGAGGACATGACAATGCTAATGGCGCTCACAGAGCAATCACACACTCACAAATCACTTTCCATGGATTCTCTCCTTTAGTCTCTTCTCCATTTTACCCACGCTCATTCACTTGGAAACATGCTAAGCCTCTTTAGAAGGAAGGAGTGGAAGAATTTGAATCAAAGCCATGCCCATCAACTGGGGAAGGGCTAAAGAAGCTGTGGTCTATGATGGTGATGGAAGATTACTGTACTGTAAGAAATTACAAGCAGGATGACTTCAGAAAGGCCTGGAAAGACTTGGATGAAATGATGTCTACTGAAGTCAACAGAACCAAGAGAACACTGTGCTCAGAGACAGGAATATTGTTGGATTAAGAACCATGAGTGACTTAACTATTCTCAACAACACAATGATCCAAGACAATCCCTAAAGACTATGGATGAAGCATATGATCCTCCTCCAGAGAAAAGAATGATATTTATGGACACAGATTGAAACATGCTATTTTTCACCTTCTTTCATTTTTTTAAATCAGGTTTTCTTGTACAAAATGACTAATATCATCATGTTTTACATAATCGCACATTTATAATCCATATCTGATTGCTTACTGCCTCAGGGAGGGAGGGGGAGAGGGAGGGAAGGAAAGAGGGGTAAAAATTAGAACCCAAAATTATAAATAAAAATTTTTTTAACAAAAAAAAGAAGGAAGCAGTGAGGCTTGGGGCAGAGGAGCTGGGCTCCAGCCCAGGACCTGCCACTCACAGGCAGCATGACCTTGGCCATGCCCCTTACCATGGTCTCAGATCCTCCATGTAAAGACACTACTGTGGGTGACAAGAACATCCTCCTTCCCTTTGAGTTTCACTAGCTTGTGTCTATTGGAAAAAATATAAACAGGAATGGCAAAGGAAATCGACCCCAGGGCACTGTGCCAATGGGATGCAGGTATTCTGGATTTCAGCCAAGTTCTCTAGGATATGTCCATAGGGACACACACAGAACTGACATGTCAGCCATCCTGGAGCGAAATTACTATGTCACCAAAATGGCAGCTTATACTTAGGGAGGGGGGAAAATTGAAACAAATTTCTGAGAGATGCTTTAGTTCTGTTCTTCCCATTTGCAAGGCCAAGAAAGGGTCTGGGTCACACACCTTTGACCAACCCCTGCATCAGGCTTCTTTGCTAGCTGCCTTCAAAGCACAGTACATAGGCCACCTCCTTCATGAGGTCCCTCTGGATTCCCTCCCCCCCAGCTACTGGTGCCTTCCCCTCTACACCCTAAGAGAATTTGTTTTGTATATTCTTATGCATGTCCATGTTTCCCCAGAGAGTGGAGGCTCCTTGAAGCCGGTGACTGCTTTTCTTGATGAACTAATTGATGGTAGGGATGGGAGATAGGTGCCCTGCTCCCTGGCCAAGGGCCCATGTAGGAGTGGCCAAAGAAAGGAGAGGGAGGGAGAGAAGAGGCAAGGATGGGGAGGGATGACCACCAAGAGTTATTTTCCCAGTTCGAGAAAAGTTCATTTCAGGATCAAAATATCAATTAGAATTCCTCCCTATTCTCCGACAGGCTATTCTCTAGGGCCAGAGGGACAGCAGAGGTCTTTGTATGTCCAGCATAATTAACAAACCCTTAATCAATAAATGATATTCTTAGTATGTCTTGATACAGTGGGAGGGGTGGACCAACTGCATCAGCGTCAAGTGAGCAGCAGCCTGGCAGAGGCAAAGGAACATTGGGCAGATTTGGGAAGACCTGAGTGTAAATCCTGCCTCCAACCCTAAGTAATGGTGGGATTCTGGGTAAGTCACAAGTCTTTAGTGCCACAGACAGCCATCTAAGACCAGAATATGTAGCAGAGTTAGCCCATTTGCCAACTGGATTCAGTGGGGGCAATTTTCACAGTAATTAAATCATTAGGTTAGGTTAGAAACTCTCCCCTGCCCACAGTACTCACATCACAAGATAGACATGAAGATCATATGATCAGGAAACATAATGTGCCCATTTTATATCTTAAGAGTTCACACTTACAAGGGTACTTTTAGGATTTACCCAAATTATTGTACCCATTTCATGGATGGAGAAATGGATGCTCAGAGAGGGACTTGCCCAGGGTCACAGAGTTATGAAGTCCCTGGGCTTCCTGACACAAAGAATGGGCTTTCTGGACCAATGCACATGACCCTTAGAGGCTTCCAGGTTTCAGGGATGAGCTAGCTGTATGCTGAGGCAGATGCAGAGGCATGGGAGCTAGCTGTTCCCACCTTTTATTTGGCTTTCTCTCACCTTCCAACACTGTCAGTAATTAATTGTCTTCACCCTCCCCAAATTAGGCAATTACAAATCTCCCTTCATTTTTTTTTTCCTTAATGAAAGGTCACTAGGCAGCATCTGCTATCTTCAATATGAAAATTAGTTTCCCTTAGCATTTAAATAATGTCTGCAGGAAAGATTTAATTATAAACAAGGAATAAATACCAAACAATCTTGATGAAAGCAGTGGTGCAAGCAGAGACTGTCTTTGCAGCTATTGTGTGAGAACCCAAGAGACCCACTTAGAGCTCACAGTGAAGGGGCAGTGAATGGACCATTCCTTAGGGAAACCTCCTCTTGCCCAGTCTTGGACACACACTTCAGATAAATGAGGGCCTGGGAGACGGCAGGGTGGGAAGAATTTGAGAACTTACATTATTGGCCTTTGCAGGTCTTCCTTGAGATCAGTATCTCCCAGGGACTTTGTTGCCTGTGAATTGTAGAACCCTGCAAGCTCCAAAGATTCAAGATGGCAGATGAGGCAAAAAAGGGTGAACAGGGAAATGAGAATTAGTGGCACAGAAGACATCATCTGGACAATGTCAGATTGGGCAAAGAGATGGGGAGGACATGGACCAAGAACATGGGAGGACAGATGGGCAGTTCATGAACTGCATTGGCATCTAAGAATCTTGGGAACACCTGAGGATGTCCCTCAGTATATAGAGGATTCACAGGAGGAAATGGGCAGCATTGCATGGAATGAGAAGGTATACATGACCTGTGACTTAGTGGGAGGGAGAAAAAACAACTGCTCACCATTATACCCTGTCAGAGCAGATGCCCTGAAGTATTGAAAGAGTAGCACCATGCTCAGGTGGCAGCCATATTGAGCCCATGTGTTCATGGAGTCAGGCTTATACTCTTGCTCAGTCACTCCATTCATTGGCCTTTTCACCATTTCCTACTGAACTCAGCAAGCATCAACTTTGTGCTTAGGTTGAACAGAGCCCTGTGCTTAATTCTGAAGACACGAGGACAGTGTTCAAGAAAGCCCTGGCCTATAGGGATTTAAATTGTCCTGGAAGACAGGAATGTTCTCAAGGAAGGTAATAGTATTGCTCCTCTCGCAGAGTGCACTTCCCTAAAAATAGTTCCAGTTTTATCACAAAGGATAGGGATTCTTGGGTAGCAAAAATTATGCTGATGCTGATGTGGATTCATACCTCAGCTCTGCTGCTCCCTACCTGTGTGCCCTCAGTGACTTCACCTCACTGAGCCTCAGAATTAGACTAAAAGCTCGGCAAAGACCTTTTTCAGTTCAAGACCCTGCTAGTTATCTCCTTCCAGGCTATATTCATTAACTGCCCTTGTGTGGCTACTCACCTCACCAGAGGCTGGGATGATATCTTTGTTCACTGGACACCACACTGCCCCCACTAAGAAAGAGCAGATATATGGATGAAGAGACATCTCCAGGCCCTTCCTTTGAGTGAGAGTCCCCCTCCAGGAAGAAGAAAGAACCAAGCCTGCCTTTCTTAGAATGACATCCAGAGGAACAGACCCAATGTTCATGAGCTTGCTCTAGCCTTTCAGGGCTGCCTGTTACTTCACGGATCATTCCATGTGGCCCTTTGACAACTCTGCTCATTCCAGATGCTGTGCTCATAGCTGATGGTTGGAATATTGGAAAATTTTTAAAAAAACACAATTTATCAAGTGGCAATTTTCTCCTATGACTTACTGGGGAACTTTTCCCATATACTTTACCTAGTTTAGGGAAAAGGGCACATCTCACAATCTTGTCAATGTTTCCATTTTGGTGCCTCCAACCTTCATCCTGGTGACTTGTCTTAATGCTCCCACTCCCACACAGGATAAGACCTAAGTCTGCCCTTACCAGAATCTCACCATCATCTGAACTCATATGTCTGAGAAGGGAATTTGGATTGGATTGGAAGACAATGGCTTCTAATGTGGGGATAGCAGTTTCATAGCCAATAAGGACCAGTAAAAACCCATTGGTTTAGAGTCACATGAGTCTGAACGGGAGGCAAGTAGATTGCAAATGGAGGGAGAGGAAGAGACTGTCTCAGAATAGCTGCCAAACTGGATGCCACACAGAGAAGCTCCATGCAGGAAGGAGAATGGTGCAAAGAAGCATGGTACCCATAGAAGAAACCATCCAAGAAGAGCCTAATGCAATCAAACCCATGGTGCCAGATGGCTATGCACAAATGAACAGAGCTGAGGCGATAAACAAGGAGGTCAATGTGACCTCATGGGAAATCTTGAGACCTGGTGCCTGGCACATGGCTTAGCAAGAGTGCAATTAATCTAAAAGGAACATTGTTAGGTAAGGAGTGAAGGACCAGTGTAGGGAAGGCTGCCCTAGACAGTCTCAAGATGCAGATGGGGTCAGTACATCCAAAGGTGAAGTCAGAAAGAAAAGTGGTACTGCCAGTGGTCTGCACCACAGACCACCAGGACAGAAAGAGAAATCAGATGAGGAATGTGCAAATATGTTACCACCCTTCTGTGGAGGTTGATGGAGGAGCGGTGGGAACTCTGAAGTGTTCTAAGTGTTCTCAGAAGCCTGTCTCCTACAGTATTCACAAAGCCCCCCTCACACGTGTGCTAGCTATACATGGGCCAGATGCTGACTTCCCTGGAGGAAGGTGCAGAATTAAAGCTTCTGCTTCTATTACAGGTTTATGGGGGGAAAGTGGAGCATGAGGTGAATGGCCATGGTACAAATAGCTCCTCTGCCTCGCTGAGGCTTGCCAAGGCACTTCTCCACAATCTGGCAACCCAAGTGGGCTCCCAGATGCTCTCCAGATGTGTTATGGCCCCTCCTGCCTCTGAATCTCCCTGCCTTCCTCTTGTGCCTTTCAAAAACATCCTCATGGTCACCTTTTCAGAAGCCTTCTTTTTAATTGGTATTATTATTATTATTATTATTATTATTATTATTATTATTATTATTATTATTATATGTTAATCCTTCATTTATGCACTGGATTCTCATGTGGGAGAAAGTATATTGAATCCAAGAGCAAGAAATCAAAGGCCATTGATGATGACACGTTTCTTCTGTACAGAGCTCGCTGTTTTTTTCAAGGAATGACTTTTATGTTTGTGACTGAATCTTCAGTGGCTATAAAGAAAGCCTGTCCTGACGTCCTGATCACTGGCCCAAGGTTTGGGGAACGGAGGGAGACATGGGTCAGAAACCCCCTCTTTTCACAGGATGCACTATCAGGAAAGGAGGAAAAATGGTAGAGAACATAAAGGCTGTGTCTGGTCTCAGACTTTATAGGCCAATTACCTCAGTAATTGTTCTGCCTCAGCAGCTCAACCTGGGAGGAGAAAGTGAGTATAGAAGCTGCTCCTCTCATTGTGAAAATATAGAACCAAACAGAACTAGGACAGAAACCAATTACTCGTCCCCATAAAGTAGGGCACCAGAGAAGGGAAGAGCGTGAAGTCAAAGCAAGGAAAAGAGACTCCTATTCCCCCCGTGCCATGACTGGCTGACTGGTGGCTGGTGGGGAGCTTTCGAAGGGCTGGGAATCTGTGATTCCTTTTCAACATTTTCATTAACGTAGAACTCGACAGTGTGGAGCATTCTGTCATCAGGCTGAGGGGGAACCTAGCATACTCTTTAATGAGACACTAAATAAAAATAAGTCAAACCAGCAGAATAAATTTAAATTTGGCCCCAAGGAAACGTCTGCAAAAATACTGCTGGAGGAGCAGCCCAGCCAGTCCCCCATGTTTGCCTCAGTCCATGAGCTTCCCGCTTTGCCTCGGGGCTGCTTGGGCAAGTGGGAAGCCAAACACCCAAGTAATTTCTGCAGCCTCTGCTGCCCAGAGGCCTTGGAGCCCTGCCTGCTTCCATCAGCAGTGTGCAATAAAGAGAGAAGGCAGGAGACTGGGATTGCTTTACAGTGTGAAGTTAAAACCAAGCAAGACACCAAGCCCAGAGTCCCAAACACCATTAGTATCGTTTTTATAGTCAAAACAGTCTTAGATTTAGAGTCTTAGCATCTGGAGAAATTGCCAGCTCTGTTATTGACTGTGAACGACCTTGAGGAAATGACTGACTACTCTGGGCCCCCATTTTATTGGCCATGAAATGAGGGGTTTGAATGACCATTGAGACTGAACTGATGAGACAAAACCATGTTGTTCAGTGGAGTCAGAGGGCAGGGCTCAAAGCCTACCTCTGGCACTTCCTCCATGTGTGACCTGCAGAAAGCCCCTTAAAGTGTCTGGGCCTCAGTTTCCTCAGATGCACTTTGGAGGGGGAGGGGGGAGTTGAATTAGGCAATCATGGCTAAATCCATGCTTATTGAGTGCTTTACAAACCCTACAGCACCATACAGCTGTCAGCTACCAGTATGTCTGTGATCCATTTAAGGAGAGGCAGCGTAGAGGACATTCCCTGGACCAAGGAATTCCCAGATCCAGCCCCTTCCTTAGCTTGGGTCGAGAAGTCATGGATCCATTGACTAATCCACTTCTCCTTGGGTCCACCAGGGGGAGCCAAATTGCCTTGCTTACTTACTGAACATCAAAACTCTCGCTGTCCAGAAATGGATTCTCTGACTTTCCCAGAGGGAAAAGGGGCCCAAAGCCATTGCCCAGCAGGCTGTTGGTCAGAGCAAGGTCATCTGAGGTCATCTGTGCAGCAGCAGTGGCTGCTGGTCCCAGTACTAGGTTTGCTGTGCCCTCACCTGGACACACCTCAGATGGGCCAGCACCCCACCCCCCTGCCTGGGCCAGGCGGGCCATCATTCAGCTCAACTCAATGGATCCCAATGCCGCCCCAGTGCCATGAATGAGCCCACAATGGTTGGGTCACTCACATGCCCACGAATAGCATTCCACAAACCCCATCACCCCGCCCTGCTCCACCTAGTAGAGAGCCCTAAGTGCCAGTCGTGCCACTCTCAAGGCGGGCTCCCAAGAGGAAAATGGAGGGACAAAAATGTTCATCTTCATTTAATGATAACAGAGGGAGACCGTCCCTCCTCAGTCTGTGTCACACTGGTCTGAATCCTCTACGGTGGAAAACACCTAAACAGTCACCCACCTCCATCACCCCTAACACACACACAGATAATGAACCCCAATCCCTGACTTGAACCCCTCCCCCTATTACACAGCATCTCTAAGCTAGAAGGGACCTCTGAAGTCATCCACCCCCCCACACACACATACATACATACATACATGCACACATGCACACGCACACAGATAAGAAGCTCCCATGCTTGTCCAGTGGCCATCCACCCTCTGCTTGCAGCCCCCAGAGTGGTGGCCCTGGCTATGTGTTCTAGCCCATTCCTCTCTTGGAGCATCTATACCTAAGGAGAGATGTAGGAATGGGGACCCAATCTTCCTGGCTCCAGGGCCCATCAGAGGATCTTGCCCATTGTGAATGAAACAATCAACAAGTGTCTATTAGCCAAAAAACAAAACAAAAATAAAACAAAAAAAAAGGTATTTATTAAATGCTTGCTATGTTCCAGGCACTGTGCCAACCACTGGCAACACAAAGACATGGTCCCAGGCCTCAAGGAGCTCACATTCTAATGGGAAGAAAACCATGTAAATGACCACATCTATAAAATGTCTACAATGCAGCTGGTGAGTGACCTCAAAGGGAAGGCATCAGCCTTGTGGGGAGGATGGGGTGGGGGAGAATAGCAAAAGTCTCCTGGAGAATGTAGGGACTGAACCGAATGGGGAAGAGCCTGCTGACTACTTGCTGAAGCCAATTCTGCCCAGGCTCTCCTACCTCACCTTGAGGATATCAACTTTCTAACTCTGCTGGCAGGTGACCAGACTTCTGATGAAGGGAAGCAACAACAAACAGAAAGACACAGGAAAAACTTCCCATTTGGACAAAACTTTCCTGAAAGGCCAACATCCTTTCCTGGTGCCCCTGGCACACAGCCTGGCTAGAAGCTCATCAGAATGCAGTCAGGCCATCTGGGGATGGGTAAGTCCCTAGGACAGAACCACAGGATCTGAGGGCCTGTGAACAACATCTCCGTCCAGCAGGAGCTTTGCCTATATTGAAGGTGATAAATAACTGCCATTTTACAGGACATTAAAACTTTCTAAGTGTCTTATAGTCATTACCTCAGCCTCTCTAGGGAGTTGTGAAGCAATATCCTTGTGATGAGGATGATGAAGATAACGAGGTCCCTGGTTTAAACAACCCAAACTGCACATTAGCACACAGGGAATGGGATGGATGCTACAAGGTTGGAACCTCCTGCCCAGTTTAATGAAAGGTCACTACAGCAGGAGAGGCCACTCCAAATTCTGTCCCATGATACACACAATCCTCCCATCCTCTGTCCATTCTTTTTTTTTCTTTTTCTTTTTCTTTTTTTTTTAAGTGAGGCAATTGGGGTTAAGTGACTTGCCCAGGGTCACACAGCTAGTAAGTGTTAAGTGTCTGAGACCGGATTTGAACTCAGGTACTCCTGACTCCAGGGCTGGTGCTCTATCCACTGTGCCACCTAGCTGCCCCATGTCCATTATTATAGAAAGTCTAGCTAATGGGACTTTTGTTCAGACTCTCGATCTAGGCAAAACCCAAAGCATACCACATCCCCCACAGATGGAAAACAGGTCAGCGAATCCCCCAATCAATACTGATTTTCTTTCTGTTCCAACTCTATCTCAAAACATCTGAGACTTCCTGCAAATCACCAGCCCACTCCTGCCTTTTTTGTGTTCTTCACATGTTTAGTGCTCCCATCTCCATGCCTCACACGAATGGTCCTTCCTCACATCTGCTCTCAGAATCCCATTTCCTTCAAAGCTCACCTTATTCTCTTTATCTTCTGCAGAGAGTCTTTCCTGATCCCAGAACTGCTAGTCTTGCACCCCCATACACCTCTACCCCCTTCCAGCCAAAATCATGTTAGCATCTATTTTATTCATATGCATGTGTATATGTGTGTCGTGTACATGTATGTAAATTCTCCCAGCTGACTAGAAGATTCTCGAGGGCAAAAGTCGTCATATCCAATGCACAGAATTGTCCCTTGCATACAGTAGGTGCTCAATTAATCTTGTTAAATTAGAGGTGGCCATGGGGAGTGAGTCAATGATTCTTAACAGATGACAAAGTAAATCCTGATCATGGGTCAGGAAGGGAGCAGGAGGAGCACAAACAATGAAAAAGAAAGAATTCCTTTGATATTGAGTCATATTCCTTAAAGATTTTTTTTCTTGAAAAACCTTCCAACTGTGAGGCCCAGACACTCAAGAGTCATTTACAAGATTGAATTGCTCAAGCAAGGCCTGCCCTGTGTAAACACTTACTGGCTGTACCAATCCCATTATAGCCTCGAAGTCAAAGCCAATGATCTCCAGTGTTTCTAGGTCATAACATAACAAAAAACACTTACAATTGTCTGCATTCTCTGACAGATTATAATTTCCCCCAAAGAGACGTGTTTTTAAATCACATGCTGTTTGAAGTAGGCTGAAGATGAAATACAGCTGAGGTAGCCTCGGCATGCTGATAATAATAGTGAGGGGGAAAAGGCTGATGTTTCTTCAGGGGAGTTCTCTATAGTCTAGAAGAAAGATCATTGTGCTTGTAGCTGGGAGACTAGGTTGGAATCCATCTTGGGGCCCTGCAAGGCTGGGTGTCCATGGGGAAGCCCTCTGACTCTTCTGACCCTCAACATCCTCCTCTCAAAAACAGCAGTTTGGGCAGGAGGGCTCCCTGACGTCCCTATAATCTCTCCATAAAAGATCTATTTTTCCCCAATACATTTGTTGAAGGGTAGGTCATTGGGAAATAGTATGGGTCATTTAGAAAAGGGCTCAGTACTAGCAAGAAAAAATAGCAGAGAAGTTTGAAAGAAAATATAAAGACACAAAATTGGACTAGAAGAACAGGGCTCATGACCAAGGGAAAGACAGGGAGACAAAAATCCCTTTGGAGTGCTGCCATCTTCAATGCCATAGAGATGAATGAAGATCAAGAAAATGGTCTCAGGGGGCAGCTAGATGGAGCAGTGGATAAAGCACCGGCCCTGGATTCAGGAGTACCTGAGTTCAAATCCGGGCTCAGACACTTGACACTTAATAGTTGTGTGACCCTGGGCAAGTCACTTAACCCCCACTGCCTTGCAAAAATTAAAAAAGAAAAAGAAAAAAAAAAGAAAATGGTCTCAACATCAGGTGATGTTTGGAACATGCTAGACAAGAGGTGCCTCTAACTGGGTGACTGAAGATGAGTCTTTTGTGCTGTGTAAGCTCTTGGAGGGCAGAAAACATGTCTGATTCATAGGTGCCACATCACTTCTTGGAGGGTGCCTAGAGTAATATGGAAGACATCCATCTAAACGTGTATGTGCCTATGTGTGTATACACACATATACACATGTGCATAAATATGTGTGTATATATACATGCTCTCCATATCACCATCCCGGTACAAATCCCTAGTCACCCCACCCAAGTTAGAGCATATATATATAGAGATGTGTAGAGATATAGAGAGAGATGTAGACAGAGAGAGAACTATGCAGGCAATATTTCATGTGGTCCTCACAACAGCCCTGTGAATCAAGGTCTATGATTATTTGTGCATTACAAATGAGAAAAATGAGGTACTCCTAAGTTAAATGACTTACCAGGGCCACACATATAGAGTCAGAAGTAGAATTCAACCCCAAGGCTAGGTCAGGCTGCAGCTATTCTAAATAGAATAGCTAGGTGCTATTGAGAATACAAGGAAACATAAAATACAGTCTCTGCCCTCAGCAAGCTTATAATCTGTTTGAAAAGACAAGATGGTCTCATGAAATAATATAACTGACACAAAAACTAAACAGCCATTATAAGGCAGAGATAAGATTTCTTTCTGTGAATCCAATCCCATCGAATTCAAACCCAAGAAACATTGACTATATATACCTGCTATGTGCTAGGCATTGAAGATACCAGGGTACATGCCCCTCTCTCAAGAAGCCTGCATTCTGCTGGCAGAGTCTGTCCCATACATGGGACTCTAGCCCAGGGCTGTGCATGAAACAGGAGGCAGGCACTGGATGGAAGACTAAGTGCTCCTGTCCCTTTGTGAAAGAAGCAGAAGTCCGTTTTCTGAGGTGACCACCTGTCTCTTCTCTTAGCTCGCTGCTTCTCATCTCATTTAGTTGGCAAGTAGGACTTCTCTTCTCTTCATCACCCAGCACCAGTGGCTCTGAATGCTGATGAGATATTAATGCAATTATATTGCAAATAAGTTGAGCAAGCCTCAAAGGGGCCCAGCTCTTTCTCCAGGGATTATTCTGTGCCGATATCAGACACATTCTATTAGGCCACCCAGCCAGTAGCATTGGTTAAATGGCTCGAGTGAACTGGACAGAGCTCAGGAAACATTCTCCCAGGCCAGGAAAACAAACAGGAACACAGCCATGCAACTGATTTCAGGACTTCTTCCTTCCTTTCTTCCTGATCGGCTGGGCACACCAGGCACAGCCTGAGTCATTTGGTCCCTGCTCCAGTGTATAAACATTAAATTCATAATAGAGACCCAACAAGGTTTGTTTTTATTTGGAGTGAGCAGTATTGCTATAAATTTGCCACAGACGCAAGACTGACTACAGTTTATAAATATTCATCGAAAGGCCTAGAGAACAAGGACAGAGCAGAATGCATCGTTTGTGTGAGTCTGCTTCACTAGAAAAGACTTGATTTAGTTTTAAAGTGCCTTGTGGGCAGTGGAAAGCTGATGGGCCTCCTAAAGTTACTTACTTATTGTGTGACTGCAGCTCTGCTGGACGGTGAGCAGGGAGCCCTGGACCACAGGAAATGTTGCTCTGGGCAACCTTGTCCCCCATCAAAGAGTAGACTGGACTCCCTGGGTTCTCCTGTCCTTCTCGTTGATAACTCAAAGTCACAGCCCTTTTAATTACTCATGATATTAAAAAAACACATTTCGTCATGTTCTCCCAGAAATCTGCTTCCAATGCTGCCTCATCTACAAAAAGTTCACTTATTTTCCAGGACTCAGAGGCTGCCATCTCCAGTACTGGCTTTCAGAAATAATCCTAGTTTACTTTTTTTGCTTAAAGTCTGAGAAGGATCAGTTATTTTCCCAAGCAAAAGTTTCAGGAAATGTGGACCTCAGCCACATCTAAGCCAGCAACATGAAGATGAGTATTTTCTTATTTGATCAAGCACCACCAAGGGCTGTCCCTCCCCACCCATACACACACATTTAAGCATTTTTTTTTAGTGAGGCAATTGGGGTTAAGTGACTTGCCCAGGGTCACACAGCTAGTAAATGTTAAGTATCTCAGGCCGGATTTGAACTCAGGTACTCCTGACTCCAGGGCTGGTGCTCTATCCACTGCGCCACCTAGCTGCCCCACATTTAAGCATTTTCAAGACAAAGTTTAGTGAATGACTAAAAATGCTGAAGCTCCCTTCTTCATTTTTGTCCTGGACTATGCAGGTAGACCTTGGAAGAGTCTTCCTCCCCCTTTATTTCTATTTAACTCAGAAAATTTGAGCTTTAGAACTGAAGAAGACCACAGTTGTCATCCAGTACAAACCCTTCATTTTGCCAGCAGCCTCATTCTTTCTCTTAGGGGGGAGATTAGGGGGCTTGAGGGAAAGAAACAAATGTGGATTTAGAAATTGGGCAAGTGGAAGTGATAAGACATGGCAGCCAAGGGAGGAGTATTGAGGATAAGTTCAGGTACACATTGACACAGAGGAAAACCATCAGAACCTGGAACCAGGTTCTGTGGTATTGAGAAAGATGCCTCGAGTTAGGAGAACCTGTGAGCATAAAGCCATGCAGGAGATTTGGTTTTTGTTAGTTTGTTGTGATTTCAATGGTGCAGGGAGCTCCCATTGAGGAAAATCCCTCCACCACTGCAGGTCAGCACCTTCTATGCAGCTTAGAAGCTTGGAGAGCTGCCTAGGGATGATGATGACGACAAATGATGGAACCTTCCCAGGTCACACAGCCTCAGGACTTGAACCTAGCATGAGTGAAGTCAACAGGCATTAATTAAGTGCCCACCGTGTCCCAGGCCCTGTGCTGGGCATGCAAAGAAAGGCAGACACTGTTGTTCTCTCAAGGAGCTGCCAGCTCTCCGTCCATGACATCGTCATTGGCTTCCTCGCTGTTGGCTTCCTCGCTGTTGGCCTCCTCGCTGTTGGCCTCCTCGCCGTTGTCTGGCTTTGTTTGCTCTATGCAAAGACTGATGCCCTGTGCCCATATCCTAGGCAGGTCTTAGGAGAGCTCCCTCCATTACAGATGTCAAGGACAGGGCACAAGGGTGAGGTGAAATGCAGAGAAGGCAGGGAACATGTGGGGCTCTTCAGGAGGATCGGGGCTGAGAAGTCAGTTCTGACGCAGAGCAGCACTCGGATGATAGCACCTAGACTGATAGCAACAATGAGAAGCATGAACACTCTTAGAGAGCTGTAAGCTTTGCAAGGCACTTGATCCTAATAATCCTGGGAGGTGGGTGCTGATATCGTCATTTTACACATGAGACAATCTTCTAAGAATAAGCAAGAGCCCAGTGACTGTAATTAATAGTAAATCCAACTATAAACAATAAGAATAGGATCTGACCCTTTTTACTGCTTCTTGGTTCTGGTTTGTTTTAATATTCTGCTAACTAATCTCATCCTATTTACAGCACATGCATATAAAATACTGCTGTAGAGAATGCTATGCCCTTTTATTAACAAGCATTTATTAAACACCTACTTTGTGACAGGCACTGCACTAATAAGCATTTCACAATAACTTACTCAATTCTCACAGCATAGCTGAGAGGCAAGCGCTATTATTATCCCCATATTACAGTTGAAGAAATTGAGGTAAATAGGTTAAACTACTTGCCCAGAGTCTCACAAGTAATAAGTGTCTTGGAGTTAAATTTGAACTCAGTTCTTCTTGACTCCAGTTCAGTGCTCTCTCCACTGTCCCACGTCAGTTCTCCTGTGCCACCTAGCTCATCGGGTAGCAGGTATAGAATTATACACAGACTGTTAACCATGGAACATTAGACTGTGAGCTTCTTGAGGGCATGGATGGTTTTTGCCTTCCTTTGGATTTCTAGTACTAGATATGATTAGCCCCATTTTATAGATAAGGAAACTGAGGCTTAGAGCTGTTAAGTGGCTGGGCCAGGGTCAAAGAGCTAGTTAGTGCCAGAGCTGGAATTTAAACCCAGATCCTCTCTTGACTCCAAATCAGTCTTTGTAGCCACTAAAGCTCCCAACGGCATGCTTCTCATGCAATGTTTCCTGTTTGGGAGAGCTGTACCATCATTGTTAATTTCTTAGTGTGCATGTCTCTAACTCCCATCTCCATATTAAAAACAAAGTACTGTTAGTTTTCAAGACCCACCCCCCTCCATAAACAGCACTAAGTGACTTAGGAGCCATTGAGTCTTACAAATTAACATCGTGCCTCAACCATGGCTTTTGGTGTAATGATCCAAGAAATATTTTACCCAAATGGAAACACTGAAAACACCAAGTCTACCTTACACAACAAATGTGCAGCTACAAATATCTGCACAGTGAAGGATCTTCCATAACGTGAAGTGACTGGGAATAGAATAAAAACCATTCAGAGAAGCAGGAGGAAAACAAACAACTCCATGGATTCTGCCTTAGAGGCTTCCCCAAACCAACTCTAAATTCAACCCAACCATTCTACAAACATCTGTTTGTCACACAAGGGACTTTGTTGGGTGCTTGGGATGTAGAAAGGGAAAAAAAGAGAAACAGGCTCTGTCCTCCAGGGGTTTACCATCACAGAGTGGGAAGGAGGGCTGGACAGGTCCAAAATATTTCTAAACTCTAAAAGATTGGGCTATGGACAAAGGTGAGGTGCTGACAGAATACTTTAGATAGAATGCCATCAGGTCACAGGGGTTCAGAAAGCTTCAGAGAGACAGTGCTATCTATGGTATGTCTTAAAGTAAAAAGAGAATTGATTATTTGCACAATGTAAGGTCCTAAGAGTCAGGGACAAGTGTGTGGGCTTTCTTTGTATTCAAGGCTACAAGCCAAGACTAAATTGGAAGGAAAGTTGGTGCATGACTTTTGCTGGCAGACAATTGCACACTCAATGCAGTCTCTGAGGCTGAGATGCAACAAATAATGGATAGCGTCTGCTGCTTATCCTAATTTTGGTCTGACAACACCAAGAAAAGAGGTTCTTCACAACCTGGTACTAAACCATCCCCATATAGTATAACAAATGGAGAAATGCTGAATGCTGTGGTTAAGTTCAACTTACCTTGGCAGTACACTTCCCAGAGATGTATATATAATTTATGAGATTGACACATACTTTGCCAAAGCTAGCTCAGTGTTTGGGAGGCTCTGAAGGAAATTGTGGGAGAGAAGAGGTGTTAGACTGCCTACCAAACAGAAGGTCTACAGAGCCCTTGTGCTGACCTCATGGTTGTATGCCTGTGAAACCAGAACAGTTCGATCAGTGCCATGCCAGGAAACTGAATCACTTCCATCTGAATTGTTTTAGGAAGACTCTGAAGATCACCTGGCAGGGTGAGGTACCAGATGATGAGCTCCTCTCTCCAGCTGAACTGCCAAGCATTCAGAATCTACTGCAGAGAGCACAACTCCTATGGGTTGGCCACATTCTTCAAATGCCAAACATATTTTTCTAAAAGATTATTTTATGGAGAACTCATACAAGTGCTCATATGGATATTGGAAAAAAGCAATACAAGGACATTCTTAAGGGCTCTCTGAAGAACTTTGGAATTAGTTGTGGGACATGGGAGACACCAACACATGAGTACCCAGAATGGTGTGCCCACATCAAAGGAGAGGCTGTGCTCTGTGAGCAAAGGAGAACTACAGTAGCTCAAAAGAGATGCAAGATGTATAGATTTAGAGATATATTCACTCCAAATGCTCATATGGACTATTTGTGCCCAACCTGTGGGGGGACCATTCCAAGCATGTATTGGTCTGATTAGACCCAATCAGACACGCAGTCCATTGGCCCTACATAGTGATGTCATTTTGGTCTTCTTTCAGCACAAAGGACAGCAACCAACCTGCTTGACCCACTGTATGCCACATAGTAAGTGCCCAATAAATGCTTCTTGACTGGACTTGACTCAGAAAGAAAGAACTCCAGGGTCAGTGTAGCCTGGGATCCCACAGTGCAATGCTTCAGGCTGACTCAAATGTGCTGGATGATTCAATACACACTTTCTACCTGGTCATGTGGACACCTGTTAATCCCAAGGAAACTTAGGGCTTGCTTAGAGCCTGAGCTGGGTGGATAACCCAGGGCCTGTAAGAAGAAGCCATGTAGTGTCACAACTGTCTCAGACATGTCCCTTTCCCCAGCACATAAGAATGTGACTGTCCTGGTTGGTACCCATTGACTAATCAGAGTAGGAAAGGTTCTAAGAGAGGCAGCCAGGTGGCACAATGACATCGGTGACATCACTGGACCTGAAGTCATGAAGACCTAAGTTTGAATTAGCTTCAGACACTTGCTATGTGACCCTGGGCAAGTCACAAGTTCTCTCAACCTGTTTCCTCATCTGTAAAATAGGGATAGTAATAGCACCTACATCCCAGACTTGTGAAGATAAAAACAAGGAAAAAAAATGGAAAGTACTTTGCAAACCAGAACATGCTCCATGAATGCTAGCCATTTCTGATGCTGCTGCTACTAGTGGTGGTGGTGGTGGTGGTGGCAGTGGCAGTTGTTGGTGGTGTTATAGGATCAAAGAATGTCATACCTGCAAGGGAATCCAGGGACCTTCTATCTGAACAGTCCATCCCTGAATGAAAATCTTTACCCTATCAAGGGCTACTCAGTTTTCAGTTAGGAACCTTCTGCTTCTCAAGGCAGCCCAACCTTACATCTCACAGATGAGGAAACTGAGGTCTGAAAGGTCAGGAACCTGTCAAAGGCACATAGCAAGTTGTTGGAAAAGCCAAGGCTAGATCCCAGGGAGGTGTTCCTGACGCAATCTCTACTCTCGCTTTTGATACCCTGTTTTTACATCACCTTCATTTCCAATTCTATCCCACACAAACCCTCACCCCCTGCAGCCTGCAGAGGGAGCCTTGCGTTGTAACAAAGAACCAAAAAGGAAAGGGACGGGACAATATTAAGAACACATGGAGTCTAAAAGTGTATACAGCTTTCCACACCCATAGCCCTCCCCCCTTCTGCAAAGGAAGCTGACGGTATATTTTCTCCTCTCTTCTTGGGGACCAAGCTTGATAATTTAATTAGCAAGAGTGACAACTATTCATTACTCTCTCCTTTGGTGGTGGTGGTTCCTTCCCTCCCATTATTCTAGTCCTTGTGGATGCTGTTTCCCCGGCTCCCATCGGTTCATATCAGTGTAGTGCCCATTAGATGATGGTCTGACCTAATCCTTGCTATGAAAATGTATGCTAATGTATGCTCACCACAATTCATTTGCTGACAAACAGTGGCTGACATTGTATAGACATTGTATAGTGCTTGGCAATCTGCAAAGTGATACCTATGTGTGTGCATGTGTGTGTGTGTGTCTCTCTCTATATGTGTGTGTGCATATATATTTATACATATACATGTGCATATATGCATATATACACATATGTGCATATGTGTATGTACGTGTATGCATATATATAGCCATTTTATATACATTTATTGCTATTATTCACATGGTGCCTATGTGCTGAGTGCTTCATAAATAATTTCTTATTTGATCCTCACAAGACCCTGGGATGTAGGTGCTACTCAGGTCTTCCTAATTCCAGGTACAACCCCATATCCACTGTACCACCTAGCATTTGTTGTGGGGTTTTTTTGGGGGGGGGAAGTATTGTTTTTGTTTTGGGGTTTTTTGTGGGGAAATGAGGGTTAAGTGACTTGCTCAGGGTCACACAGCTAGTAAGTGTCTGAGACTGGATTTGAACTCAGGTCCTCCTGAATCCAGGGATGGTGCTTTATCCACTGGGCCACCTAGCTGCCCCACCACCTAGCATTTGATCCTCACTGCAACCTGGGGAGGCAGATTCTAGGTATTATGTCCATTTTCCAGATGAGGAAACTGAGGCTCATAGAGTTTAGGTTGGCAAGGGTCACATAGCAAGTAAGTGTCTGAGGCAAGTTTGGGAGCCAGGACTCTCTCCACTATAACACACTGACTCTAATGCTTAGGGAGGTCTTCAGAAAAAAGAGGTTCATCAATATTGTTGTTGTTTTGAGCATCTGAGAATCATTCAAGCCATGACCTGATTGTGCAAACCTTTAGAGGAGAGGAGGAGAAAATGACATGTCCATTCCTTCCTGTGCCTGAGGTCCATGAAGAGTGTTGTTCCAACAAGTTAGCATCAGGTTGATATGAAAAGTGTCTAAAAACTCTAAGGAATTTCAAGCTCATTGAAATCCCAAAAGAAATCCTGGAAAAGTGGCCATTTCTTGTACATCCAGGAAGAACATCTGACAAGGTGTAATTGGCATCAGCAGCTTGAAAATAGAATGGATGAGCAGGCTGGTAAACGGATCATATAGCAATTAGCCAAGGGAGAGGCCAATCTATGGAAACTTATACAACCAATCGATTACCACATTGGGAACTTGTTTCTTTCTTTCTGGCCAATCTGCTCAGGTATGAAGATTAATTAAAAGTTTATTAGTCACATAAGCCAATTAGCATGGATTCACAGACTGCTGGCCACAAAGAAATGAGATGGAGCATTTTTCTAAGTATAGCAGAATAGAATAAGAAAACTTTTTTTTCTTCTTTTTAAATAGAATCCATGGTGAAAGGGTGTTTTCCTGGTCAATTATATTTCATCAGGGACTCCTTGAGTCAATAAGACAACAGACACTGATTGAGCGTCTGTGTGCCCTATGTGCCAGGCACTGTGTCAAGCACTAGGGATACAAAAGGAGACACAAGAACCCACCCCCCCAGAATTCATTGCACAAGGCAATTGATTTCTCAAACTGAGCAAAGCTGAATGAGCAATGTCCATAGCTCCTTTCAGGCCTCACTTTATGATTCCACAATCCTGCCTTCCCTGCACCTGCCCAGACTCAACCAACTGAATGGTAAGATTCTCAGGAAGCCCAAGGCAGAAGGTTTGAAGCCCCCTCCCCAGCCATCACCCCCAGCTTGAAGAAGCTCCAAGACCTGGGGCATAGGGGGATCTGTCTGTCACCAGAGCTGACCTCACAAGGTTTCGCCATCAACCATGAATAAGTACTAATGAGTGAGTAATGACTCAACACATGTAAGTACTAACACGTTACTATGATGTTGCCCATATGTAGGGGGATAGAAGTTCCTAAAAGCCATTAATACACCAGATTTCAACAACTGCCTCTGATCCTTCACGGATCCATTATTTCCCTGGTGAGGCTGTGCCTCCACCCATGCAGATTGAGGCCCCTCTATGCCTTAGAAGAGAGGCTGAGCATTGTTTTGGCCCCAAACCCAGCACTTGGTGGTTCACCTGGATCTGCCCTCTAGAAGACAATTCTTGAACATACATATATTGTCTATAAAAAGACCCTGGTCAAAGCCATTCTAGCTTTCCAGGGTTTGGCTTGGAGTCTCGCACACAGCAGGAGCTAACTAAATGTTTGTTGAATATCCTTGGTAGGGCATATCAGAGTTCACTGCCAACCAGCAAAGTCTTCAAGGTCAAAGGTAATCTGCAAGATACTATGTCTCCAGAAGATGACCTTGGTAGAGGATAGGCACTGAGGGAGTCTAGTGGATCAATCTGACCCTAGGTCTGGAGTCATGAAAACCTGAGTTAAAATCCAGGTTCAGGCATTTAGTAGTTGTGGGACCCTGGGGAATGAGCTTAACCTCAGTTTCTTCATATGTAAAATGAGGGCA
Organism: Dromiciops gliroides; assembly: GCF_019393635.1. Taxonomy (NCBI): domain Eukaryota; kingdom Metazoa; phylum Chordata; class Mammalia; order Microbiotheria; family Microbiotheriidae; genus Dromiciops; species Dromiciops gliroides. The sequence goes on along the minus strand of NC_057865.1, from coordinate 5,949,278 downwards.
CTGATAGCACCTCTCAGTTTTATCATGAGGATTCAGTGTGATTATTGTAAAGTCCTTAGCACAGGGCGGGTGATTAACAAACACTTGTCAATATGCAGCAGGATTTTATATGCATATGAACTTTAAAAAAAGAGGCTATTTAGGGGAACATTAAAGCAAACCAGAAGCAAGAAGCTGCAAAAGGGTCATATCCCATTGATATAGCTCACTGTTGGGTTTCCTATTCACTTAAATCACTGGCTTCTTGCTCCTTCTTAGAAGGTTTATAACTTGAAAAAACAAAACTGTCTTCACCATTTTGAGAAATTCCATATTTAAAAGGAAAGCTTATTTAAAAAAAAAAAAAGTCTACAGTGCACATTAGCACCAGAGATGCGTCACCCCTTTTATTCTAACTCCTTATGCCATTCTGTTAGGTTGTCAAGACTCAGGAGAGGCCCACAGTGCTCAGGTAAGCTTGCCTGAAGGCCGCCCCCGGAGATTTTCTCACCTTTGAATTATATAAACTGTTGCTCAAGAGAGCTCGTGGATGAACAGTTGAATTAGAGTATTCAAGGAAATCAATACTAGGTTTAAAAGCTGCCTCAATTCTTTTTCCTTTGCCATTTTCAGAAAATAGAGCCAAATGTTCCATTTACAGCTAATGTGACCAAAAATAGAAAAATAAAATGTGGGCTGGCTTGCCCAGCTCTCTCAGGCTCCTGTTTTGGTTTGCTTTTTCCTCTCTGCATGTACTCTTCTGGGATAAGGTATCAGATCTTTGTCCCCTGAGCCCCCACTTCCCTCCCTTTCCCCCCATCCTTCTTTATGAGTGAGCTGTTCCCAGGGTTAATTGAGCACTCTGGGAGATTCTTCAGGAGGGGCCAATTTGCTAAATTATGCTTCCAAAATTGAAAACCAATAGAGTACATCTCATCTTCTGACTGACATGCAAGTAATGATCTTACCCCGTACTGAAGTTTAAATTTTTAAGTAACTCTCTCCTTAAAACTTCCCTATTTCTGCTGAGGGAACCATCCTTCTCCCAGTCCAATGGCTCACAACGTAGGAGCCCTTCTGGACTCCTCATTTTCTCTCACCCCCATCTCCAAACCATTGCTGAAATCTGTTGATTTTACCTTTGCCACATTTCTCGGACATGCCCCCTTCCCTGGTATGACACATACCCCCACCGAGGTGCAAGCCTCATCCCCTCATACCTGCCCTAAGACAATAGCCTGTGGGTGGGTCTGCCTACCACCTTTTTAATGCTGAGTCCATACTAGCATCAGATTATGCTGTACTTAACTGGGGATGCTGCCCCTGATGGGAATATCTCACTGATATTTGCCCACTGAAGGCCCTGCCTACAGATTCCCCGTCTTGAATCTTCTGTTTAAATAGAAAGGTCTTCACTTTCTAGAGCTTTGAAGTGTTTGTGTCATCATTTGTTGATGATTGTGGCAGAGAAAATTGTGGGAAGGCTGGACTGGGAAGGAAAAGGTCCCCAAGAACACACACACTGGCTATCTTCCACAAAGCACTGGGTTCTCTGAACAATGCTTTGCCATAGCAACCCATGGGTAGACTGTTACATTCAGTGGGTCCCTCTGGTTCCATTTTCATATCATATAAAAGGGATGGCAGGATTTCTGGACACGGTATGGCTACTAATGAGCAGCAAAAAGAAACCACTAAAAATAGCCCTCTCACAGATGCTAGAATGGCTTTCCCTGCCACATGTCTTTGTTTGTCCAAATTTATCATTTTACATTGGATATGATCACTGGGAACAAATAGGTCTGATGAGGGTGGTACCTGGAATTCTGTGGGCTTCTTTTGTATTTCTCATGCTCTATTCCATTAAATAGGAAAAGGAGAAGAAAAAGATCACCTAGAATTGAAACTTTTGATGATATATGTTTTTACATTAGAAATTACTGACTCGAAATTACATTTTTCCATGATGGAGATGATTTTTAAGCAAAAAGAAGAAAAAGTCATATTAATTCCAATCAAATCTAGTAACAATTACTCAAAATCCCCTACAAGCTGTTGAAAGAACAGATATTCTGAATGTTCAGATTTATTAGCCACTATTTAAATAATAGGCTGGTCTACAGAGAACTTCTTGTGATTAAACTTCAAAAGCCAAGCAGTTCTCACAGATCCCATTATTTATAAGAGATAAAATCTGAGTGGCACCTTGGACATGTGTGTTTGTTCCTGTTGTGTTTGTGTGCCTGTGGGTATATATGGGGAGTATATTCTGACCTTTCTTGTCTTTGAAAATGATGGCAATGAACAAGGGAGCTGTGAGTGGGAGCAGACAAGGCTGAAAATGTCCATTTTTGATCATCAGACTTTACCATAAAAATGAGCAGCAAACTCTGAATTGGTCTTACAGAGCCATTAGCAGAATCTGTTTCAACAGGTCACTTTGCAATGTTGAACTAGGTTCTTCTGAATCCTTTTCTCCCACAGAAACAACCTCATTTATTTCTTTAGTTCCTTCCTTATTCGTTCATTTGTTCATTCATTCATTCATGGCAGCATACCCATAAACTGGTTTCTTACTTCTTAAACTATAGTGGTCATAGGAATGAGAGATGGTAGAATGAAAGATATGGAAGAGCAGGACATGTTTGGGGGATGTGTTTGCATCATCAGTGTCTAGCACTGATTAGGCACTTAGTGAAGGCTTGCCAAATGGAACCAATTTTGTTAGGGTTCTGGATCTTCTAATCTAAGACCTTTCTGCTTTTGAGGAAACTGAATCCCAATGAAGTGAAGCACCAAACTGAAACTGCCATTCCAGAACCAGGACTAAACTCAGGGCACCAGACTCCATGAGGCATTGATCCCAGAACCCCAAGCTACTTCCCTTTCTTAATATATCCAAACTTGAAAGTGAGGCAAAAAAGGGGTTCATAGCCCTTCCCCCCTTTCAGAAATGGACTTTCTCACCATGCTTATAAATGCACAGATTATTCATCCATCTTTCAAACAGACTTTTCTTGGCCCAAGAGAAATGGGAGCACTTCATAGGTCATCATCATAAAATCTGATGGTGATGGCAAAACCCCTGCATTTGGAGTTGGGACAACTGAGTTTGTACCTGGTCCTGGTGTTTGCTGGCCAGGCAAACTTGGATTCTCTGACCCTTCATTTCCTTATTTGTAAAGTGAGGCAGTTAGATATAGGATTATCTCTAGGGTCTTTGCCAACCTTGTGAGACTGATTCCTAAGTATAGCACAAATTAGAAGAGTGGGTTTTTAAGGGGAGAAAAAACAACACTATTGCGAGTTCATGGTATTTCAGAGGAGAAGTTCTCCTTTCCTAATCATGGCTCCTCAAGGGATATTTCTTTTCAAATCAAGAGTTTCCCAATGGTTTTGAAATTTGTGATTTTTAAATACCAGGTGCTGCCATAGTCTTAGTTTAGTTCCTATATCCAAGAGAGAGTGATCCTCTGGAGCCTTCTCTGAATAAAGCACAGTCTCTCCAGCCAGGGCTAGGGTTTGGGATAGAGCATTCTTTTAGCAACACACCCTCTGAGTCATTTGCAGTGAATTTGCATCTCCTTCCAGCCTGGAGCCATATTTGGTAAGAGCCAAGGTCGGTGAAAGTAAAGTTTATCAAAGGAAACTGGAGAATTCATCTATGAGAGCAGTTTGGGAGGTTTCTGGTTTTCTGGCCTCCAGGCTTCAAAGATGACATCAGTGAGTCAGCTGGTGTTTCTCTACATCCTCAAGGCAGAAGAAATGCAGGAGGGTGCTCTGGGGGATATCTAAAGGTAGGCGCGTTCAGAGAATTCATTTCTGGGAAGACAAAGCCTAACACACACAAATCAAGGAGAGCAGTCACATTTGGTTTTCCTTGATCTGTGATTTCATTCAAATAAGGAACTCGGAGTGTGCAAACTCCTTCTTCGGAGGCATACCGAGATCTGGTCTGTAAACTAGATGCTTAGAGAATTGCCTAGGGCACAGAGAGCTTAAGGAACCTGCCCAGGATCCTACAACCAGGATATGGCAGAAGCCGGGTCTTCCGGATTCTGAGTTTGGCTCCCCAGGCCTTTTCCCACCTTGACTCCCTGGTCGTCAGCCTCAATAACTTCAGATAAAAAAGGAACCAAGATCATCAGTGGCTTGAGGATTAAACCAGTGGGTTGGAGGGCCAGTGGAAGGAGGCAGGTGATCTGAAAAAATCTTTTTGGAGGAGGTGGGCCTGGGGATGCAACTTAAATGAAGGATGAGTCACTCAAGAGCTCATACAGAGTTAGTCTGGATTTCTGTCTAGATACTGCTGACTTAGCAATACTCCACCTTGGAGGTTATAGAGAAATCCAGAACTGGAAGGTTCATCAAGTCCAGCCATCTCGTTTTACAGGTGAGTCAACTGAGGCTCAGAGAAGTTAAGGATCTTACCTGACATTGCTCAGCCCTAAGTGCCTGAGACAGGGTTCAGGGGCAGGTCCTCCTGACTCCAAGTAAAGCCTTCAGCTCAGGACCTGAGAAGGGAAGGAAGGTATGATGACTATGAACCAGCCCCTCCCTGCTGTTTTCCCAGATCCAGTGACATATACAAAGGAAACCTTTCCAGGGCACCTTAAGGTTTACTGATAGCTTTCCTTGAATTGTCCCGGGAGGCAGGGAAGGTACACGATCTTATTCTCTCCATTTTACAGATGAGGGTTGACCCAGCTTCAATGACTTGCTTATAGAAATGCCAGCAATTATGATAGTTGCCATGATGCTGGATCAGATAGAAGAATAGATGTCAGGTTGGTCAAATGCACAGGGGACACAAAGGTTGGGGAGGGGACCGGCACACTGAAGGGCAAAGTGACATCTTGTTTCCGTTTTTGTTTTTTTGTTTTGTTTGGTTTGGTGAGGCAGTTGGGGTTAAGTGACTTGCCCAGGGTCACACAGCTAGTAAGTGTCAAGTATCTGAGGCCGGATTTGAACTCAGGTCCTCCTGAATCCAGGGCCGGTGCTTTATCCACTGCGCCACCTAGCTGCTCCTCAGAGTGACATCTTGGCAGATGAGAGTTATGGGGCTGGACCTAACAGGATCAAATTTGGCAGCAAGAAATGCAAAGTCCCCCGACTTGGCCAAAATGCATCACCTTCTCAATGACAGACCAGGGAAGCACAGGCAGGGAAATGGTTGTAAGATGTGTAGTGGACCAAGCTGGCTTTTTGGTTCATCAGTAAAAGTTCTGGGATTCTGGGGTTTTGCTGCTTATTTTTTAGGCAGTCAGTTTGTTACCTGGAATTCCCATCTCACACTTTCCACCCTTGGCTGTTGGTACAACACACTGTGGTCTTCTAGGACTCCTTGCAGGCTCTTTCTTCTGGTTTCCCCCCATGTCTCTTACCCCTCCCTAACATCTCCCTGCTCCTTGATCCTTCCTTAAGCACTTAAATTTGAAATCATTTGTAAATAAGTAAAAATGGCAGATGTCTACTTGGACACCCTCACTCTTTGTTCAGCAGGCAGCCAAGGGGATTCAGTGGATAGAGTGCTGGCACTCAAGTGATGAAGACATGGATTCAAATGCAGCCACTAACAGTTACTAGCTGTGTGACCCTGGGCAAGTCTCTTCAATTCTGTCTGCCTCAGTTTCCTCAACTGTAGAATGGGCATGATACAACCAACCTTCCCTACACGGATTGTAGAGAGGATCAAATGAGATCATGTTTGTAAAGCACTTACTGAGGGCTTGGCACATAGCAGGTGTTTAATAAATGTTTGTTGACTAACTGGCTCATGTTGGGATGAATTTCATGTTGGAACGAATCCTTCTCTGTGTTTCTATTTGAAATAGTTGGAACAATATTGACTCCTTCTGTGGGTTCCAACCTCCCATAGGACAAAAACCACTTTGGTTTTGTTAGACTCCTAAATCTAACATCACCCCATTCAAAGAACAGTCTTCACTCACTCTAACCTCGATAGCTCTGTAATTGTATGAGTGTGGGTAAATGCTCTAGCAATTCAAATCACCATCCATCCGCTACCTCATCCTGTGTGACTATGGTCCACATCTGATCAGTGTTCCAGAGGGTGTCTACCCTCAGGTCAGAGGCCCTTCCACTCATTCTTCTGAAATTGTGGAGTCATCATGAAACAGGATCCCATTGAAGGGTTATCCCTTATGCTTGCTACATGACATGAAGGTCAATTCATCTTTTCTTCCCTTCAAACAGCTCCCTATTGGCCCCATCTACACTTCTTTTCTCTTATAATGCTTGGTTGATAATGTTTTGCAGCCTGTTTATAGCCACAATAGACTCTCTGTTGCCCCGTTGTACCAAGAAAATACCAAAGATGGGAGCCATTTTTCCCATGGCAGAAGTTTTATCCCTCTTGGGAAGAAGTTTTCTATCTCCTTCAAATTCAGCTTTAAATTCCATGTTGATCACATTGACAAAGGAATGGCCACATCAAATTGTTGTTTTTCCTATTTTTTATTTTCTTGTTTAATCTCTATTTTACATGAGGTGCCAACTTCAATAAGTTATAGGATCTCATTCCTTCCATTCTGTTAATTTCCTTGTAAGGGCACAGGGTGCCAAGTCATGTAGATAATGAGAAAGCATAACTGTCTAATTTTTTAATACAGTCAGCAGAGTTTTAAGTAAGAATCTCACACCTTCAGTCACAAGCAGAAAATAAAGTTAACATTTTTAAGAACTTCAAAGTTTTGTGGAAAAGCTTGTTGGTTAAGTAAGTAGAATGTGCCCAGATGTAGACATTTTTCAGTACAAGGACCCACAATTTCACCAGTGTCTTAAAGGCAGACCCTCATCAGGGCCAATCACAACCTCTCTATGCTCTGGTGGAGCTTGGTAAATTTGTTGATCCTGCAGATAACATCCCCCTTTGGCCAATCAAGTGATGAGACGCTCTAAGCTGAGCTCAGAGGTCCTCAAACAGCAGATGCCCAGTCCCTCCCTCCCCCAACACTACCACCCTAGACATCTATCTAGGTTCTTTCTGAGACTCATTAATCAACTCACCTTAAAAAAAAAAAGTCAGGTCTAAAAGATGGGAGCAAAGACAAGTCCCCAGAGATGATTATGTAAGTGTGGCAGACCCAAAGGAAGGAAGCTTGAAACACTAATATATCACACAAGCTAAAGCTTTTGATAAATGCTAAAGACAATGAAAAAGACTTGAAGTTCTCTAAGTGACATGGAAGTCAGAGAAGTTTAGAACCACTGTTGGATGGAGATGGGAGATAGGTCTGGACTTCTTAACCTGAGGCTGAACTACAATAGATCTGGACTTCTTAACCTGAGGCTGACCTACAGATACTAAAGATAGAACTGAAAGTTGTAAATAAATAAATAAATAGATAGATAGATAGATAGATAAATAGATGAATAGATGAATGAACGAATGAACGAATGAATGAATGAATGAATGAATGGATAGATAGATAGATGAATGAATGAATGAATGAATGAATGAATAAATGCATGAATGAATGAATGAATGAATGAATGAATGAATGACTAGATAGATAGATAGATAGATAGATAGATAGATAGATGGATAAATAAATAGATAAATAAATAAATAAGTGGAAGCAACAGTAAGGGAACAGATGGCCAAAGAGCACATTTAGCTGAATTTTGAGTTTGAGTACCACACAACATCCAGAACTACAGAATCCAACAAACACAACCTTGTGTGAGTGATGGGAGCCCCAGGAAAGAGACAAGAGGAGCTCAATGTGTTTGGTTTGTCCCAGTGCTAGCCCCACTGCCCCACAGACCCAGTAGAGGCAGCCCAGGATCTCACATTCAAGAACCCCAGGGGGCCCAGTGTTTCCCATACCACCAGCCTTGTTCTCCCAGCCTGCTTCCTTATTCTGTATCTAGGGGTACAAACCCTGTGGACCCAGCACTTGCCTCTAAAGGTACTGCAGTCCCAGCCTCCTCAGGAGCACCATCTAATGGGGCAATGCCATAAGTGGATACGCTTTGTTAAGGGCTAAAATTCTAGCTTGTCTGTCTAAAATATCTAATGAGTGGTCGCCAATAAATTATAAGCTTTAGCAAGAGTTAGACTTTTAAGCATTTATTAAGGAGAATAAGAATTTGGTAAAGAGAGAAAGGCCTAGATTCCTATCTATTAAAGGGAGAGCACATTTCTAGCTCCCTTCTCCGCCAGCGTCCTCAGGAAAGAGAGCGCGAGACTGAGCGCCAGTCTCTTCCTTCCTCCTCCCACTAGTCCGCGTCACTTCCTGACTCCTGAAGAAAAGACTCCTGGTCTTGCCCTCAAAGACCTTCGCTTCATGGGCAGAACTCTTCTACAGTTAGTATCCAGCAGGTGGCGTTATTCCAATCGTTACAGTCCCCCCTGTTGTTCCTCAAGAAACAAAATGTTTCCTTGACGGAACAGTAAAAAGAATATAATAACTATTGCTAGCTAATAATATGTGAACAACAATATAGAAAAGGAAGAGAGGAAAGTTTTGTCCAGAGGGGCGATTTTTTTTTTGTCCTCATGAACCGACGCTTTGACATTAGTCTTGCAAAGGGAGGGCCTCTGCAGAGAGTACATGTTACAGATGGTGTATATTATAACAGAAAGAGAAAAAAAACAACAAAAACAACAAATCAAAACTGTTCATTTAAAGTCTCTGAAAGTCTTTTCTTAGATGTCCTCTAGGTGTAGTCGTGGAATGGAAGTCTTTTCAGGGGTTGATGTGTGGATGCTGGTAATCAGCCAGGAAAATTTCCTACAAAATTGAGCTTAACACAACTTTAAAATAGCTTTGTCAATAATCAAATCCAACAATGAAAGTTCTCAAAAACATGTCTAAGGGAATTCAGAATCTTAGTTGTTAACACGTGAAACATACAATAAAACAAAAATTGAACCATTCTTTAAAATTATATTATTATTATAGTCCCCCCTTATGGGGAGTAATTGAGAAGACAATTGCTGCGATATTAATTTTTTAAAAATAATTTTTATCTTTGTTTCATCACTTTTTGCATCATCTGCCTAATTATCCTCATGCCATTATGAGAAATTAAAAAATCTAATATAATTGGTAACAGGTATCAAGGCCAAATTCAACACTGTATTTATCATGACACCTGAGATAATTATGGGGGTTACCATAAAAGAACAGAGAAATGATGGGATATGAGCATTCCCACACTTGAGCAATATGTACTGCCCATACAGTATGCCAGGCTTAAAATAGGTGGATGGAATATATGTCCATGCCACCGAACATATTGGAAGAAACTGAGTCAGACTTAATCAGATGCATGGGACTGAGATGTCCATGGCATCAGGCATATAGGAGGGAGCATGGAAGCCAGGTGTAGAAGTGAGATGGGTGGGATGAATACTTCCAGCCATCTGTACAATATTGTGGGGAAAAATAAAATAAAATATTAAACCAAGAGAATCCAACCTCAACATTAGTCAAAAGCCGTTCCCTCGGCCATACCTTGACTTCATGCATGTCTCCCCTCATGTGACAATTCAGTGTCTGCTCTTGCATGTATTCCTCTTGTGATTGGATGGCATCTTGGCCAACTGGCATCTGATAACTCAGAATAAAGGCAATTAATGTCTTAAATGATAAGTTCCCATAATCCAAGTCTCATATGGATTTAAAAATTGAGGATAATAAATGATTGCAAAAAATGTGAATACATCTTGACTCAGAACACAATATATAATTATGCAACAATTTCAAATAATACCCCCTTTTTTTTAACTTAGTATACAATTACTTTTTTGAAAAATCTGAACATATTTAAATAAAAGTTAAAGCACAACACAATCTCAAAGAAAACTTTTACAAATGTTCCCCTCTTTTTTTTTGGAATATGCTTATCAAAAATAATACTTCTAGAATCAATTTACACTTGCCATAGCAAACAATTTGCCAGGGAAATGCTTTAAAGAGTTTGATCAAATAATCAGTTGAGAAAAAATAACAAAAACAAACAACTCAGAATATGGGAGCACAATACTCCTAGAATTAACATTGTATTATGAAATCAAAACCATGTTTCAAAATTAGATAGATGAATGAATAGAAGAAAATACACGTGGAACAATAAAAGACAGTGAAATTCAAACTAAGGAAATCTAAATGAATATGAACTTAATATTAACAAGAGTATTATAAAATATAAACCTGATCACATGACTATAAAAAGCTTTTACAAATATTCTCCTTGTTTTAAAAACTAAGTATAAAACACAATCTCAAAAGCAGGAAAATCTCTACGAAAATAAACCCATACCATTAATTTCAAAATGTATATATAATAGCATAGAAATCCTATGTAACCTCTGAACTGATACTATTACTCTGAGTGAATTCAGAACACTTTTGATTCCGATATCTAAAATCCCCAACACTCATATCAATACCTTGCTGCTTACTTCTACATTTCTGTAAAATATATACCCTTCCATGGCAAAAGAAGCAGAGTCTTGAACTATGTTGATTGTCATTCTTATTCAGCTTAAGTTTTTCTTCTTTAACCCCTCTATATTGTCTGTCAGCCTTTTCACCATACAAATGCTTTATAAGATTACTAATTAAAGACAAAAGCAGGTTAGCAAAATTATGAACAAAACGAGCATATCTGGAATTTAAAGAGTTTTCTAAGATTGTCTCAAAAGCACAGCCAGGCCGGGGAAGGGCTGAGCCTGAAGCTGCAAATGTAGTTAGAGAAAGTTGAGCATGCGCATCAGTTCTCTGGACTTCCCAGGCAGGGGAAGCAATGGGCTTGGCCATGGGAGGAGTAGAGGGTGGGGTTTGGAGAGGAGGGGAGGGACCAGCGCAATTTGAATCAGACTTGATTTTGAACTCAGGCCTGGATTCCTCTTCCCCCACTTTGCCTCCAGGTGCTAGGGGATTAAAAACTTCTAGAGGGTGGGTCATTGCCTCCAGGCATGCAAAATTAAAGCAACAATTAGTGTTAGAACTGGGAAAAGCTGCGGGAATCTCTTCAGGTTTCTCTGAAAAAGCATGGTTGGGAGAGGGAGAGATATTTCCTTGTGTGAGTAAGTTGCTGGCTCTTTTAACAAAAATAAAAAGAAAAATAGAAAATCCACAAAAACAAAGCATTAACATGTTCTTAGCTCCCATTTGTCTGGTTAAACAGACTAAAATCAAAAATAGGATAATTAGGGAGTTTAAAAGGTCCATTCGAAAAATTTTAAAGGGAAAACACAGCCAGTGTGCCAGTACTCAGCAGTTAAAGGGAGAGGGAGGGGAAATTTCTTACCCAACCAGAAGATCAGAAGAAGACTGAGGGTTAGCTTTCCTCTTCGTGGTCAGCCATCTGTTAAGGGCTAAAATTCTAGCTTGTCTGTCTAAAATATCTAATGAGTGGTCGCCAATAAATTATAAGCTTTAGCAAGAGTTAGACTTTTAAGCATTTATTAAGGAGAATAAGAATTTGGTAAAGAGAGAAAGGCCTAGATTCCTATCTATTAAAGGGAGAGCACATTTCTAGCTCCCTTCTCCGCCAGCGTCCTCAGGAAAGAGAGCGCGAGACTGAGCGCCAGTCTCTTCCTTCCTCCTCCCACTAGTCCGCGTCACTTCCTGACTCCTGAAGAAAAGACTCCTGGTCTTGCCCTCAAAGACCTTCGCTTCATGGGCAGAACTCTTCTACAGTTAGTATCCAGCAGGTGGCGTTATTCCAATCGTTACAGCTTTTAACAATGGAAATCCTAACAAAGATGCATTCCCATTGGATCTGATATCATGGGTTCTGACATCTGCTGCCACTGAGCCCTCCCATATGTGCCATCTTCTCCTCTTAGAATATCTTGAGAGCAATAACTATCTTTCTTATTTCTATTCCCCACATGTAGCAAAGCACTCAGATAATCCTAAAAACTTAATATGTTTTTCATTCATCTTTTCATTCATTCATTCATTTCTAAGCTCCTATTGATGATCTTTGAAAAAATGATCAAAGAGAAAGCTATTCTAGGCATAGAGATGGATCAATGTTTTCCAGATAGATAGAGAGAGAGATGGATAGAGAGATAGAGAGAGGACATAAATTTATTCAAGTCAACAGACACTAAAGGGGTAGCAGTTTCCCACAGTTGTCTTGTGGACAACAAAGGAGTGTCTGGGCTGTCTTCTAATACTGGTAGTTGATGGAAAAGGAACGTTAGCAAATTGTCCAGTTGTGCTTAGAAAGAATGAGGTAAGAGTGATTTTCAAGAAGCAGAGGATGGAGGGGCAGCTAGATGGCGCAGTGGATAAAGCACTGGCCCTGGATTCAGGAGGACCTGAATTCAAATCTAGCCTCAGACCCTTGACACTTACTAGCTGTGGGACCCTGGGCAAGTCACTTAACCCTCATTGCCTTGCCAAAAAAAAAAAAAGAAGAAGAAGAAGAAGCAGCATAAAGCAGCAGAGGATGGAGCATTAGCATTTGGACCAAAAGGTTGTAGAGTACAGGAGGAGAGAAGACAGTCTCTGTTGTGAGTGAGAAGGGTTGTGTTTGGGTAAGAATTTCTAGAGGGTCTCGGGTTATTCCCTACAGCAAACTTTGATTTATGGAGGAAGGAGGTAGTGAGAATTAAGATACTGAACAGAGGCCAACGGTAGTAGACTGGGAAGCTGTAAAAGGAAGGATTCAAACATCTCTGCACAGCTATGGCAGGCCCTAAGAGAAGCAAGCATGTGAACACCCTAGTTCTGGCTAGCCATCAGTTTCCAAAGGAGAAAAGGAAGAGTGCTTAGGGCCGAGAGCCAGGGCATACGTGGGGGAACTGGACGGTGCCAAATCTATAGGTCTGTGAGATTGATTCTGATTCCTGGCCTCAAGACTGTCCAAGTGAAATGATTTTCCTGAGGATTTAGAAAGCGCCTTGCTGATCCCAACAATCCATCATGGGTCGGTTGACTAGGAAGCAGTGGAGTGCCTTTCTTTTTCTGAAAATATTGCTAGTTCGGTTGATTTGGAGAAGGTTTTCAAAGTTGTAAAGGAGCCAATTTTGGCTTGATGTCAGGAGAAACTCTCTAACCAAGAAAGTTGTCCAAGAATGGAATGGGTGACCTCCAGAACTATTCAGTTACCATTCCCAAAGATCTTCAAGCAGTCACTGAAAGAACAAATGTGTCTGATATTTAGTGGTCCAAGTACAGAATGAACTGCACAGACCTGGATCATGGAGTCGACTAGATCTGAGACTCTGCATTATTAAACTGAGTGAAAGGAAGTATTGAATATTCGAAATTTTATATGTGTCCTATTTGGGTTAAATCGATGGAAATGGACTTTGTAAGCATTTAGAGAAACATTTGTTTGGCTATCTGGATATTTCTGGCACATGGGCAGAAATAACCCTAACCCTAACCTGTCAATGGCAGTCTACTCTTTACCTGCCTATAGTGACTCACACTATACAAACAACATAAGCCAAAAATAGGATAGAACAGTGAGCAGGGACTGATGTCTAGATATATTTTCTCTGGAACAAGAAATATTTTGCCATAAAACAAAGACCTAATGCCATCCCAGACAGCAAATTCTAGATACTAGAGTGAATTCTCAAATGACCAGAACCCTAGACACCAGGGCTAACAAAAAAGCTTAGTGCATATAGCATGCATCTGACATCATCTCAGTGTAGCTCATTCTTTGTAATCTTGAGATGAAGCAAGCTATAGAATGGATGTCTTGTTTAGATTCAGGCTGGTAGCTAAGAATTCTGACCCCTAGTTGATCTCTTTGCCATCATCCCCATCAGCTCACTGGTGTTTGGAAAGGAAACAGTGAAACTACCTACCAGTCCCTCATCATAGGTCCATAAACCCTAAAAGCCCTGCCTTAACCAACTACCAATTCCCATTGCACAGCTAGCAAAATGGCTCCTCCCACTCCCCTAATGATTAATGGCTCCTCCCACTCCCCTGTGATTAAGGGACCATTTCCCAAGATGAAAACTCCCCTCCAATGCTATTCCTCCTTAGTTCCATTCCACTCAATTTAACATCTCAAACCCTTGTCATCTCTTATTTCCCTTTGCACTGTACCCTATGGAATGTCCCCTCAATCACTAGCAAACATTCCTAGAGTGGTACTGTTAAGGGTGGTACTTCATTGAATCAGTCTTCCTGATCCATTTAAGAGAAGTGTCTTAACCAGATGAGAACAGTCATCAAGAACTTGAGACTAAATGCATAAAATCCTTGAAGAATTTAGAGATCCTTGGTCCATTGGACTAACTGAATGACACCAGAGAAGAAGAGAGTTCTAGTTTGTTAAGGACATGCAGTTATGACCTGTGGGGTTTGTATAAAACCTGTAAGCTAATTTGGAATTTGGATTCAGGTGTTTGGCAATGGAGAGAGGAGCCAAGCTCCTGAGAAGGAATAATGAAGGGAAAGGGTGAGGTGAATACCTCTCTACCTTGACCTCCTCCCCCTTCTATGGACAGAGAATGACCATGTGAATTTTGGAAATTGGTAGATTTGTACTTGAGCAGCTATGTGGAGAAGTGGTTGGAATCTAGGGCCTGAAGACTCATCCTCATGAGTTAAAATATGGCCTCAGAAACTTACTAGCTGTGTGACTCTGGAAAATCACAACCCCATTTGCCTCAGTTCTTCATCTGTAAAATGAGCTAGAAAAGGAAATGGCAAATCACCAATATCTTTGCCAAAAAAAAACCCCAAATGGGATCACAAAGAGTTGGATATGACTGAACAAACACCAAGATGTGTACCTTTTATCACGTCCCAAATTCATCCCTGGGACAACAATGTTTTTCCCTGCTGAGGGTAAACACTGAGGAAAGGGCAGCTTCATGACAATACAGAGATTCCAACAGAGATGCTACGCCACACCTAAGGTGAACTTCATGAGTGTCCCACAAAGGAGAACAAAGACTTCCACAAACTTGAAAATGGGGGGTGAGTATGAATTAGGAAATGAGGATCCCAAGCCTGAGTGACCAGGGTTGGGTGTGCCCTTTTCAGTAATGGAAAAGTTTGGAAGAAGGAAATTTGGGGGGGAGATAATGGGTCCCGTTTTGGGCATGTGAAACTGGAGGTGCCTATCGGGCATCCACTTTGAGGTGATAAATAGGCAGTTGGGGATGCCAGTCAGTCGAGAGATTAAGGCAGAATAAACAGGTCTGAGAATTGTTGCAAAGAAATGAACATTGCATCACGAGAGCTGACAAGAGTGCCAAGTGAAATCTTAGAGAGGGAGAAGAGAGAGAGAACACGGGACAGAGACTGAAGAAACACTCGCGGTTAGTGGAGGTGGCTTGGAGGAAGGCCCAGGAAAGGAGACCGAGAAGAGTCAGAGAGGTAGGAAGATAACCAGAGAGCAGGGAGTACCCAGCAGAAGGGGTCAGCACTGAGGTGAAGGAGGATGAGAATTAAGGAAATGTCATTAAATTGAGCAATTAAGAAATCATTGCTAACTTTGTGGTGAATGTTTCCTATTACATAATGAGGTCAGAAGCCAGTGTGGCCATCTGCAAGTAATGTAACCTGAATGACCCTCAATTTCCTCATCTTAAAAATGGAAAAAATTGCATTTCTTTCAAAGGCCTGATGAGGATGAAATAAGATAATGAATGTAAAGTGCTTTGCAAACCTCAAAGCACTATATAAATGCCAATTATAACCAAGCCCCCAGAAAATAATAATAAAATTTATGAAATGAGATTTCTACCCCAGCAAGCTCTTTTTCTCTCCCTAACATAAAAATACAGGCAGGCCTGGTTCCACAGTCACTTTTTAAATCCCTTTGAAATGCATTTCATTCTCTTTCCTTTTTCCAAGATCCATTACCTCTGGTTTTCAAACATTTGCAAAGAGCCAAATATGTAGGCTTGTCAGAGAGATCAAATACAGAAAAACAAGGCTTCCAGCCTGTGTGCCGTTAGCCAGCCCTGAGAGACCCCATTCAGAGTAATGCTACTGTCATAACAGCTCAATCATTCCCCAGGCAAGTGTGCTTTCTGCGTAGGTGGCACCTTTCATCTCTCCACGGGCCCAGATTGGTACAAGGTATCAATTCTACGGGGTGAGATCATCCCCCCTTTCTGCCATTTCTGGGCCCATAGACCCCTCTACAATCAATAGCATCAGTCACTGGCAGGAGGAGACTCCCGAGGAAGCTGTACAGCCCATGGAAGTGCTAAGCTTGGGCCTGCCCTGTCAAACATGGAGGTTCATTAGGCTATTGGAAAGGAACCCAGATTCTAATGCAGGATGTTTCCGAAATATGGATCAGTTTCCAGGTTTCATTCCCACCCCCCTCCCCCTTTCTCAGGTTTCTTCCTGAACTTTCTGCCCAAGCCATGACCTAGGCTGACAGGCCTAAATAGGTTTGTTGTTTTTTTGAGGGCAATGGGGGTTAAGTGACTTGCCCAGGGTCACACAGCTAGTAGGTGTCAAGTGTCTGAGGCTAGATTTGAACTGAGGTCCTCCTGAATCCAGGGCCAGTACTTTATGCACTGCACCACCCAGCTGCCCCCTGACAGGCCTAAATATGAATCAGGATATTTATACACCCGGGCAAGGACTATGAGGAGCTGAAAGCCGAGGGAAGGAGAATGGACAGGGATGGCCAGAGAACCCTCCGGAACTTGTGTGGGGAACGCCAGTGCTAATTTTAGCTGCCACACTTAGCAGCTGGTGACTTTGAGCCAGAAGCTCCCGAGTCCCAGTCTGGGACTCTTCATGACCCTCCCATCCCTGGGGTTTTCTTGACAAAGATGCCGGAGTCATTTTCCATTTCCTTCTCCAGTGCATTTTACAGATGAGGAAACTGAGGCAAAGAAAGGTTTAGTGACTTGCCCGACTTGTGTCCGAAGCCAGATTTAAACTCAGAGTCTCCTGACTTTAGGCCCAGTGCACTATCCACTGAGCCACCTAGCTGCCTGGAAATGGTTTCTCCATATGTAAAATGAGGGGGTTGGACTACAGTGTTAGAAGGTTGAGGGCTATAGACCCTCATAAAGCCCAGCTCTAAAGCCGTTGTGATACTCAGTGGCAAATGTCCAGCCCACGAACATCATGGAGCCTTGAAACTTCCAGGCACTGGGTTGAGTGTTAATTGTACAAAATCAGTATACAGCTTCAGCCCCCAAATAAACTAACTTCTTCCTATTGATTCTCCTTTCTAAAAAGCTATTCCTATGATCTAGAAAAAAAGTAAAAAACAAGCTTCTCTTCCACAACTAAGGCATTTTTTATCGGTTAAGGTCTTATTGTTAAAGAGCTAAAGTCATCAGGAACCACTCAGCCCACAGCATGGCACCCCATTACCAGCCTGTGGCCTCGGTCTGGAAATGGGCCATTTGAATAACTCCCCTTGAATTATTCAAGAGCAATTTCTCTAATAAAAATATTAAAAGGATCCAGTGGAATGAAGTCTTTGGCTCCCTGTGTGATCTGAAGCTGTGTGCTCTGAGGATTCTGCCCTGACGCAAGGCCTTGTTTGCTCCTCATCACAGTCCCCTTTTCCTATATGCTTGGACCTCTTACATAGGGTTTACACAGGGGTCCCCCAAGTATTGATGCAATGTGTAAGCATTAATAGCTTAAACTCTGCTTTACAATTAAGCTTTAGTAGTTTGAAGGGCACTCAGACTTGGGAGGCATCCTGCGTGAATCTGCCTTGTGACTAACACTAGCACCTCCTTGTGTAAGACAAAATAAGCTGTGGTTTTTCTTTAAATCAGTCCTGGCATTTAACTGGGGATTGCCCAGGGCTGACCTGGATAGGGCAACAAGCAGATCAGAGAAGGAAGGACTTTGAAAGACAATTGACTCTAGATTCTAGCTCTGCTGTTTACCTCCTTCATGGCCTTGGGTAGCTGGTTTAAGCTCTCAGTTTCCTGTATGTAAAATGAGAAGCTTGTACTAGAAGATCTCCAAGGCCCCAGTGAATTTCTTTATTATTGGAGTGAAGTCGATGAGAGTTGCCCCACCAACCCTTTAGAGGAGGCTCCATTTTCTCCATTGTCTAAGCCACTAGGAATCAGAGGAATCTCAGCAGAATAAAATTCTAAAACACTCATTTTATGGATGAGGAAAAAGCCAGACTTTGGGATCTACTTGTCGATTTACTTGTAGAGTCAGGAGATACCAAGAAGAGGCTCCGATGAAGCCTAATGCAGGCTATTGGACCACATTTATATGAACATGTATATGTGTTGACATGGGAGAGGGAGCATGAGGAGTGGTCAGAGAGCCTGCCCCAGACCTCTGACAGTAATGGCTGCATGATCCCTCCCCCCTCAGTGTCCCAGATGCCTCCGACTCACAAGGAACAACCTAACCATGAAATCTTAGGTGTCCGGCCAAATCTCCAGAAATACATCGATAAGTAAAGATTAAAGACATCTCACCCAAACTACCCATGTTCTGGGTACACAGCAAGAGCTCAATAAATGCTTGTTGACTGCTAGAGCATCACTCACACACTTCAATGAAGACAAGACGCATAAGTGAAAGTCTGATGTGTGAACTCTATGGCATGTGTGGACTTAGAGTTCGATAAACTTTAATAATTAGGTGGTTCAGTGAAAAGAGGGCTAAACTTGGAGTTAGGGAGTCCTGGGTTCAAATCTTGCTTCTAACACTTTCTAGCTAGAAAGCCATCCTCTTGAGACCAGTCAGGCAACTTCTCTCAGGTGCCATAATGAATCCTAACACTTCTGAGCTCTGTGACCTGGCCCATCATTTTACTTTTCTGATTCATGTTCGTCAGTCAAATGGGGATGAAAATAAACCCTGTAACTCAGATTGGTTGTGGGATCAAATGAGACATCTGGAAAGTGCTTCACAAATTTAAGCCGCAATACAAATATTGCTAGTATTTAATGCGGTTAATGTTAGATACAAACAATATTGATTCCAAAGAGTCAAGAAAATCAGGGAAGAAAGCCAAGTCCTCTTCTGGCAAGGTTTTAGACTGAACATATTGACTTGTTAGGACTTTCTCCCCTGAACTGTGCAGTGCTGAAGTGGGCCTGCCCTGGTGCTTGTCCTTGGCCTTCAAATTCAATCGTGTCTCCATTGATGGATGCAAACAAGCTGTATCTTTCAATGCAAGTCCAGGCTATACATTCTGATCACGTCTTTCTTGCAATTCCCTACAGGATTAATTAAGGGATTATTAAATCTTTTCTTGGGCTTTTTTTTTTAATTTTATCCCTCAAAACAATGTCCACATCGCCTGATCACCACAGCAGTCTAGAGATTAGGCCTTCTATCAAGGCCTTTCAGCATCTTTATTCAAATATTCATTATCATCTGCTTCAGCAGAAACCTTTATGCTCTGTCTTCCCTAGTGACAATCCTCAGACATATTTTTGCCTTTCAATGGGTTCCTTAAGCCACTGAAATCCCAACACCAAAGAGAGACTCCCAGCTTTTGTGTAAATGCTGGTGACCCGAGGGATTCAGACACACAGTTAGTGACATCTCACTCCCACTTATTTGTGCTGGTCTTGGTTATGGAGGGGTCTGTCTGCGCAGAGTCTGTTAGGTAATGAATACAAGGGGCAGTCTATATCAGATTCCAATTTACCCCAAAATTAGAACATTGCAATGTTATAGATTCCAGTGAAAGAAGCATTGGGGGTAGTATGGTGGGTAGAAAGACAACCTCTGAGTAAAGAAGACATGAGTTCAAGTCCAATCTTGATACATACCTATAAGACAGTGGAACCCTGGGCAACTGGACCTTTCATGCCTCAGGCAAATCCCTAAAAGTTCAAGGAGGAGATGGGGTGTTGGTCTTCATTGGTCAGGACACTCTACTGGGAGATCATATTAGCCACAAAATCACAAGTCCTGCTTTGTAAAAATCACAAAACCTGTTGAGTAATCTTCCTTGAATGATTTTGTGCCTCATGGAATATTTGGCTTAGCTTCTGTTGAATGACTTTTCACCCTGTATCATTTTACATTCTATCCACTGACACGGAAATCTGGAATCTGGAGCTAAAGACTTTGAAGGTCATTTACCTAAAGCCTTCATTTTAAAGCTGGGGAAACCAAGGCCACATGAAGTTAAGTAACATGTTCTAGATGACACAAAACATGTTCTAGATCTCTCTGTTTAAATTCAGGACTCTCCTCATGATAAATTTTTAGCTCTGGTTTTAGATAGAAAATTAATTTAGCTATAAAAAACACGCAACATAACCCATGTCTTGTCTTATATGAGGCTTCATTTGCAGACTAATGAGCTAATACAAGAGTGCCCAACGTCCTCCTGAAGGACCCTGTCTTTGGGAAAAATCTACCTAATGCTATACACAAAGTTGGACCAACCCAGTGACTAAGAGACCTTAATTGAAGGGCTGAGAAGGAGCTTGGAAACTCTCTTAGCCAATTCCCCATTGTATCAATAAGGAAATGGAATCCCAGAGAGCTAGGACTTGCACAAGGCTACACGGCTAATTGATGATGCAACCGCAACTTGACTTCACAAATCCTCTTCAATGCACTACAACAAACATATTTTAGTTTTTTAGTGTGCTTGTGAATAACAAGGCCATCCTTAAGTACACCATCTCAATGTAGACCCTTCCTCCAACTCTGGATTCCTCTCCTTAGTGGCATTAGACTCTTGTGTTGGTCCCCCCAATTCCTCAGAAGGCAGCTACAATTCTCAGGTTCTTGGATAATTTGGGGGTTTGTACTTACAAGCCCCTATCAGTGGGCCTGCCTTTAGTAACCAACTAATACACACAATTCACTCAAAGGAAAGCAATTTACTAAAAACAAAACAAAAAGAAAAAGAAAAAAAATTGTGAGAATGATAGATAGAAAACACTGCCCACAATAGACCTGAAGTATATTCTCACAAAATACATGCAACATCTATGGGAAGAGTACGTACAAACCAAGAGTAATGTAAGGAATATCTGCACATATAGCAATTCATGTTTATAGAATTGCAGGGGTTTTAATGGCTTTTTTGTTGTTGTGGCTCCCAGGCCTTTTGCTGTGAAAATGAGCTACTTAAAGTGGCACATATTTTACAAGATACAAATAGCCTAGTTTTTCAGAATAATACATTCAAATCTGAAAGGGCTCAAGCCTTTATAGGGAACAAATGCAGGCTAAAAAGGATATGCCTGTAAATGTATACATTTCTTTCTACATTAGGATGTATGCATCATTGTCTCTGTTACTTGCCCTTTACAATGTGAAAATTTGTCATAATCTTAAGATGGTGCATCTTCTTTGTGACCAAAAGATTTGGGGATGGAGGCTCATCTAGCACCACCTCAAAATTTTACATATGAAGAGTTGAAGTCTGGGAGACATTGAGTGATTTGCTCATGGTTATGCATAATCTCTCATAGCACAGTGATGGTAATTGACCTTGATCCATGTTGTGATAAAGTTTGGCCCTGGGAGGTAGGGTGAATAGGTATTATTGTCCCCATTTAAGAAATGCAGAAACTGAGGCTCAAAAAAATTAATTCGCTCATAATTACACAGCTAGTTTCTAAGACAGTATTGGAACCCAGGTTTCCTTCCAAACTTTTAGTTTCATTGTATATGGTAAAGTTTGGACCCAATCTCTTTATCACTCCACTGTAGAATGTGACTCCCCCTTTAAAAAAAAGAAAGAAAGAAAGAAAGAAAGAAAGAAAGAAAGAAAGAAAGAAAGAAAGAAAGAAAGAAAGAAAGAAAACATGACAATATTGGGTGTTTTATGAAACAAAGGGAGGAAAGTACAAGCCTATTTCGTAAATTTACATTTGAGTGGACTAATTAAATAAGAGATAGAAATGGATAAGAACACAGAATCCCACAATTTTTTGTATAACAGAATTCCATTTAAAAACTAAAGATATGTACAGATTTAGAATGAAGTTGGAACAAAAGTTACTACAAATCTGGTCAAGTGCCAAAAATGTATCCAAAAATCAAGAACTGCAATTATTCTATCAGACAGAACAATGTTTTTGAAATCACACTATCATTAGGGATAAACAAGGAAATTATATTATGACTAAACAAACCAATATTAAATTTAAATATATGCACCATATGGCATAACATCTAAATTGATAAAGGAAATTTTAACTGAATGTCACAGACAGAAATGCAACAATCACAGAGACTTGAATGTTCTTTGGTAAGTATTAGATAAATCTATCTAAGAGATTAACAGAATTTAAATAGTGAACTGAACAAAGTCTGGGATCATTTTAAACTGAAAGGTGTTGGTATCTCACACGTGGAAACATGAGAGAATGCACACATTTCTCAGCACTACACAGAACCTTTCTAACATAAAGCATGATCAATGATGATCAGTGACACAAAGAAATTAGCAGGAAAAAAAAAAAAACAGAGATGGCAGAAACATCCTTTACCGAATAGAAAACAAGAAAAAAGTAACCAATACAAGACTACAGCAAAAAATGGATCTCAGTGGAGATAATAATGAAAGCTTAAACAATGAATGGGTCAAGGAACAAACCATAGAAACAATCATTTATATGGGGAGAAAATGATAACATGACATTTCTGGGACACCGTTCTCAGGAGAAGAAAAAATTCCTTAAAACACACATTAATAAAATGAGGGGGGGTATCAATGCATTAAAATTTCAATTAAATATCAGGGATCTAATCAAATCCAGAACAAACACTTAGTTATAAATCAAACATTGGAGGGACAATAATAGATAAATTGAAAACAATGTCTATAGAGAGGATAAACATAAATAAATCTGGTTCTTTGAAAAGAGCAGAAAATATTAAACAAATGGCAGAGATTAAATTAGAAAAATTATAAAAATGAAATCATGAAAAAGAAGAAATAAAAATTATCAGACCCTATTATGCAGTTATACATCAAAAAACTGAGAAATCAAAAAAAAACTATTTACAAAAAGATAAATACCTCAGCTTAGAAAATAGTAAATAGTTATCTTTAATCCAATTTCATAAAAGCAAATTGAAATAGGTATAAAGGAACTAGCAAAGGAAAAGTAAATTGGTCAGAATCGAATTATTAAAGAAGTCTAACATGCTTTTAAAGAACAATTAATAACTATATTAGAGAAATTATTCTTGAGAATTTAAAAGAAAAACAACCAATAGAAAAAACTATAGTCATTTAATCTTAACCAGGCAAGGATAAAGCAAAGAAAGATAACTGTAGACTAAAAGTATTAATGAAGATCCATTCTAAAATTCTCAATAAAATTCTGGCAAAATGGCTTTAGCAATTTATTTTTAAAACATTCATTATTATCAAGTTGGATTTAAACCATGGACATAAGGATGGTCAATATTAGGAAAACACAATGAATCATATTAAAAAACGAAAGCATCCTAAGCTACACAATCAAGTAAATAGACATAGAAACAGTCTGACAGAGTCCTCTTTTCATCTACGATAAAATCAGAGATAGGCACAGGAAGATCTTTAAAATGATGTTGAAAATTGTTTTAATTTCCATTTTATTTACTGGAGAACTACTTTCCCAACAGAGAAGTAAAGCTAGTATTACTTCTTTCACCTGTTATTTGACATAGTTCTAGAATGCTGACAAGAGAAAGAAATTAGCAACATAAAGATAGGCCAAGGAAACAAAACTATCCCTGTTGGCTGATGGCTTAATATTTATTTAGAAAATCCTAAGGAATCGTCAAAGAAACTAATGGAGATAATTAGTTTCAGCAAGGTAGCCGGTTACAAAATAACACCCCCCCAAATTAAGATCATTTCTAGATAACAATATGATATCCAAAAGGGAATAATAGAAAGGAAGTCCCATTTAACTCCCTCCAAAATATATAAAATATGTGGGAGTCAATCTACTAGGAGATACTCAATACCTGTACAGATACAATTACAATGTTTCTCTTGAGGAAATGAAAGACAACAAATGTCTGCCAATAGGATAAACATGACAATACTGTCTCACTGTGACAGAATACCAAGGGGATCCTTGCTAGAACTAGGACAAAATGTGGAAACTCATTCAGAAGGAAGAAAGCACAACGACTCAAAGGGAATGCTGCTGAGTATTCTTTCCCTTTTCCCTTTCTGCTTTGTTGTAATGGAGCACTAACTGGAGTTCAGAGGGATATTGGGAAGTATGGGTGACACAGAAATGTTCCTTTAAAATATTCTTTCTGCTCATCTCTGGCTGACCTTGAACAAGACCTCCAGTGGAATTCCCCACTGTGACCACAGACAACACTGCTTCTAGAAGGAGGAGAAGGCCAAGAAATAAGACTGGAAATGAAGTCCCCATGACAACTCCAATTAGGACCTCAGTCTCCAAGAGCCTCCTGCCAGGCAGACAACAATTCCTGGAAAAGGCAGCTGAGTGGCCTTTTCCTACTGGGTTAGGACAGGTGTGAGTGTGGAGAAACGAACCCTGTTTTTATGCTTCTGAACATTCCTCTTCCTCTCAAAGAGACAAAAGAATAAACAAACCCACCTTCAGTCAGGCTTTGAGCATCCTCTAGGTGTCAGGCCGTGTTCTCGGACAGAAATGTGAGGCTCATTCCATTCCCTTTACAGCAACGACGAAGGCAGCCTGTGAGTGAGACCCACCTTTGGTTTGTGGAGCAGGAAACACCAGACAGAGCATGATGCAGTGCATGAAGGCTGTCAAGGATGGAGAGCCCTTTCAATGCCTTCTGGGGACCAGCTGGGCCTGAAAGCAAAGAGAGCTTTCACTGGGGGAAATCAGGGAACCTTGGAGAGAGCAGGACCGGGAAAGCTGGAGTGGGAACCAGGGACTTGGTTCTAGCACCATCTCCACTGCTCACTCCCTGTTCTTCACCTCTCTTTCCTCACCTCGAAAGGAAGGGTTTATACTAGACAGTCTCTGGGGCCCTTTCCAACTCAGAGATTCTGAATGCTTCAACTACCATCCAACCTTGCCTGTCCTGTGTCCTGTTCCTCTAGACCCCATGTTCTTCCACCTGAGTTCTAGATAGCCTAGTCTTGCTCTTCTAGCTGAGTTCTAGATCACTCCATCTCCTAATTCACAGTCTAACATACTAGTGCTTGCAAAGGAACCATGGAGTTTCTGAAGTTAAGGCCTAAATGAGGGCCTAATAACATACCCTCTCCTGAGCGCAAGGAGGCTTTACATCTACTGAACACACTTTGAACAAATGACTTCTTCCACGAATTGTCAGTCTTGTCACGTATACACTGTCCCAGCAACTTCATGCTAAGCCTCCAGAGGGTAACGTCCTGACTGGTTCCTACTTGTTAGGAGACTAGGAAAAGCAGTGGGCCCGAGTCAGAAGGAATCTCTCCCTCCCATAAAGACTCATCATTTTGTTCTGGGCTGTGAGAAGAGGAGGGTATCATTAAGCAAATCAGCTTCCTGGTTTCTCCGACTTACAACTTCTAAGACCAAGGAAAGTGGAAATGGACTCCCCCCACCCCAAGAGTAGTATTTGAAGTGGGTCACAATGCAAAGTAGCTGCAGCTCTGCTGTTTACTCTGCTTTGGTCCAGTCTAATTAAACATAAGCATGAGAAAATCCATTTTGAGAAGGTCTCAGTGTGTCCATGAGGCCTTTACATGTTTCTCTAATTAGGATGTGACTTTTGGTCCCCCTTTTCTGCTAGACCTGCAAAAGAGCCTCCTTGAAACAGCTGCTTCCACCAAAAAAAACGGTATCCAAGAAAGGTTCAGGGCTACAACATGGGTGGTCTGAGGATCATCATGGTCATTTTCTCTTTCATGTCGATTTTGCTTCACTGATCCCATCAGCATTGGGAGATCCATTCCCCTGCTGAGCAGCCCAACCTGCCCTCCCTGCACCCCCAAAGGTAGAAATAGGGAGCTGTGGGGGCAAGACCCAATGAAAGGAGGACATTGGGAGAAGCAGGCAAAGATCCAAGAGGAAAGTGATTTCAGCAACATGTGAAGGATCAGAAAGGCTGGGATGATTCTGTCGGCTGGTTGGCCCTGCCAAAGAGAGGCCTCCACTTTGTAAACTGAATCCCGATGCAAGCTGCATTACTAACACATGTTGGTAGGGAAGTGAGCCATTTCTGTGGGAATGTTCATGTCTCCAGATGAATATGAGGCCCCTGCCTGAGCCCTTTTCTTCTGTTTTTCCCTGGCCTTGAGGAAGGAGGGCCAAAGACAGACACAAAAGTGACATCCCTGGAGTAAATCACAAGTGGGCGTCAACAGGACAAAGGCGTCACCACAGGGCTTCTTCTCCACAAGTAATGATGGGGGGTGGTCAGCACAGAAAACAGCAGCTCATATCTCTAAGGCCTGCAAAGAACTTTCTTTATAGCCACCCAGTAGGTCAGGGTGCAAGGACTCACCCCCATTTTACAGGCAAGAAAGCCGAGGCCCAGCCCGGTTAAGTTTGATAGCCAACAAGGGTCAAAGGAGGGACTCTGGACTCCCAGCCTAACTGTCTCCACTATGTCTGTGGCCATCAAAGTTGAAGAACATCATCTTACTCCTGGAGCCTGCGTGTCACTGTCTGTTTGTGAGGCATCCCTGGAGCATGTCTGGTCCCAGGCTGAGGAACAGACAGCCATGGCCCCAAATCGTGTGGTCCTGCTCAGGG
This sequence comes from Dromiciops gliroides, assembly GCF_019393635.1. Taxonomy (NCBI): domain Eukaryota; kingdom Metazoa; phylum Chordata; class Mammalia; order Microbiotheria; family Microbiotheriidae; genus Dromiciops; species Dromiciops gliroides. The sequence goes on along the minus strand of NC_057865.1, from coordinate 5,922,706 downwards.
GCACCAGGAGTCTGGAGGGGACAAATTTTCAGTAGGATTTCCCAAAGTGTTTAAATTGTAAATAGCCACTATAAAAAAGCCATAACCCGCAGCAGTATGCTGAAGCCAGATGATCCCTGCCCTAGCAGAACACCTACTGTAAATGCCTCAAATAATGCTCTCGGCAGGTTTTCTCTGGGATGCCAAGCACAAAGACCCAGAAGTAATCTCAAAGCCAGAATTCTGTTGATGGATCAGCCAGTGTAATAAACCACTGGGCTGCCGTTCACAATGTGGAAGGCTGTCAAGAAAAGCTCAAATAGAGATGGTATCCTGTTTGTATTCTGAAGAGAGTTCTCATTCTGGTCCAATGGGGACTTTCCTTCTGAGACACATTGATCTGTTATTGCTGCAATTTCTCTCTTTGATGGGACACTCAGGCTGCCTGTGTCATGGACAGAATACGAGATTTTTAAAATGTTTTTTGATTTGTTTTTCATAAGTCAAAAGGAACAGTTGGTTTTTTTAATTATGAGTCAGAGAAAATTCACCCTTTGTAAAGATACATTAACATTTTCAGCAATAATGTGCTTCCTACCTCAAAGTAGCCCCCAGTTCTCCACAGAAACAAACATGTTTAGTGTCATGACTTGGTTATAAGCAGGGAAGGACAAAGGGAACCAGTTTCCCCCAGTTCTTTTCAGTCTTAGACTCAGCGTGTGATTTCAGTGCACTACAATTGGCATGATGGAAAGAGAAATGAGTTAAAAGGAATTTTCTGAACCCAAATTTAGGTACTAAACCAGGGTCAAAGAGCAAAGGAGTTTAAAAAAGACTTTTTGCCTCAGATCTCCTCTAGCTGGCTAGCTGGTGTCTGAACCACAAAAGACTGCAGTAGCCCCTAAGACTATGAAGTAAAGGAGCCATTAGACTCCTCTTCTGAGGAGGAAAAGGTCACTCGATCCCTAACTCCATTTCTAACCCTAACCCTGATTCTGAGCTGAAAGCCAATAAATGGCAACTGAGGCCAGCAGATAAGCTCAAAAGAGAAGCCTGGGCTCAGAGGATCAGCAGACGGCAGAAAGTAGCAGAGAACTGCCCAGAAGGGCATCATGGTAGCTCAAAGCTATAACCTTTAGACTAATTACATAATCTAACAGCTGACAGAAGAGTGTTCAGGGCAACAGCATGTGGCCATGCTGGGGATGAAGAGGGGTTCCATCTGGGGCATAATTACCCTTTCTCCATGCGTTCCCCATCCATGTATCCTCTCCCATCCATATTTCTTGGGCAAACATCCCGCACATGTGTTTTTGGTCAGTGGTATGGTAAACAATTGGGGAGTAAACCTCAATATGATTACAGTGAGGGAAAATCTTGTCATCTAGTCTGCTAAACTATTTCATGGAGTGTCTTTACTTTTGAACCAATTTTCTCTAAATTGTGCCCATCCTTTTTTTCCTCACTCTCTCCAGTCTCCCTTGGTTACCTCGTGAGATCCCAAAGCTTTGCAGATGACTCTTGCACCTAGAGATCCAGTCCCCATCTCCCTGGATTTACTTCACATCACTGCCTGGCCATGGGCTCCTACATGTCTGAATGTCTGAGAGACATCCTCATCTCACACACGTATGCCTCAAAATCGCCCAGCCTGAGCTCAGGATGTCCACCTCTGAAGGCTTCCTCTTCCACACCACCCCCTGCCCTCACCACAGCCTGGCAGAGTCAGAGGGTCACTACCTGGGCCCCACCCAGGCCCACACTCTCCCTCCACCCACACAGACTGATAGTGGTGGCTGACAAATCTTACCATGTCTACCTTCACAACATCTGATCCCTTCCTGCCCCTCAGCCAACTACTCTCTTGGCTGAGGCCTCATTACTTCTTGCCCAGATTGTTGCAAGACTTATTATTGCCCTCGCTGCCTCCACTTTCCCCACACCGGGCCATCCTACACATTGCTGCCCAAGGAACTCCCCAGAAGCACAGATCTGATTTATGATTCAACAAGGGGGCTTCCTATTGCACTCAAATCTAATATAAACTCCTCTGTTTAGCTTTGAGAGCTCTACAGACCCTGGGCCCCACCTTTCTTTCCAAGCTTAGGGGATATTAACCCTTCAGCTTTCTACAACCAGCCAACCCAGCCTCTCCACAACTCACACATAACTCTCCCATCTCCATGCCTTTGTCCTGGACATACCCTATTCCTGGAAGGTACGGATTTTACCTGGGCTTCACCAGGCTTCCTCTTCCTCTAACACATAGTTTTTAGGTGCCATTTTCTGCAGGAAGCTGTTCTTGATCTCCACAACTGTTAGTGACCTGCAAACCAGACAGACAGATACCTATATTATAGAGATTATGACTAGATAAATGGCTATAGCATTTATATATTTATTAGCTATATGTTATATATGTGTATACATATCCACACACAGACAGATGAAAAATCCCAAATTCAGACAATAGCCTATTAAAAACATAGAAATCCTTTGTGGAATATTCAAGTCATCAATTCTCCTAATAATCCATGTGTTATAGATCGTGTATGTGTATATATGTATAAATAATTAATACATATTAACTTTATAAGGGGCAGGTAGGTGGTGCAGTAGATAAAACACTGACCCTGGATTCAGGAGGACTTGAGCTCAAATCTGGACTCAGACACTTGACACTTACTAGCTGTATGACCCTGGCCAATTCATTTAACTCTCATTGTCCCACAAAAAAAAAAAAGAAAACAAAAGAAAACAAAAGAAAACAAACAAAAACTATATTATATATTCAAATCTTCTATGAATTTTTTCTCTTCTCTACTAGCATGCAGGCTCCCTGTGGATGGGTGGGATTGTTTCGTTCTTTGCATTTCAATCCCCAGCCCCTAATATAATGCCCATCACATAATAAGTGATTATTAAGTGTCTGTTGATTGACTGGTGGGCACATATGGCAGTCCAGCTAACCGAATGTGAGAGAAAGGCAGAAGTCTCCGGCTTGCCGACCAGCCTGGCATGGAGTGAGGCCATATTTGTGAGGAGATGCTGGCTTCTGGGCATATTCTGGAGTCCTTGCTGCAGTGTAAGACAACAAATGAGCAAATCTTCACTGGCTGTAATAGGCAGGAGAGGGAGTAAGTTGACAGCCGGCAAAGCATCAGCCTGGATTCAGGAAACATGAGCCGAGATTGCCTTACTTTGGGGAAGTCACTCCAACCTCTGTGGATTTCACTTTCCCCAAGTAGAAAACAAGAGGTTGAATCACTAAGGTCCCTCCCAGCTCTACTGACAGATGAGACTAGGAAACCACTTCTACAGGACAGCCAATTCCTGCCTGCCTTTCATCTAGGCAAGACTCCTGGGCATGAGCAGCCACCTTGGAGGTGCCAATGAAACGCACTTGGTCCTAAGTAGAAAGAGGAGATCTGGGGTAAGTGTGAGTCAGCTAATAGTATCTGCCAGTGCACAGGACAGAGAGGAAGGCTCCTTCCTGACTCCACAGTAAGGGGTAAAGCCTCTTCTGCTGCCCCGTCTCAATGCTCTGGATCATTTGAAAACATGGTCTAGAACCCCATGGCTGTTATTAACCAGAAAGTCCCAAGTTCAGACACTGCCTCATGATAACTCTAAAAATCCTTTGTGGAAGATTAAAGTCATCAATTCCCCTAATAGCCCCCAGGCCACAAAAGAGAAGGGGTTCAAATCGTCCCTCTCCACAAGGTATTTTAGAGACAGGCCACGATGCTCAAAGTAGAAGGCTCTGGTTGTTTTGCTTCAGCTGGTAGTACCCAGAGAGATAAGGAGACTTGTTTTTGTAGCTCCCAGGAGGCAACAAGGAACAGAGCGACTTTGTCTCAGTGAGGCACGCCTGCTCAGAACGGGTCCCAGACAAACCTGGGAAGCTGGGAAAGCTGTGAACTCTCCTGCAATCTCAAGCCCCCACTTCCAACCTTTTTGCTGCATCTTCCTCCTTTTTCTTCCCTGTACCGGTTGTTGTTTGTCCTTCCTTGATGAAGATGACCAAAGGCATCATAATGTTGGAGTCAGGGCACAGGGTGGCTGGCTGTGGCTAATCAGTCCAATATGAGCTTGGAAGAAGGCTCTACCACAAGTTGGGCGTAAATAATTCTTGAGAACATTTGGGAAGGATTTCCCCAGCTCATGTTTTCTTTGGGCTACTGCTATTTTGCTTTTCTCATGGAGTGGGGTGTCTTGTTTGATGTGGCACACCATGCCGATCCAGTCTTGTGCCAGTCCCCCATGTCTCATGGTCAATACCAATGTTCTTCAGAGACACCTTGAACATGTCCTTGTATCATTTCTTCTGATCTCCACATGAGCACTTGTTTTATGTGAGTCCTTCATAATATAATCTTTTAGGTAAGTGAACATTTGGCATCCAGGTTATGTAGCCAGAATGCTCAAGTTGGGCTTTCTGTAGTAGTGTTTGAATGCCTGGCTGTTCAGCTCAAGAAAGGACCTCAGGGGGGGCAACTAGGTGGTGCAGTGGATAAAGTACCAGCCCTGGATTCAGGAGCACCTAAGTTCAAATCTGGCCTCAGACACTTGACGCTTACTAGCTGTGTGACCCTGGGCAAGTCACTTAACCCTCATTGCCCTGCAAAAAAAAAAAAAAAAGAAGAAGAAGAAGAGAAAAAAGAAAGGACCTCAGTGTCCAGTACTTATCCTGCCAGGTGATCCTCTGAATCTTCCTAAGGCAATTCAAATGAAGTGACTCAGTTTCCTGGCATGGTGCTGTCCAGATTTCACAGGTATGTAACAATGAGGTCAGCACAGTGGTCTGTAGACTTTCAGTTTGGTAATCCGTCTAATACCTCTTCTCTCCCATACTTTTCTCCAGAGCCTCCCAAACACTGAGCTAGCTCTGGCAATGTGTACATTTCCCAGAGTTACAAAGCTTGGAAAGTGATTCTAAATTTCTCTATTTGGTATAACCCATGTTTTCATTTATAGATGGTGTGGTGCTGGCTGGTGGGGCACTTGTGTTTTCTTGGTGTTGTTAGGCCTAGATAAGCACAAGCAGCAGTGAGCAGATCCATCCTTTGCTGCATCTCAGCTTCAGAGGCTACATGTAGTGTGCAATCATCAGCAAACAAACAAAATGGCGCACCAATTCTCCTTCCACTTTAGTTCGGGCTTGTAGCCTTTTTAAGTTAAATAATTGACCATCAGTGAGGTAGCTGACCTTGATTCCACATGTGTAGCAGGTAGCCAGTGACCACATGGTCGTTATATGTTCTGACACTCCTAGCCTCCAACCAAACCATTCCTAAAAATGAAGCTGAAAGGGCAGAGCTTGGATCAATGGCTAGAAGTCAGAGGGAAGTGGGTTCAATTGCTCTCGTGAAGAATGTGCCAGCGCCCTGAAATCATCTGAAAACAGGGTGGGCTACCTCTGAAGCCACGGATTCTGTGTCAGGTGTCAGAACAGGCCTTGTGGCCCTTGTCCGATTCTAGGAGGGACACCCACTTGGAGAAAGGCCTGGAACCAATGACGAGGACCATTGATGGTTCCAAGAGTGGATGACAGATCAGAGGTCAGTCATTTACACTTTAGTGGAAATTTCCATGCATAACTATGCCTGGGCATTCTCTTTAGCCCCTAAGTCTGCAGGGCCCAGTGCAAAGAGCCCCAGATTAGGACTGAAAGGACCTACATATTAATAACTAATACTAATGTTGGTCCTTCTTCTTGCTCCCTGAACGACCCCAGGCAAGGTGCTAAACCTCTCTGGGCCTCAGGTTCCTCATTGGCCAAATGGGGTTCATAGCCAGGCCTACCTCACAGGGTTGTTGAGAGCATCGAAGGAGATGACACACACAAAAGGGCTTTGCAAACTTTGCTTCCTCCATTTCATCCTAGAAAGCTGCACCGTGTTACCTCTGAGGTCCATCCCTCCAAACATTTCCTCTCAGACCCCAGGAGTCTAAAAGGGCTCATTGGTCTATGGCACACTTCGCTGCTTACCAAGGAATATCTGGCATCAGGGACTTTGCTGCCAGTGCCAAGTCACCCCCTGCAGGCTGGTCTCCCTCTAGGAGGGAGAGGAACGTTCATTCACAGCCATTGGTTATTGAAAGTCCTTTTTTTTTTTCCATAGCAATCTTCACGATCCTTATCCTCCAATGGGGAGGAATTCTGAGGCTTTCTGTGCTCAGTGTGGAGGGTTAATCCGCAGGCTGTCTCTGCTCATGGTCACTGCTACTAATTCCAGTTCCAGTTCCAGTTCCAGGTCCAGGTCCTCTGTGATGGAGCCAACAAATACACACAGCTGTTCTACCCCAAGTAGGTTCCCACCCAAAAGCAGAGGCTGGGGCTCCTCTCCCATTGCACTGACTGTGGCTCACATGAAAAAATTTGAACCTGCCTGTTGTTTATACACTGACCCAGAAATGTGTCTGATTTTTCAACCAACCATAAACTATTTCCTTCTTATCCAATAATCAAAGCTCTCTCCTCCAAACTCTACAGTTCATATCAGACAAAAAGAAAAGAATACAATTACAATAGCTGAGCTCCCACTTATTTATGTGAGTACACATACACATGGCATTAAAAAGGGAAAGTGATGACTACAGAGAAGCATTGGAAAGTACATGAACTGTTACATAAGCAGGAAGACAATTCATATAATGATAACCATGATGTAAGTTGAAAAACAATAACCTAATAATAATAATAATAATCTGAGTAATAGAGAAAGCCGAAGAATAAAAGATAGGAAAATGTACTCCCCTTTTGGTGGGGTTGGAGAACTCTGGGTGTGGAGCATTACCTATATTATTGGAACTGGTTGGTGTGCTCATTAGAAAACTTTTGTTTTGTTTTGTTTGGTTTTTGTATTGCTATTTGTGATTATAAGGGACAAATGGCTTACAGAAATGCCTTTGGAAATAGAGGCATTGTAAAAGCAAAAAATATCCATAAAAATAAAGAATAAAAAGACCTAGATTTGGCCCATCATCTGCCTAAAGTGTCTATTGAAGCTAAATAATCAGACAAGCTTCCCCAGTGAACAATGTTAGAGAAAACATCACCCAGGGCTCAATATTGGGCACCTGAAGGCATCTGGAAGAAATAAGCAAGGGCAGGAAAAGAGGAGGGATTGACCAGTCCAAGCACTAAGGACCCCCCCACAGCACAAGAGCCAAGTGAAGACTGGAAGGAGACTGGAATAACAAAGTGCCATTAGCTGAAACTTTAGGCCAGCAGCTCTTAACTTGAAGTCCGCAGACTCCCAAGAGTCTAAACTTGAATGGAGAAAAATGCATCTTTATCTTCACTAACCTTTGGTTTTCTTTGGAGCCCTACACGTGCTATTTTATACAGTTAACGGCATGGTTCAGAGAAGGGATCCATAGGTTTCACCGGGCTGTTGGCCAAAGGGGTCCATGATACCAAACGGTTCAGATCCCTTGAACTCTCTGAGAAGTTGAACTGAGTGTGTTGGGAGATGATGCGGAATATTAGGTTCTGACATAGAAACTCTATTCAAATGAATCCCCTAATAACAAACCTGGATTCCCCGGGAGGTCACAATATCATGGACTAGTGCTGGGTTTACAGTCAAGGAGACCTGAACTCAGATCCTACCGGAGACACGGGTGTGCACTGACCCGGGTAGGAAGGCCAACATAACCTTGCTCGAGAAAGGGGAGTGACCAAAAGACTCGGCCTGAGTTGGGCAGGCTCACCCAGGATGCTCTGCACATGGCTATGCCTAAGGCACCTATTAACTATGTGAGCCTGAATGAGTCCCTTAGCCTCAATATGGCCTAGCACCTCACTATGACTTAACTACAAAGTCACAGAAGGGGGGAACCTGAATCGGACAAGTCCGTGATGTCGTCCATCTGTTGGATCCTGGGTTCCTACCACGTGCAAGTCTCTACCCCCAATTCTCTATGAAAACAACATGCAAGAGAAATGAGAATGCCCATTGTTTTAAATATTCATTTCACAAACCCGCTATGGATTCAGGGTGTACATTCCCAGTAGATCTAATGTACCCTTCATGTTATAGATGAGGAAATTGAGGCCAGAAATAGGTGTCATTAATCCAGCTTTAGTGTGCCTTAGTGGCACACCAACAGCTAGGATTCAGGTCTCCAGATCCCCAGATCTTTACATGAAAGGAAGCACCAATGTACAAATGAAAACACTGTTGTTCAGTCATTTTGATTGTGTCTGACTCCGTAGGACCTCATTTGGAGTTTTCTGGACAGTCTTCTTGTCTTGACCATGTTTTGTCATTCCCTTCTGCAGTTCATTTTACCAATGGGGAAACTGAGGCAAATGGGGTTAAAAGACTTGCCCAGGGTCACACAGCTAGTTCCTAAAACCAGATTTGAATTTAGAAAGATGCGTCTTCCCGAGTCTGGGTCTGGCTCTCTATTCACCTGGCTGCTCTCTAAAATGAAAGTTAGCTTGGTGTATTAGTGGTTTCTTTTAAAATTCTCTTGGTTTCTGTATTTGGCTGCCCTAAAAGAGCCCAGCCCCCGATTACTTATCTTAATCCTCTGTCTGGATCATTGGTTATCCAATCTATGGGACATTCACTTATGCCAACCACTCAGTTTGCCTCGTAGCCCATAGTGTTTCCCACACCTGCATCAGTTTCAGGTGCTTTGTTTATTGCTTCTCTCTTTGCTTCATACCCCCAACTCAAGCCCTCAAACTGATCCCTACAGTTACTCCATCATTCAATCTCTTCACAAATATCAACCAGGGGAAGGCAGACAGTAAATTGCGATATTTATGTTCATTTTAATGTTCCAATTTTTTTGAAGTTCTGAAAACAGCAAAATTTCTGCCCAAAACAAAACAAAACAAAAAAACCTTGGGCAATGCTTTGTACATTTTTCCAGTTAACAAAATCGATCTCTTTCCCAAGAAGCGCAGGGCATGTCTGAAAGCTAGCCAACCTGTCCTTAGTCTCACCCCTGTGCCTGACTTTCTGCATCAGCAAAATGAGAAGGGAGGATGTGCCATGCAACCAGAGGTCTGTGATCTTGTGACCTCATCCATTTCTTTGATCTCATCCATTTTCTTTAAGCCAACGTTCTCACCTCTTTTCTAGAAGAGGAAAAATCATTGTGGCTTTGAAATGCTGAATCTCTTTCTACTTAGACATCTCTACTCGAAAGCTGATGTCTCCTTTCACAAAAGGAAGGCAGGTGTGTGCTCAATGTCAGGGAAAAACACAATTCTGAAGTTTAGAGGGAACAAAGTGAAACTACCTTGAGAGGGACTGGAAACCCCCATCCCAAGTTTTTATTGGGCCTTTCAAAGTACAGCCTTGGGGTGGGGGGGCGGGGTAGAGGTTAGACCAGATGACTCAAAGACCCTTCTTTCTCCCTTGGAGAGTCTGTGATTGTCCATCTCTAATTGTGTTTATCTTTTCTTTAGCTCAAAACTGCTTGAAGTCTTGTTGGTAAGTAAAACAATATGGTTTCTTTGGGGGAGCTCTTCACATGCTCAAACCCTGGCACAAGCCCTGGGTAAGGGATATAGGCACTTGACATGTGCTGACATGTCTGAAGTGGGTATGCTGAGTGCGCGCACACATGCACACACACATACACGTACACTAAAAAAAGGAGCTGGACAGCGTCCTTGGAGCTCAGGCACTAGCCACCATTTCTTCGGTTTCTTTCCATGTTTTGTTCTTCAGATTGACTATTGATCCCCCGTTCCTTACTGTAATTGTGGTAATTAGCCCAAAGCAGGTCACTCTGATGGGTTTGGTCTTTACCTGCCTATCATGAAGCAAATTATACCTTGCCGGGATCCGCCGACTGTCTGCTTGTTTTCACACAAAGAGAGGCTCAGGAATAAAGAGATTTTTCTGTAGAAAAGAAAATTTTGAGAAATTCAAACCCTGGAACCCTAGAATCTGGGCTAAAGGGACCAATGATGCCAACCCGCACCTGCAAAAGAAATCCACACAACAACCTCTGGGACGATCCATTCAAGTCCCCGCTGACCCTGCAGATGCAGAATTCTCTCAGAGTCAGAATGATACAGGGATAGAGGGTTGGAATTGGAGTCTGAGGTCCTCGGTTCAAATCCAGACTCTGCAGCTCACTAGCAGAGTGACCCTGGGCAAGTCTGAGCCTCGGTTTCCTTATCAGTAAAATGAGGCTGCCCAAGGGCCCTTCCAGCTCTCATTCTCTGACCCAATTACCCTTCTTTCCCAGCTACAGGTTCTCTTGAGCCAGGAGAAAGCTGCTTCAGTCTCCTGCTGTGTCTTCTTCTATGCTTTCCACAAACACCAGCAGCATTTCTGCCCACAGATCAGAGCCTCATCCTCATCTGATCCCAAGGGGGCAGGAAGGGAGAATAAAGGTGGCTTCCCCTCTCCAGAAGCAGCCCATGTGAATGCTGGGCTTGTGGATGCCAAAGGATCTGGATCGACATTCACACAGGCCTCCCCACTTCAGCTTTATTATTTGGGGAAAGGGGAAGCCCCCCACCTGGCTTCCATGGGGAGCCTCATGTAATGAGAAATCCCATGCAGTGCTGAGAGAGGCCCAGGCTGGGAAGTCCAGGACAGGCCTGTCCCACCCCTTTAGCCTCAGGTCTCAGCTGCATGAAGCCCATTATGTGTCTCCTCTTAATGGCCCTCAATGTCCAGGGATGGCTCTGTGTGGAAAGGACAGAGGACATTGAGGTGGAGCCCCAAGCGCAGCCTGCCTAGGCTGCACCTGCTCCCCCTCTCCAGGCCCTTAGCAGGAGGTTCCAAGCCCAGCCTCTCTGTCATGGAAGGCGGAGCATTAACTGCTTTTGCGGGAAGCTAATGCCCATCCAAAGAGCCCAGGGAAAGGCAGGCAGGACCACAAAGGGATTTAGAATCTTCTGTGGGGATTTGCATAGCAGAAAGACACCTGTTGCCCTCTGTGCTGTCCTGTGGAGGGAAGGAAGGCGCCTCACCCCTCTGAGAGGGGGGAGGAACGGAGGTGCTCAGAGCCCCCAGCCGCCCCACACTTTTCCACTTCTACCTACCCCACCAGCCAGACCTCTCATCTCCCCACAGCCAGCCCAGGTGTGCTTTATTGCAGCCATTGGGAGCTGGAGAAGGTGAGGAAGCAAGGCTAGACCTCCTTGGGGATCGTTCTGCCCCAGATGTAGGATTCCGAAACCCTCTGGGCTGGCATGTTCACTGCATGTTCACTGCATGGGACAGTGTAGAGGGGAAGGGGAAGGTGCTGCTGTCCCCTGGCTGTGTGACTTTGGGAAAGCCAATTACCCTCTGAGACTCAGCTTTTTCCACCATATATGAAGGGTTAGAGTTAATGACGTCCAAGACCCTTTCCTGCTCACGGGGAAGTTGGAGCTCTATTTAAAACATTGTAGAGAAACTGAGGCTGCCTTGGCAGCTCATTGGGCACGTAGGGTGAACAAGAGACAAGTTGGTGAAAAGAAAACTGTCCCTGCCCTCAGAGAGCTTACCTACCTACTGCTTTGGGGGAAACATCACAAGCACAGCTGGCATAACACTAGGCAAGAGGGGATGGGAGATAAAGGAGGTGTCCAGAGAAAGGACTCACAGAGAAGTGGAGGAAGAGAGGAAATGCTCTCATTAAAGACAGGGTTGGAGGAGTCAGAACTGGCTGCATAGCAGAGTAGAGAGAGAAAATCTTCAGCTGAGCCTTGAAGGAAGCAGAAAGTCCTAAAAGGCAGAGACAGGGAAGGAGAGAACCCGGCCACATAAGACTCTAGACAAGGGCCCTGAAATGTGTCTTCACAACTCCCACTGAAGTGCCCTGTTCATTTACAGTGTCTGGGCCCCTGTATATGCTGTTATCCCATTTTACTACTTGATGTGGAACCAGTTCATAAGTCAAGTCCTCTATGGTGTGCAAGGGAGATGGAGCCATGAAAAACAGCCCAACCATTCAAAAAAAAAAAACATTTGGCATTTTGCTAAGAAAGTGACTGAAATGCCCACAACCTGGGGCCCAGAGAGTCTCCTGCTAACCATCGAAACCAAGGAAAACATATTTTAAACAAAGAAGAGGACGATGATCCTGGTGGTATACTCTGCCATATTCACACTGAGCTCCAGGGTGTGCAAAGGTCTGGGCAGAGGTCATGCAGGAAGTGGGGGGGAGGGGCAGGGCAGGACCAGAGCCTCTGCCACCTGCTTCTAAGTTTCAGCCTGTGCACTGCCCCTCACTGTGACCAATGACAAAGATGGAGGGCTCGGTCTTCCTGCAGAAGATGATTTGGATCCCCCAGAAAGACGATCAAGGCAGGTGAAAATACAAAATTGTAAGATCAAGGTTTCGATGAGGTAGCCTTGGATAGGGAATGAAAAGCTGGCCTTGGAGACAGAAAGACTCGAGTTCAAGTCCCAACTCTGACACATGCTAGCTGTGTGGTGCTGGGCAAATCGCTCCCCCTCTAAGTGCTCTAGACAACTTACTGAGACAAGTAACAGGGAAGGGACAGACCTGTATTGGAGGATCAAGTGGCCTTAACTGGGAGTTCCACACACCAATTAAATCACAGGTCCAGTCCCTATCCATATTGCTTTATAATGAATGAATTATATTAGCTAACACCACCTATGAGCTTGCTACAATTCTGCAGTTCATTCTCCTCCCCTGTTAGAGCAATAGCTGCTGGGGATGGGGGTGGCCAGTCTGGCTACTTCCAGCCCACCCTCCATTCAGCCATCAGAAGGATTTCCCTAAAAGTCTGGTCTGACCACAGCACCTCCCACCCCCCATTCAAGATACTCCAATGGCTCCTGATTACCTCTAGAATCAACTCTCCCCTTCTGTTTGGTGTGCAAAGCCCTTCACAACTTAGTGACCTACACACACACACACACACACACACACACACACACACACACTCAGTCGCACATCCCTTTCTAGTCTTCTCTTACCCCTTTACACTTGGTCTAAGGTCCTGGGCCCCTGCAGTTCTCCAGACAAGACTCCACCATCTCCTGACTCCAAGGTTTTCCCAGCTGGTCCCCATTCTCCGGCTTCCCCTGATTTCTTCAAGAAGCCTTTCCCCATCCGCTTCCTGTGCTTTTCTTCCAATGCATCAAGTCTCGGGCTCCTTGCTACCCGGTGCCTACCCCCATTAGACTAGCGGCTCTCAAAGGCCAAGGCCCTTCTCACCTTCCTGGTAGCCCCAGTGCCTGGCACACAGTAGGTGCTTCATTAACGTATCTGACTGCTTGTTTTGCTTTTGCTGTGATGGTCACCCAGGGTTTGAATGAAGGGCCTGTGATCTCTCATTACTTAGAAACAGCAAAGGTCTGAGAGTCCAGGACCAACCAGCGCCCGGCCTCGGGATGCATCTTCTCTCTTGCAGAAGGGGCCTCTGCCTCAGCCGAGGGCTCTTTCCCTTTGGTTTTTGTGGGATAGGGAGAATCTTTGTCCCAACTGAGTATTGCCCCCTCCCCTAGCCAGACCGTCAGCCTGAGCACAGGGCAGGGGGAGCCCTGACTTGGGCCTTCTCGTGGTTCCCTTTCAAGAGAAGGTTCCCAGCTCCCCACTTATCACACAAATCTGCTCAACTTGTCCCGGGGCCAGCTTCCCGGCTTCCGAGGGCTTCACATAACAGGTGCTTCTCCCCGGAGGCACCGAGACAGCTCAGGGCCCCCCCCCCCATGAGGATGTTACACCCAGATGCACCCACAGTCTCCTATCCTGAAGCTGTGCCGACCCCGAAATTGGGCGGAATTCGGCCAAGTTCGGTGTTTAAGATAGGAAATGGCTGTGTGGGAAGGGGGCGGAGCTACCCATGACTTCCTCATAAAGGTTTGAGAACAAGAGTCGGCTGCTGGTCAGCGACACTGCTGACCGCAGGGTGGCACGTGCTGGCACAAAGCGCACCTACCGCTCACTCCGCACTGGGCTCCTTTCGTGAGACTCGAACATCGGCTGTCACCCCCCAACCCAGTTCAACAAGACACCAGTTCCAAGGGTGGGAGCCAACCCTATGAACTGGAGGCATTACGTGGGAATCACCGAGGGCTGGGAGGCTCTACTGCATAGACCCCGGGTCTCTCTCGCTCTCGGGCTCGCTCGTATGCCTCGTGGCGGCCCCGCTCCTCGAGGGGCTAGGCAAGACTACCCCACGAGGCAGGCCTCCCCCCACTCAAGAGACTGACTGGACCGTGGGAGACGCACCGAGGGTATTGTTTTCCATCAGTGGCCAGACCCAGTAGCACGTGGGAAGGGGGGGGGGGTGTTCCAACCCGAGGCACAGCAAGGTGCTGAATCACAAACCATGGAGATGCGTGTGATGCGAAGCGGGGCTGGGAACATCCAGGAGTCAAGGGGACCCTGGATGCAGCTTTTTGTCCCTTTGGTCATGTAACAAATCTCTGCAATTCTTACTTGGGGCAGACATGGGTATCTTTGGGAGATGCGGATTTCTTTTTCCCCTCAGTCAGGGAGGTGTCTCAACTCTGCTCTTATTGCTTAGTCCCAATACAGCGCAAGGGGGTAGTTCCTGGGGGGCTGGGGGAGGGGGGGATATCAGAGAAGAAGGGGTGGGGTGGATTAAAATCTGGGTATGCTGGCGGCAAAAAAATAAAAATAAAAAATAAAAAATCTGGGTATGTTTTCGCACATTGCCTAACGCAGCGTTTAAACACGGGGGGCTCCCCCAGTGATGTCTATGTTGGAGAGCAGCTGCCCCTGTAGCCCCTCTGCTCAGGAAAATACAAATTTTAAGAATTGAATTCAACTGGGAACAACGGCAATCACTTCTGCAGAGCTTTAAAGGACAGAATGCTTTTCTCCCAACTACCAGGGAGGTGAGTGCTGCTCATATTTAACCCCATTTTACATCCAAGGAAACTGATGCTCCTAGAGGTTGGGGAAATGTAACCAGTCCCAGGGACCTTCCTTGATTTCTCCCCATCCAAAGAGGGCACTAGCGAGTGCTCTGACTGTAGCCCCAGAATCCTCTGCCAGGTGATGCTCCATGGGAGCTGCCACAATGCTGCCGCTCCTTCTCTCGCCTTTTCTCAGTCTCCTCACTTCTCATAGAGCAGCAGCTTTCAGGGGCTTCATATTACCTAAAATACAAACTCCTTCACCGGCCATTTAAGGGCCTCCACACTCTGCTAAGGATAGGCCCTGGACCTGTTACTCTACAGAGAACTCCCTCCACCAATGCAGACAAGCATCACCTCTCCGACTCATAGTCGGAGAATGACCTGGAGCAGTGGAGACAAAGGACACTCCTGTGTGCCCCAGGAACCAGCTGAAGATTGAATGTAGAAACATGGCACAAAATAATAAAAACAAGGGTGTCACTGCATGGTTTTCTAAGCCAACACCCAGCCAGCAACAATCCTCGTGGAGATTACTGACCCCCATTTCTATTGGGGTTTGAGCTGACCTAGCATTCTAAAGGGTGAAGTGACCTGTGCAGGGTCTTCCAGCCAGCATGGGTCACAGATGGAACTTGAGCCTGGCTCTCCATCCACTATTTGTACCAGGCAGTTCCTCTTTGCCTGCCAATCTTGACTCTTCGCACATGGAAATCAAGCCTGACTAAGCAGGACCCCATCTCTCACCTCTATGTATTCACACAATCCTTACCCACAACTGCAGTGCTTTCTCTTCTTTCCTCCATCTCTCGTGATTCTGAGCTTTGTTTGAGGTCCCTCTCAGGCTCCCCTTTTCATCCTTTCCACCTATACCCAGGCTGCAACTACCCAGACAAAAGTGTGCTCTCCATCTTCAAACTTCCCTAGAGCATTCTGGGTTCTCTCTTGGACCCTTCCTTCTTTCCCTTGAGTTACACTTAGCTGTGTGCATGGTGTATTATTTCCCAGGAGAATGTAAGCCCCTTGAGGGCAGGCACTTTCTTATTTTGATTCTCAGTGCCTGGCACTTGATAGATGTTTACTAACCCTTTTGGTGACTGGTACCTGCTCACCTGTATCCTGTCAGCAGGAACAGTGGGCTCGCCCTCTGTTTTTCTCCCTATAGTGTCAGAGCCAGCACATTCTAATCAACATTTTTTTCTCCTCCCTCCTTAAGAAGGGTTGGGAGCTCACGACATAGCAACCTGACTTTAGGAACCACACCATTTCAAAACCAAGGTATGCTTAACAAGTTAACTCCAAACATGTGATAGCTATAATGCAATCAAAAGAGATGTCTATGAGGATTTTGTGGCATGCTAGAAACAGAGATTACTAGGCTATGGTGAAGAAAATTCTTTGTCAAGTTTAAGTTACTATAAAAGGTATCTATTACTGTTGTTGCAATAATCAATCTCATGGGTTTATTGTTAGAAAATCTCTCTTTAAGGTACTGTTAAGGGCTAAAATTCTAGCTAAACTGTCTAAAATATCTAATGAGTGGTCGCCAATAAATTATAAGCTTTAGCAAGAGTTAGACTTTTAAGCATTTATTAAGGAGAATAAGAATTTGGTAAAGAGAGAGAAAGGCCTAGATTCCTATCTATTAAAGGGAGAGCGCATTTCTAGCTCCACTCTCCACCAGAGTCCAAAGGAAAGAGCGAGACCGAGCGCCAATTTCTTCCTTCCTCCTCCCACTCGCCCGCGTCACTTCCTGACGCCAAAGAAAAGACTCCTGGTCTTGCCCTCAAAAACCTTCGCTTCATGGGTGGAACTCTTCTACAGTAAGTCTCCAGCAGGTGGCGTCATTCCAATCGTTACAGTACTATATAAATGTAGTTTGGTATTAAAAAAAAAAAAAAAAAAACGATGAGCAGGATACTATCAGAAAGAGCTGGAGGGGCCTGCATGAGCTGATGCAAAGTGAAATCAACTGTATATAAAATAATAGTCACATTGTGAGATGTTCTACTGTGAATGACTCGGTTATTTTCAGCTATGCAATGATCCAAGATAACTCCAAAGGTCTCATGAAAAATGCAATCCAACTACAGAGAAAGAACTGAAGGTATTTTTTTTTTTGGCAGGGCAATGGGGCTTAAGTGACTTGCCCAGGGTCACACAGCTAGTAAGTGTCAAGTGTCTGAGGCCGGATTTGAACTCGGGTACTCCTGAATCCAGGGCTGGTGCTTTATCTGCTGCGCCACCTAGCTGCCCCACTGGTGGTATTTGAATACAGATTGAAACATAATTTCTTTTGTTAGTTACTTTATTAGAAACAACAACAACAACAACAACAAAAATGATGAGCAGGATGCTATCAGAAAAAAAATGACAGAAGCAGAGGAAAAGGCCTTGGGATAAGAGTTGGGAAAAGGAAAGAAAATGGGGAGAAGGGAAGGAGGAAGGGAGAGAGGAAGAGATGGAAGGAGAGAGGAAGATAAAGAAAGAAAAGGAAGGGACATCAGGAAGGGAGGGATGTTTAATTCTCTGATCTGGACCAAGAGCATCAGTTGTCAAGTGGGGCAGATGGTGTTGTCATTGGCTATAATGTGGGCAGATGGATAAATGGAACATAATTCATCTCTCATGAAAATAGGTTCTTTGGCACACTTGATTCTTTGAAACGGTATGAGTGAATCTGTGTTTTCTAGTGATACACGGTGATATGGAGGCTAAAGAAAAGAAGGACAAAACATGTTTGCTTGTTCTCAAAAGTTGGTATTCATTCATGGGGTGTTGATTGGGGCTCACTTAATTGATTATAATCCTTTCTTTACCTCCTACCTCTTTTCAAACTACAAGAATATATCTGGAAGCCTGCCGTTTTCTCAGCTTATTGTCTCATGCAATGCATATCAAAGAGTTTCAATGGATACAAGCCTGTCTTTATTGACAAGCCTCCGGAGATCAGCTCCCTCTTCTCTTCATTCTGAGATCATTTCCCAGTTCTCAATGATGATGTCTCACCCTCTGTTTTCGAAATTCTGCCAATCTGGGCTGGAGCAAGGACCAGGCGATGCCCAGGTTCCAAGGAGCAGAACCTGGGAAGCCCCTTATTGTTTCTCTGAGCTCTAAGTTGGTGGGGAGCCTCCCTAACCCCATCCCCAGTGCTTTCAAAAAATCAAAGGAAAAAAAAGGTGAAAATGTTAGGTGATGGAAGAGGAATCAGAGAAACCAAAATAACTAATTGTCTCTGCAGAGTGACTGCTACTTAAAGGGTAATTATAATGCAAAGGGATTGCTCCACAAAAATCCAATCATTAAATACCATTACGCATAATCAAGCTGGTTGGAGCCCTCATTGCTTTTCAAGAGAAGCCTGTGGTTTGGGGGCAGCCTTCAGCATTTTTTCAAATTCTTGGAAGAGACTTGGAGCCATACAGGACCTTAGAGGATACCTAGACCAACTCCTCTTTTGAAAGGTGAGCAAGAGAAGCCCAGAGGCATGAAGCCATTTGTCCAGGTAAGAGCACCAGGATTGGAACAAAGACCTGGGAACCCTGAGTCCCGTCTTCCATCCACCGAATTGTCTTGTGTTAAAGCTAAAATTCTAGGTAGACTGTCTAAAATATCTAATGAGTGGTCGCCAATAAATTATAAGCTTTAGCAAGAGTTAGACTTTTAAGCATTTATTAAGGAGAATAAGAATTTGGTAAAAAGAGAAGAAAAGGCCTAGATTCCTATCTATTAAAGGGAGAGCGCATTTCTAGCTCCCTTCTCCACCAGTGTCCTCAGGCAAAGAGCCCCAGTCAGAGCACCAGGCTCTTCCTTCTTCCTCCCATTAGCAAACGTCACTTCCTGACACCAAAGAAAAGACGCATGTTCTTGCCCTCAAAGACCTTCACCTCATGGGCGGAGCTCTTCTACAGTAAGTCTCCAACAGGTGGCATCATTCCAGTCATTACACTTGCTGCCTTCCTTGGATTTGAACTTCGCACAGGTGCAATGCCTCCTTCCCTACCCCTTCACTCACTTTGGGAATGAAGCTTAATCTGTGCCTTGTGGGAGGAGCTGCAAGAGTTAGGGTCAGCATTTTCCTTCCTTCAAAGCCAAAGGCAGAGTTAAGAGTTTTGAAACAGCAGAAGGAAGGAAATATCACCAAGAAAGTAATTAGAGCATTTCTGACCAGGAGCATAATTCAACTGCTTGGGATCTCAAGGGCAGGGGGAGGGGAGGTTGTCAAGGACCCAGCCTAGATTTGTTATTGAAAAAATCCCAATCCACTTGGGACACCTGCCTCTTTGGGGCTGCCATGTTCAAGAAATTGGGATACAATAGGCGACTTCCTCCCAGAATACCCCATGACCCCATTATGTATTAGCTGATGCATGTGCTTCTTTATGATTGGTAAAACATCATTAATCCTCCTACACAAAAAGTATACACAGTATGAAGAACCCAGGAAATCTGACTTTTCAGTTTTACCTCCCCTACCCACCCATTGCTTCATGAAAATAAATAAAAGGAAAATGACTAAATTGTATTTTTTTTCCTGAAAAAAAATCTCAAAAGGCAAATAACAACCTTCCTTGATGAAATAATATCACAGAATCATAGATTTAGATATGAGAGGGACCTTAGAATTGATCTAACCCAAATCCCTTATTTTGTACTCAAGAAAACCAGTCACAGGCAGCTAGGTGGCTCAGTGAATAGAGTACTGGCCCTGGATTCAGGAGGACCTGAGTTCAAATCCGGCCTCAGACACTTAACACTTACTAGCTGTGTGACCCTGGGCAAGTCACTTAACCCCAATTGCCTCACAAAAATAAGACAAAACCAAAAAAAGAAAAAGAAAACCAGTCACAAAGCCTACAGTTATTATTAGCATCAGAAGTAGATTTGAACCCAGGCCTCTCTGACTTCAGCACTCTCTTCACAACACCACATACTTCATCCATGTACCCTATCCATCCATTTCTTCAGCAAACTCATTCAAGATACAAGTACTCATATATTAAAGGTCAGCCTTGTCTATACAAGATTACACTGCTATGGGATGGGAAGAGATTCTATGTTATGATACAGCAAGACCACAGCCCTTGTCAAGGCCAAAAGAAGAAAAGAACACAAGGTGACACACAAAAAAGGGCACTGGGTTGAGAGTCCAAAGACCTGAGGTCTAGGTCCAGTTCTGCCACTGATTACGTGACAGCCCTTGAGTTTCCTTGTATGATCAGTGTGAGGATAAATTAAGAGAATAGCTATGAAGGTATTTGAATCATGATCTAGATGCAAGGCTGAACATCTACCATGTCAGAGAATTTTTTGGAAGAGACCTCATTCAACCCATCCTTGAAGTGAATCTCCACTCTTAACACACTGCTAGACTGTGAACCTATGCAATGAATGATATAATCATGCTTGGATGGAGAGTCTAATGGATCCCATTTACCATTATGAGGTAATGTTAGCATTGGGATATTCCTTTGTAAGTACTTTGGATTCTATAAAGTAATACTTGGGTAATGTGATGGATCTGTAATCTCATCCCTCCCATGGTTGCAGATCCCAACCCATTCATGCCCGCCCAACCTATGCAATTCTTCTGTGGCGACTCCAAATAATCCCCAATAGGAAGTGCTCCCAAGATGCTGGATTCTTTCTAGATGTCTTAACAGTGATGGGATACCAGTGGGGTCCAAGGGCTCTCCATCAGTTATTCCTCATTCTCACAGTTTGACTTGCCTATCTTCCCCTGCCTCCCACCCTAAGTGTATGTGCCTCTGATGGTCTCTTCCACTTCCTCATTCATAAACTCTAGTAGTCATTCCTGTCCACTGAGAGCCTCTGAGTTCTCCACTGGGGGCCCTCCATTTTAATTCCTTGGAGGCAAGTGCATCCCATGACTCACGGCCATACAACATCACAGAAAGAGCAAGATTTGTTTTTTTAACTAAGTTCCTTCATTTCACTGGAAAAGGTTGTGGTCATTAAAGGGTATGGATATAGCAATAATCCTTTAAGTCATCTGCTTTAGAAGCCTAATGCCTCCTCAGGCTCCATGTGGATCCACCTCAAATCATGGGGCCAAAGCTGTTCTAACACAAATCCACCACTAGAGGCCATCAACAAACCTCTTTAAAGAAACTGGGTACAGGAGTCCCTCAAGACCTTCTTGTGGGCAGAGGTCAAGAGGAGAGCTGCCTCCTACCACCATGATCTTATGTGAGAAAAGACCCTCTGGCTCCAAGGGGGACCACTCAGGGTCTCTGCCTACTATTGGCCATCACTCTGGCAATCAACATTCAGTTAGCTGATGGTGGTGGTCGGTTGTTTTGTTTTGTTCATTTGTTTTCAGTTGTGTCTGATTCTCCGTGACCCCTTTTAATGTTTTCTTGGCAAAGATACTAAAGGGGTAGGTCACTTCCTTCTCAATCTCATTTTAAGATGAGAAAACTGAGGCAAACAGGGTGAAGTGACTTGTGTAAGTTCACACAGCGAGTAAGCATCTGAGACCAGATTTGAACTCAGGAAACTGAGTCTCCCTGACTTCCGAGCTGGCACTCTATCCATTGTGCCACCTAAGCTGCCTAATTCAGTAAGTACCCATTATATCCTGGGCACTATTTTAAAGCTCTAGAAAATTCCTTCTATCCATTCCACAGGAAACTGCCAAAAACTATCCATCATTCCTAGTTATGCATCTTAAGTGTCCCAAAGGTGACCATCACTTATTCATACAAACTACAAAAATAAACATCCCTTCTAAACTCCTTTAGAGTCAGATTTTTATTTAGCATTTATTTATAGATTTAATCTGTATTCACTTTCAGTGACTTTGTAAGCTCTTATGTTTAACAACAACCTGATCTAAGGACCAGTCTGGGCATGGAGATGTTAATGACCAATTGTTTGGTTGAGGATATAATGGCAAATGCTGCTTAAATGGCCCACAAGACAGACAAAAATGCAAAATGGTGCCCAGTTGTGAGTGGCCCCATCTTCTGGGCCAGGAGGCCGCAGGAACACAAAACCTCCAGGCTGCCAAGAATCTCCATCTGGGATGGAGAATATTGTCTGCACCTTCCCTTGGAGACCTCCACAGGGAAAGCCCCTCTCCCCAGGAAGCCATCGATTCCTCTTTTAGAAAGCTCAGATTCCTAATGAATGTTTCCTGATGTGGGGCCTAACTTTGTGTCTCATTCCACCATCTGAGATCAAGCAGACCTCCTCTATTGTGTGATCTTCCAGGTGATAGCTCTCAAATACCTGAAGACACAGAGAAGGTCCACTCTGACTGTTATCTTCTCCAATTTAAGCCCCCCTATTTCTTTCAACCAGTGGTTAAATAGGGTGAATTTGAGGTGCTTCACCATCCTGAGCACCCTTTCCTGGCTGCTCCCCAGAGCATTTGATCCTTCCTCAAATAGGTCACTTGAACTGAACCCAATATTCCAGATAGGGTTTAACCTGGGGAGTGTTCACAGGGACTTCTGGCTTCCTGAGCATTCCTGGAAACCACGGCTTTCGAAATACAGCCATGAGGGTCTTTAGCTTTTTGGCTGCCATATTGTACTGACAAGGTGCACCTTGTCATGAAGAGTGTGCCATCCAGAGCCCAAATTTTTTAAAAAAGGATGCCATGTTGATAGGGGAGGGGTTCCTTCAGATGCTTCTGTCTATGTGAGTGGCATTGACACCAAAAGGCATCTTGCACAATATCCAGTACTTAACCCCGTAACTGACTCATAGTAGGTACTTTAAAATGCTAGGTAACTAAGATCCCTGATTATTCAAAATGTCACTCTCCCTATGCATACTGAAACATGCACACACACACACACACACACACACACACACACACACACACACACACTCAAATAGACCGAGGACAGTTTTCTGAGATTATGACTTTCAACTGAATATCTCACCCACTGAGTTTTAGTAGAGGTTACTCCATCTAGGAAAAAAAAACACTACATTCAATGCATTGGTCCCAGAACTGAAGGTTGGGAAGAGGAAGAGGGGAAGAGGAGAAGGGAGGGAGGGAGGGAGGGGGGAAGGAAACAAGATGGATCCCATTGGGGAAATGCTTACTGCTGTGAAGGTTTCAAGGAGTAGCACTGAATGGATCCCTGGACTTAGAGTGAAGAACACATGGATTCACCATGGATCTCTGGGCAAGCCACTTTACCTCCTAGTGCTTGTTTTCCCCCTCTATTCAATGAAGGGTTCCAAGGCCCCCAAAGTCTCTTCTAGTGGTCGGTATAGGATCTACTACCCCAAGGAAATTGTCATTGGATAACTGCATCTTTTTAGTGCTGCTGTTCGCCCAGCATTGTTCTATAGCAGTAAACCATAGAAGCCCATGATCTCAGGAAAACCCGAAACACAGGTCACCACCAGAGCAAGTGTCCATAGGCTGCAGACCCATGGTTGCTTGGATGTGAGAAGTATTACAAAAGATACTATTAAGTAAATTTATGAAAATGGGGAGTAGGAAGGGGACATAGGGCAAAAGTGAGTCAGCTAAAGGATGGGAGGATCACATGCCATACCAACTGCTATCTACAGAAGGAGGCCTGCAGAAGGTGGGTTGGAAGATTATGGAAGAGCAAGGATAAGAATATCAAATGATAGATAAGCATGGTCAGGATGGGCAGTTCCCACATCACCAAAATCATGGGCATGTTTCACTCGGATGTGGCAGGAGGAGTCAGAACAGGCCAGAGCCCAGAAGACCTCTCTGTCCATTTGGTCAATCCTAGTCATGACCTCCATCTTTGTGTTAATTCCCAATCATTGTAAACCATGCTTGCTCATGAGAGTATCATTCCAGAACTCAGGTGAGGGACAGCCCCAGGATCATTCTGATTCTGAGGATAGAAAGACAGCATTCCCTATCACCACCAACCCTTCCAGCTCATAGTCATTGAACCAGAGTTCTGTGCAAGACAAAATCCAGCCTCCTACTCCTCTCCAGCTGGGTCTCCAGATTCTTCTCAGATTTCTTCTTACAAGGATACTGTCAAGTGTAGACTCATGATCATAAGAGGTGATTGAGAGTGTAGTCACACAATATCTGTGTGTCACTGAAATGAAGACCCAAATGTTGGCTTGCTTTCTGGGATGTCCGGATGTCCGGGGGCCAATCCAGGGTAAAGTTATTGTGCTCTTCATACATAATACATCCTTCTCATCTCCCCACCACCAAAGAGCAAAAATGAAGAATGATGGGGCTGGGCAGAGGTTTACACATTAAAAGATTATCATTTCAGTAACTCCAACAACTTAAGGGGAAACAAGGGAGACTTCTTGAAGCAAGATTGAAGTCAAACAGAAGCTTCCAAGTAGAAGAAATGACTTCCATTTTGTCTCTATATGCCCAGCTTGGAGTCCAGAAGCTTGTGAACACACTGGCTACCTTATTCGACCTAAGCATGCTCCCATGGGCCCCTTGTGCTTGTGAGGAGGTGGAAAGGTTCCTGTTCTGCGGTTCAGGAGACCCCTGCTCAAGAACTGGCTCTGCCAGCAGCTCCTCCTTTGACCTGGAGTGAGGCTCCCATTGATTCCTCTGTGCCTTGGTCCTTTTACATGTCCAATGAAGGGCTCAGGCTCTCTGACCTCTCACAGCCTTAAGAGTCTCTGATTCAGCTTAAAGCTAACATCTATGGTCTATTGTGGGAGCTCTGGGGTTGGCAGGTGCTTATTGGGCCTAAATTGTGAGTTCATCCCTTTGTAGAGGGCACCCATTCTAAATGTATGGGGCAATTACTTCTAAGGCACAAAGAATGCTAGTTGGCATGGGAGTCTCTTGGAAGTATTTTCCAGGATATCGATAATCTGCAAAAGAGGTGTCTCAGCCTTCTGCTATGTCATGGACCCCCCAGGTATCTGCTCACACTTAGAAACCTCTTCTCAGAATCAAACTTGCAAATGTATCAAATAAAGCTCATAAGGTCCAAAGAACATCAATTATATTGAAATAGTTATCATTCTGTAAGTCCCCAGATTCCCTGGTTAAGAATGACAGCCTCTTTCCCCAAATGCAGAACTTAAATCCAGATGGAATGGGAAGGAACATCAGGGCCACCAGCGAGGATGAGCCATCTCCTGCCTTCCTTGTCATCAAGCCCAGGTCTGATAGAGGGGTGGAGCAGAGGCTGACAGAAGAAAACCAGGCCTTGCTCCTTAAAGGCTCTAATCATGTCAAAGGAGGACAGCAGAGATGCTGATGCAGAACAGCAGCCACAAGCCAGATCTCCCTGGATGTCTTTTCCTGGGCTTCCTGAAGGATGGAGGGGAAGGATGGGATAACTGAGGCACTGGTCTATTCTGTTCTTTAGAGGAGCTTGTTCCATCCCACTGCCTCGAACAATGGGCAGAGGTTAGCTCTCTGCTTTCTTCAGTCTTCCCTAGCCATCTTTTATGTCTGGGACAAGTGGAATGAAACGGGCTGGGCGGAGACCCCGGGACACTGCCAAATCACTTTGGCCAGTGCTGCTGAAGGGGATGAGGTGGGGAGGGGCAGCTGCCAGAGGAAGGCAGGTCCTGGACCAGCTTGTTTCGAAGAATCCCCCTTGTAACTTGGGAACTGAGCTTGACTCTGTCTAAGATGTTGAGACGTTGCAGGTGCTGTTAGCGTCCCCTCAACTGTATCATCAAGGGATCGTGATAGATTTTGAAATGGAAAAGATCTTAGAGACTGAGTCTATTCTACCTGTTTCTGCAGTTGAGTAAACTGGGGCTGAAAGAGGTTAAGGGACATCTGGCTCTTAAACCACCGAAGCTGGAGAGCAGAGACCACCTGTGAATGAATACTCACAGAGAGCTTAAAGGGCAATAACTTGGGGATCAACAGCTAACACTCCACAGCTGAGAATTCTTCAGGGTATCAGTAGGTTCCACACCCTGAGAAACTATGCCAGAGGCCCATGCAGAGCATGGCTGGCTTCACGTCTGTCCAGGTCTCTGATGATCTGGGCAGATATATTCTCTGAGGTCACATGGACTCTGTTATCTCAGACTTGAGCTTGTGAACTATACACCCAATGCCTTGATCAACAAGAGCCATGACACTATACTGTGCATTTGCTAGAGTGCCATTTTCTGGAAGGAGGTGGGAAATCTCCCAGAAGGAGCCTGGACCCTTTGTTGAACACAGCCTGCAGCCCAAGGATTGTACTTTGGAAAAGCCTAAACAGCATCATAGAGTTTCTCATTTGGTCAGGCCTCAGGGACCATCAAGGTCAATGCCTATCCCAAGAAGAACCCCACTTCCATGTGCCCCCTGTGGGATCAGCTCCTGAGAAGGGACCCATTCCCATTCCTGTATCCCCTTCCACTTAGGTTGACTCTCCCTGCTCATTTGCCTTAAACAAAGCTATTTAAATTTGCTTTTTTTGTTATTTCTACCCCTCCCTCCCAGTTCTGCCCCCTGGGGATCCCTCTCCCCTGTGACAATCCTTCAAACACATAAAGCTGGTGCTCAATTTCTCTCCCCCCACAACCCAATCTTCTCATTTCCAGGCTCACTGCCCCCAGTTCTCTCAGCTCCTTGCCTCAATGGCACTATGACTCAATGGATAACCCTTGAATCAGTAGCATGTGGGTCCCCACGAGGAGGCTGGAGATCATTCAGCAATTTGTCCAACTGTCCAGCCTGCCTCCACTTCCTAGCAGTTCATTACATTTAGCAACCTCCATCCAGACTCTTCCCTTTGGGGTCTTCGATCCCATCCCTCTGGGTTGTCCAATTTGGGTTTTTGCTGATGCATATCTGACTGTAGCCAAATACTTTCTGTATGTCCCCCATCTGAACTGTTTATTTTGAAATCCCAGGGGGTTGTAAGGGTGTGTAAGAGTCTCTTTTGAAACAATGGATATTTTGAAATGGAAATAAAACTTAGTCCCAGAGATTAGAGACAGCATCTCTCCACACTCCTTTACTGGAAAGAAATTTTTGAAAACATTTCGTAACTACATTTTTCTAGTCTGAAATGACATTGGCTTATTATCAATTCACATTTTCGTCTGAATTACAAATCCTGGAAATATCTGTTAGTGGGAAATGGTCCTGTTGTTCCACATTAGGGAGCAATGTTAGGTATCTGAGTAATACAGCACAATGTTGGGCTCCCTGTAATCACCTTCCTCATACTTTGTGAAATCACAGATGGAGTTCCTCCCTCTATTGATATTTGAAGTCAACCCTTGAAGTTGGCAAGATCTTATGACTTACTATGAACAAAGTGATCTATCACCTGGTACTTGGTCTTCTGGGGTTGGGCCTCTCTGAATTTAGCTAATCTTTTGGAGATGAAGTCACATCAGGACCACATCCTCAGAACAATCTCAACCTGGTTGACCTTACCCTTTCAATCCACGGACATAACCTTTCAGAATCCAGGGCCACCTTCATACCAGGGAACCAGGATGATGCAGGGCCTCCAATGCCAGCCCTATGAGGACTAGCTGAAAATATTGAAGATGTTCATCTCAATAGAGAGAAAATTCAGAGTGGACTAGAGTTGTCTACAAGAATTTAAAGGGGTGTCAATGAAAAAAGGAATGTTTTCTCCCACTTGGCCCCAGAGGGCAGAAGTAGAAAAACAGACAAACTCTACAAAAAGATAAATTTAGACTTGATGTCAGGAAAAAAATCCTAGCCATCCCCAAAGGGAAACAGATTGCCTAATGATGTTGTGGGTCCCTCCTCATTGAAGGTTTTCAAGTAGATCCTAGATGACCGCCCTGCTGGTACGGTGGGGCAGCAGGTGGGGCAGTGGGTAGAGTAAAAGACTGGGAGTCTTCAAGACTGAAAGTCACATCTGCCTTAATGGTTGTGTGGCCCAGAGAAGGTCACTCAAACTGTTTGCCTCTGTTTCCCCATTTGTAAATTCTAGATAATAATTGTACCTACCTTACAGGGTGGCTGTGGAGGTTAAATGAGATAATATTCATAAATGGCTTTGAAAACTTTAAACCACTCTAGAAATCCCAGTTATTAGAATAGGAGAAATTTGTGGTTAAGTCTGGATAGGTCTTGGCTAAGCAGGAAATTTTCCCTTGGGGGGCAGTGGGATGGTTCCCTGCAATACCTGATATAAAGTACAATACTAGAAAGGAACTGTCACCATGTATTTCAAATGCAAAATAAGCATTGTTCTCAGATGCTTGTCCAGGTGCCGATTTCAACGTGAATGAATAATAAAAAGGTGGCTTCTTCTTTCCTTTGTCCATCATTACTCCTTTCAGCTGATTAATATCACATCAAGTCTCCTTGTTGGAAACACATTTGTATCCCACAAATCATGCTTCATTCTTCATGAATTACTTCTCAGCTGTAAGGTCAAGCTGCTCTGATTGATCATTTCTTAGCGTTTGCCCCAATCAGAGCTTATATTTCTTCTCTGAAATGGAGTAGAGGTTACCCATGAATCTCACTGCCTGTCTTCATTTATGCCTTCAGGAACACTCAAAATTCCACATTCCTCTTTAAGAATAGTGTCACCTCACCTGAAGGAGAATCCAGGGAACTTCCTTATCACTATTTTTAATCCTCATCCTTCCTGGGGAGCCTTGTAGAAAGAGTTAAGGCTTTATGAAAATGAAACAGTTGATTTGACTTTGTAGTTATAAAATCCTGAGACTGGCAGGATCTTTTCCCTGCTCTTGGGTGGGATTTTGTTTATGTAAGGTTGCCTAAGGTGGGGGGAATCCAAATAATGATAATCACAACAACAATAATAACTAGCATTGCATAGTGTTTTAAAGTCTGCAAAGTGATTTATATGTGTTAACTCAATAACCCTATGAATACCCATTATACAAATGAGAAACTGAGATTAAGTGATTTGCACAGGGTCACTCAACTAAGGTCTGAGGCAGGATTTGAACTCAGCTCTTCCGGACTCTAATCCTATGCTCCATTCATTGTGCAATCCAGTTACCTAAAATCCTCTACTGGAACTCTTGTCAAGGCCAAGATGAAAGAGAGTAGAAGAAAAAAGCACTGAATTTATAAGAAAGAGGATGTAGGTTCAAATCCCGTCTCAGGTAATAAGTAGCCGTGCATGCCTGGTCAAGGAGTCTGGACCGTGAGCTGGAAGGACCCTTCAGGTCCTCCAGGCTGCTTCAGTCAGGTATAGCATCAGTCAGCCTTCCAGGAGGAGATAGCCTTGAAAAGTGCTGGGAGATGGCAGAATGGGAACAAAACTGACTGCGGAAATTCAGTCAGTTTGAGGAGAGCATTTGGGGTCTTGTGTGGATTGGCAAGAGAGAAAGACTATGAAGCAGTAGCCAGCCCCAGGGCAGGGAGGGCTGGAGATTGGGAACACTGGCTGTCCAGTGGGATTTGGTTGGAGAAAGATGAGGCTTGGGAATTATCCAAGCAGCGACCTTGTTGCTACCACAAGCCTGTCTCACCTCCAACTACCACCATGAACCCAACACAGTGTCAGCAGTGAGGAAAGACTCTGATTTGTTCCCATGCAGTGTATGACTCCTCGGCTTTTGTGTTCTTCTTGGTCTCTACTTTGGCAAGAGATTGTGGAACACAGAATTATTAAAGGTATGGGACATCATGATGGGGAGCAGGAAGAAAAATGGAGGTCTATGGCATTAGGCAAATGGTTAGTGTGAGGAAATTCCAAGGGTGGATATTGGGGAGGAGAGAGGAAGGGGAAGCATCCCCAGCAGGCATGTAGAACATCATATCAGAGTAATGACTTGAGGTGGAGAGCCAGACACAGAATGTGGTCTAGATCACAGATAATTGGCCACATATATCAGGAACTGGGCTCTAAGATAAGAGCCAAGAAGGGAGAGCCAATCCCTAGGCTGAGCAATCAGGGAGAGTGGAAGAAAAAAACCAAGGGTAAGCCACCAAGGGGCCTTATTGCTGTTTTACTGACCAAAGGTAGGGATGCTCCTACTTTGTATATGGGTGTGTAAGTATTTAAAATATCTGGAAAGAATGGACTCATGATGGAAAATGCTCTCCACATCCAGAATCTGGATGCAGATTGAACCATACTGTTTCTACTTTTCTGTTTTTCTTTGTTGAGGTTTTCCCTTGTGTTCTGATTCTTCTTTTACAGTATGACTAATGCAGAACTATGTTTAATGTGATTGTACATATATAACCTATATCAGATTGCTTGCTGTCTTGGGGAGGGGAGAGGGAGAAAAATTTGGAACTAGAAATCTTATAGAAACAAATGTTGAGAACTATCTCTGCATGTAACTGGAAAATAATAAAATGCTTTTATGATAAAATAACTAAAATAAAATGGACTAGATTTGGGACTTTTTAAAAAATAAAATAAAATATCTGGAAAGTATGCATACACAAAGAATTGAAGTGTGAGAAGAAAACCTTTCATTCAACACTAAGGAATGAATCAACAGAAAGGAAGTAGGTGTGAAGATGGACGTAAGGAAATCCCTATTAACACTAGGATCTTTGCTAAAAACAAACCAACACCTTTCCCATTGTTTTTATAATAGAGCCCCACCCTCTGGCTAGGGGATTTCCCAAATACAGAACAAAGCTAAAGGGTAGATGTTTAGGGTACCAAATATGCCTCTCCTACCAATTTACCTAATCAAGCTTATTCTCTCTCCCAAGCTCTCTTGAAAAATCAATTGGGTCATTTCGGAGACCGCTGTCAAGGAGTACCACTCCTTTCACCTTCTTTCCAAGTTCACAATGTTCATCATCTATGTTCCATGAAAATAATCTTAGGTCGTATTCAGCTCCCCATACTGGAAGGGTCTTTCAGACTATGCCTGGTAGGAAAACAGAAGGTTTTGGTTTTGGTTTTTCCTTTAAAATTCTAAACTGAATGCCTCAGGTGTGGTTCCAAATGTACACTGATTTCCTTCTCTTATTGGAGAATGAAGGTGGAACCTTCTCCTGCAAAAGGGCAACTAGCAAGTTAGCGTCCTCCAAGCCATGATCCAGATGTCAGTGCCACCTAGCACAGGAGGAAAGAGGCTTGAGGCATGCTTGACAAAACACTGGTGATGGTTTCGCTCAACACGGGACCAGGGAGGGAAAGGAGCAACTTCTCAAAAGGAGTAGAAATTGCTGATGTGAGTCATCTTCTTGACTCTTCCTAAAGAACACCAGGACCATGTCTGAGAAGTGGAAACCAGCCTGTTGTCCTGCCTCCAAACCCTCCCTATCCCTGCCCTGTCCCGCTAATGTTTTTGTTTTTAATTAAAATAAAAACACGGAAAAATACTCAAGCCCTCCTCCTACACCCACACACCCCTCTAAAAAATCTCTCTCTCTCTCTCTCTCTCTCTCTCTCTCTCTCTCTCTCACACACACACACACACACACACACACGCGCGCACACACACACACACACACACACACACACACACACACACACACACACACGAGACCCTGCTCCAGCGCCAATCAGTAGCTTTCAGAATTGGGGTCTAGAATGAATGGCTCTGTTACAGGGTCATCACTGGCTTGCCTTGTTTTTAAAAACAATCGAGAAGCAGGCCAGTAAGCCAGAGTTCCCCCCCCTCAGTTTTCTGACAAAGCGTGGTGACTCCGAACCCACTACCACTTAAGCAGCTGGAAGGGAGCTGGGAGGTGCTGCGGGCCCAGGACAGGCGGGCCCAGGGCGGGCGGGCTGGCGCACACGGAATGCTCGGCAGCATTGCAACAGCAGACAGCAGCACATTTTAATTTCCCTTTAGTTTCGTCCGGAGTCACTTACGGGCAGCGCCCGGTGCGAGGCGGCCAGGGCCCGGGCCGAGATCGTGGGGGCCCCGCTCAAAGCAGCTCACACTTGCGGCTCTTCCTGGCTTCCGGGGGCTCCAGGGCGGCCAGGATGGCCTTGTCAAACACGTTCTTCAGGCCCTTCTGGGTGAGCGCCGAGCACTCCACGTATGTGACGGCGTTCAGGTCTCGGGTCAGCTTCTCGGCCGCCTCCCGGGTGACGGGCTTCTGTTTGTTCCTGGCGAGGTTCTCCAGAATGAAAGGCTCGTCCCTCAGCTCAATCTGGGTGCCGACCAGCAGGAAGGGGGTCCTGGGGCAGTGGTGAACGATCTCCGGGACCCATCGGAGCTTGACGCTTTCAAAGGACCGCGGGCTCACCACCGAGAAGCAGACGAGGAACACGTCGGTGTAGGAGTAACTGAGAGGCCGCAGGCGGTCTAAGTCTTCCCCGCCCGCGGTGTCGAAGAGTCCCAGGGTGTACGGCTCCGAGCCGATCATCACCGTGACCGCGTAGTTGTCGAAGACCGTGGGCACGTACTCGGACGGGAACTTGTTGGTGGTGTAGGAGATGAGCAGACACGTCTTACCCACTAAGCCATCGCCCACCACCACGCACTTGATTGTCTGGAACAGGGTGGTCATGGCGCTTTGGACGCCGTGCTCGTGACTCTTATGCCGTTTGGAGACCCTGGGTCTGTCACTTGTCCAGAGCCAGGCCGGCGCCGCCTTCAAGAAGTAGGGTCAAAAACTTCGAAACTGTCAGTTTCTGGTAGAGCTGCGAGATCTACCTCAGCCTCTGCCGGGAGCGGGCGCTCGGGCCAAACAGCACGGGGTGGGTGAGGGTCGGGGCAACGGTCCCTAACGACCCTGCTTGGGGGAAGGAGGAGAGGAAAGGGAGGGGAGAGCTGAGGCCGAGCTCCAGAGACGACCTTGCATTCCCGCCCCCCCCCCAAATATACCACTAGCAATAAGGACCCGCCCCTCCAACACACACACACACACACACACACACACACACACACACACACACACACACACACACACCCCTCTTCCCAGGTGTTTAAAGGGGGCGGGGGGGGGGGAGTAAATATAAAACTATCGATACACTCAAAAAACAAAAATTGTTTATGCCAAAGGATGGAGAGAGAGAGGGAGACAGAGACAGAGACAGAGACAGAGACAGAGAGAGACACAAGACACAGGAAGAGAAAGCAGAATCAGGATTATTATTCAAACAGCACAACAGGATGAATGGAGAAGGGCATCACTGTAGATATTTGGGCATGTAACTGCCTCCCCCAGTTTACTTCAAACATTCTGAGGCCAGGGCCAATGTCTTATTCACATTTCATACCCAACAAAGATGCATTAAGCACCTCTATACTTTATCCCTCTTCTCAAGGAGGCTATAGTCTATTGAAGATGCAACAAGCACTTAGTCTTCTACAGAGGAAGGAGCAAATAATAATAATAATTCCGACCCCCATGAGAAAGTTCAAGTTCAAAGCCCCAAGGTTAAATGCTGACTATGACACCAAGGGAAGACAGTTTAATGCTCTAAACCTCAACTTCTTCATCTTTACAAGAGGAATTTTCTGCACCACTCTCCTCACAGGACTGCTGAAGAGGAGGCAGCTTGGAAACCTTTGGGGACACAAAAAAGGGGGAGCTGTTTTTACTTTCAAAAACAAAAACGGATCATAAGGTCCTTAATGTTGGATGGACAGATGGATGGATGGATGGATGGATGGATGGACGGACGGACAGACAGACAGACGGATGGATGGATATTTTGATCTAAGAGTTGGGGCAGTCATTTTTTTTTTCCAGTCACATCTGACTCTCTGTGACCTGATTTGGGGTTTCTTTGGCAAAGATACTGGAGTGGTTTGCTACTCCAACTCATTTGATAGATGAGAAAACAGGCGAACTGGGTGAAGTGACTTGCCCAGGATCACACAGCTAATGTCTGAGATCACATTTGAACTCAGGAAGATGGGTTTTCCTGACACCAGGACTGGTGTTCTGTACTCTATAGCGTGCCCTAACAGCCACAGTCGCTGAAACAAGTATTCCTCCTTCTTTTAGATAATAAGCTCCTCAAGGATAAAAACTCTGGCTGGTAATTCTTTATACTGAGCATAGCCCCCAGGACAGTGTTTTGAACATAGGGAGTGCTCCACAAACACTCTTCTTGATTCTCTGTCTCTGTCTGTCTCTGTCTGTCTGTCTCTCTGTTTGTCTCTCTGTCTCCTCTCTCTCTCTCTCTTTTCCTTCTTCTTCCCCCCTTCCCCCCTTCCCTTTCTCCCTTTTCCTCCTCTCTCCATTTCAGGAGCTTGGGGTTCATCCTTCATACTCAAAGAGGATCAACGACACTACAGTGTAGCAGTCAATGGTCAGTGTGTCCGGCTGCGGCTGATCAGACCAGTGAAGGCTTGGAAGTCTTGACCACGGGTTGGGCACAGGGAGTCCGTATGAACATTTGGGGTAGAGACGACTCTCCATCTGTGCATCTCACAGTTCCTTTGAGCTACCTAGCTCTGCTTCACTAAGAGAGCACAGTGCCTTCTTGGATGTGGACACACTATGCTGGATGGTCCTGTGCCAGTGTCTCCCAATCAATTCCAAAGTCCTCCAGAGAGACCTTGAATGAGTCCTTGTATTACTTCTTCTATGAGAGTGCTTCCCTTGTGTGAGCTCTCCATAAAATAGTCTTTTAGGTAAGTGTGTACTTGGCATTTGCATTACACGGTCAGCCCATAGGATTCTTTAAAAGGAAGTTAGGGGGGGCAGCTAGGTGGTGCAGTGGATAAAGCACTGGCCCTGGAGTCAGGAGGACCTGAGTTCAAATCCGGCCTCCGGCCTCAGACACTTAACACTTACTAGCTGTGTGACTCTGGGCAAGTCATTTAACCCCAATTGCCTCACTAAAAAAAAAAAAAAAAAAAGGGAAGTTAGGGATGGGAAGAGGAGTCATAAAGGGCTTGAGGTCATTTTGGAGGGGAAATGTCTACGGAGGTTCTGGCCTTGGCCATCTAGGGCCTTAGATTTGGGTAAACAACTTGGATAATGGCATTGGTCACATAGTTATTAAAACTGCAAGTGACCCAGAGTCAGGGGGGAGGGGATAGCTGGCACACCCTGTGTAACAGACCCCCAAAAGATTTTCACAGACTAGAAGAGAGGTGTCAAACATAGCCTGCGGGCTCTCAAGCATGGCCCCAACCAGATTGAAATTTAATGGGGGGGTGGGGGAGAGAGCTAGGTGGTGCAGTGGTTAAAGCATTGGCACTGGATTCAAGAGGACCTGAGTTCAAATCCAGTCTCAGACTCTTGACACTTACTAGCTGTGTGACCCTGGGCAAGTCACTTAACCCTCATTGCTCTGGGGGGGGGGGGAATGTAATTGGGAGATATTTAAGAAAATAAATAAAAATATGACACAACATAGATAAGATTACATTTTAAAACAAAGTGAATGTGCATGCACAGGGATCTTTGCCTATGGAACAGAGGTCCCTGTTTCTTTTTGAGTTTAACAGCCATGGATAGCAGCAGACAGGGTTCAGTCTGATCAGCGTCAGATGTAAAATTTTACACCTGGATGTAAATCCATTTCACAAGCACAAACGGGGGGGGGGGGGGAGGCCCAATTGTGGGGCAGTTCTGAACAAGGTCGGGGGTGTTTAGAGGATGGCAAGCCAGGAACGAGTCTTCGGTTTCATGTGACAGCCCTGCCCCAACTCAGGCCCTGGTGCCCGCTCTGAGTCCTTCACCCTCACCAGACCTCACATTCAATTCAGCACACCCTGGCTTTTTAAGAGTACCCTGACAAGGTGGAAAGTGTCCCAGGGAGAGCGCCTGAGATGGTGTGATGTGGGGATGGGATGGAAGGAGCTGGAGATGCCTAGTCTGAAGAGGAGGGTGGTCCTCTTTGAGTATTTGAAGGAGTGGTCCAAGGGAGAGGGAGGGGCCTCCCTTCCTTTGAGCTTAGGAACCAGAAGAGCGGGTGAAAGTTGCACAGAGACAAGGGAATGCTGGGTGGAAGAAAAATTACCCCACAATTAGCCTGGTCAAAGGTAAAAGAGGCTCTGCTCCCTCCCCCTCCTTGGACAAAGTCTGGTTGAGCAATCTTGCAGGATCTGTTCAGATAAGGACCAAACCTTGGAGGTTGATTCCAACTCTGAAATTCTGTGCCTTTGTGAAGGGAGGCAGATGAGAAAGAAGTCCAAAGAGTGTGGGGAGGGAGTGGGTGTGTGTGTTGGGGTGGGGGGAGCAAGTCAAAGGGCAAGGAGGGGGAGGAGGCAGACCAGGGAAAGTAAAGACCCAGGAGGTCAAGAAGACAGCAGCTTCATTTATATTAAAATGTGGAAAATATAGACAGGTCGGAATCTTCTTTGTCTAAAATGTCCCATTAAAGTAGGGGAGGGAAGAAAGGATGAAGACAAGAGGTTTCCAGCCAAAAATGCCAGTGCCAAGCTGAGGCTTCAAATTGCCACAACGTAAAGTTTGCAGATTCTGCAGGCGGCCCTTGGTCTCACTCTGTGGGAAATGTGATCCAACAGATGGGCGACATCCAGAGTTCTCACTCATCTGATGCCCTATTCCCATCCCAACACACGTTCAAGATGATTCCTCCTCCTGAGGGAGGGCTAGCCCATTGTGAGTGGCACATGGCACATGGGGTCCTTTGCTCTCAAACCCAACTGTTGAGTGTTGAATTCTCCTTTTTGATGCCAAAAGCCGCTGATCGGCCACTCTGCCTTTCGTTGTTTAAGCACAGATCTCTGTACCTGCCAAATGAACCAGCCCAGTGAGGTCAATGGTCAGATAATTGAGGCAGAAAGTCACCTTTGCTTCAATTAGCTGTGATTCATCTCCTGCTCCCTCCCCCTGCTTATTTCCCAAAGCACTGGAGGCAGTTAGGATTTTTCTCTACATTTTGCTCCAAAGGGCTAGTGACCTCAGGCCTTCATTTCACCTTGTCTGGGGTAACAGCCTTAGTTCAGAAATCCCTCCTTGGAAATCTCCAATGTGACTTGGCAAGGACACTTTGGAAGCCAACTCAATTCTGGAAAAGGGCTTCCCAGGACATGGGCAGGGGCTTGTATCCAGGAGGGGCCCCAGGGGTTGTTAGCTCATGTACTTAGGTGCTGAAGGCCAGGAAACAGACAGGAAGCAAGTCTCATTCTTTTCCAGGAAAAGGGGAGGAGGGGGGCTAGACCATTTCTGTAGCCATCAGGGCCTGCAAAGTGTCATGGAGCCTATGTTAACTACAATCATTGAGAAAAGAGAAGGACAAGTAGAGCCCCAAACTGGCTTTCTACTGTTCTCATGAGCATGGAATCACTTTGGTTCACAATGCTGGTGGGAGGTGGGCACTGGCACCTTTTTTTACCTACCAAGATCACAGATCTCAGCACCCAAATTTCACTTATGAAGGGGCAAAAAAAAACATTAAATGAAAAAGAATGATTAAGTTCCCACTACAGAGGAAGGTGGGGGGTAAAAGAGATAGAGTACTGGGCCTGGAATCCAGAATTCAGATCCTTCCAGTTTCAGATACTATGTGACCCTGACCAAGCGAGTGAGCCTCTATCTGCCTCAATGTCCCCAACAAGAAAATGAAGATAGTAATAATACCTACTAAGGTTGTTGTGAAGATCAGATGAGACGCCATCTGTAAGACACTTAGTACCATACCTGTCACATAGTAGGCACTTAATAACTGCTTGTTTTCTTCCCTCTTTCCTCCCTTATGCCTTTCCTGTCTTCCTCCCTCCTCCCTCCCTTCTTTCCTTCTTTCCGTCCTCCAGACAGACACACAGACAGATCTATAAAGTGCTTCCTAGGGATATGTCAGGCACTGTCACGCACCGGGGGCCAAATCCTGCCCTCTGCGCCTACATTCTAATGTGAGAACAGGAGGCAGCTTGAAGGCTAGAGAGGGGCTATTGCAGTGGCCACCTGCATGCAGGTCCAAGGCTGCTGTCAAGAAGCCAGACCAAAAGGCAAAGTTGCATGAGTGAAGAGCCCAAAGGGAGGAGAGTTGGGGCCTTGGCAGATTCTGGAGAGCCTGGCACGCTGCCTGGCACTTGGGGCTGAGGAAGAGCCTCTTCTTTATGGCTCTCTGGGGAATCACAGACAAGCCTGCTCAGTAGAAGGGTGTGAACACTGGCAAGAGGAATGGGGCAAGGAGAGCAGCTCCTGCTCTTGCCCATGAACATTCCCAAAGCACTTTAGAAACATTGAACATTGCAAAGCTTTTCATAGACACCTGAGGTCTATTTATCCAGCCCCAACCTTCCTCCCAACCTCCAGTGCTGCATCCTCAATGGCCTATTGGTCATCTCATACTGGACATCCAGGAGACATCTCCAACTCAACATGTCCAAAACCAAACTCATTCTCAGTGCCCCTAAACCCTCCCCCACCACCCTATTACTGTGGAGGGCACAGCCATCCTCCCAGTGCCTCAGGTACCCGACCTGGGTCCTCCTGGGCTCCTCTCTCCTGGAGCCAATATGGCACCAAGACCTTGTAACGACTGGAATGACGCCACCTGCTGGAGACTTACTGTATAAGAGTTCCACCCATGAAGCGAAGGTCTTTGAGGGCAAGACTAGGAGTCTTTTCTTTGGAAAAGGAAGTGACGCGAGCTAGTGGGAGGAGGAGGAAGGAAGAGACTGGCGCTCGGTCTCACGCTCTTTCCTGAGGACGCTGGTGGAGAGCGGGGCTAGAAATGTGCTCTCTCTTTAATAGATAGATGAATGTAGGCCTTTCTCTCTCTTTACCAAATTCTTATTCTCCTTAATAAATGCTTAAAAATCTAACTCTTGCTAAAGCTTATAATTTATTGGCGACCACTCATTAGATATTTTAGACAGTTTAGCTAGAATTTT
Source organism: Dromiciops gliroides (assembly GCF_019393635.1). Taxonomy (NCBI): domain Eukaryota; kingdom Metazoa; phylum Chordata; class Mammalia; order Microbiotheria; family Microbiotheriidae; genus Dromiciops; species Dromiciops gliroides. Next base: position 5,884,262 of record NC_057865.1, on the reverse strand, counting down.
AGCCTTTAACAGAAAGGTTGTCTCAGAAGCACAGCCAGGCTGGGGAAGGGCTGAGCCTGAAGCTGCAAATGTAGTTAGAGAAAGTTGAGCATGCGCATTAGATCTTTGGACTTCCCGGGCTGGGGAAGCAATGGGCTTGGCCATGGGAGGAGTAGAGGGTGGGGTCTGGAGAGGAGGGGAGGGACCAGCGCAATTTGAATCAGACTTGATTTTGAACTCAGGCCTGGATTCCTCTTCCCCCACTTTGCCTCCAGGCACTAGGGGATTAAAAGCTTCTAGAGGGTGGGTCATTGCCTCCAGGCATGCAACATTAAAGCAACAATTAGTGTTAGAACTGGGAAAAGCTGCGGGAATCTCTTCAGGTTTCTCTGAAAAATCATGGTTGGGAGAGGGAGAGATATTTCCTTGTGTGAGTAAGTTGCTGGCTCTTTTAACAAAAAGAAAAAGAAAAATAGAAAATCCACAAAAACAAAGCATTAACATGATCTTATCTCCCATTTGTCTGGTTAAACAGACTAAAATCAAAAATAGGGTAATTAGGGAGTTTAAAAGGTCCATTTGAAAAAATTTAAAGGAAAACACAGCCAGTACGCCAGTACTTAGCAGTTAAAGGGAGAGGGTAGAGAAAATGCCTTACCCAACCAGAAGATCAGAAGTGAGGTTCAGCTTTCCTCTTCGTGGTCACCATCTGTTAAGGGCTAAAATTCTAGCTAAACTGTCTAAAATATCTAATGAGTGGTCGCCAATAAATTATAAGCTTTAGCAAGAGTTAGACTTTTAAGCATTTATTAAGGAGAATAAGAATTTGGTAAAGAGAGAGAGAAAGGCCTAGATTCCTATCTATTAAAGGGAGAGCACATTTCTAGCCCCGCTCTCCACCAGAGTCCAAAGGAAAGAGAGCGAGACTCTTCCTTCCTCCTCCCACTAGCCTGCGTCACTTCCTTTTCCAAAGAAAAGACTCCTGGTCTTGCCCTCAAAGACCTTCACTTCATGGGCGGAACTCTTCTACAGTAAGTCTCCAGTAGGTGGCGTCATTCCAATCATTACAACCTGTAGATGTCACCTCTGCAGCATCTCCTAAATGCCTCCATCCTCCTCTGACACTGCTGTCACTCTAGTAGAGGCCCCTGTCCCCTCACACCCAGACTGTTACAGCAGCGTCTGGGGAGGGGGCCTGCCCCAAGACTCTCCCCACCCAGGTCCCCCCTCCTAAAACACAGGTCTGACCCTGTCACTCCTCTGCTCAATAAACTCCAGTGATCCCTATTGCCACCAGAATCAAACCTAGAGTGCTCTCTCTGGTCTGCAAAGCCCCCCATAACTTAGTGCCCCCCCACCTCCTTCCAGTCTTCCCATCCCACCCCATCCCCACCCCCGCCTGCTCTGACATCAGCGACTCTGGTGCCCATCTCCTGATGGAGCTTTTGTCTGGTGATCCCCAATCTGGGATGCTTCCCCTCCTCATTGCCACCTCTCGGCTTCCTTTGAGTCTCAGACAAAATCCCACATTGTCCAGGAAGCCTTCCCAGCTGTCCCTCAATGCTGGTGCCTTCGCTTGGGTGCTCATGTCCAAAGGATCCTTTCTATAGCTTGTACATAGTTGTTTTCTTGTCTTCTCCCCATTAGACTGTGAGCCCCTGGAGGGCAGGGACTGGTTTTGCCACACAGTGCCAGGCTTAGTAAATGTTTGCTGACTGATGCCTCATCTGAGACTCTCACCTACCCATGGGGCAGCAGAAAGCCACTGGATCTGGCCAAGGAGGACCTGGCACTTCCAGCTTCTTTGGCTTTGGACAAGTGGAGTCTCTGAGCCTGATTTGTCTCATCGTTAGTTTAAACTGGACGTTTTCTTAAGTTCTAGTCCAGCCCTAAAACTGGTGATTCTGTGAAGTGTCACCCTATTTCCTCCTATAATGCCGATTACACAGATATTATCATGCCCATCTTAGAGATGAGAAGGGGGGAGCTCACAAAAAGTAAATGACCTGCCTGCAGTCACTCAGTGAGGAATTTTAAGAGCAGGGTTTCAGCCCACATCTTCCCAGTTCCATGTCCACCTCTTTAACCACTGGGCTATGTATGCTGCCTTCCTTGGCATGGTCTACACCAGGAAGGGTTAGATGGGGACTGTTTGAGCGACCAGCAACAAGATCAATGAAATCACTGAGGAAAGGAAACAAGAGGCAGAGTCAGGGCCAAGGCCACAAGGAGGGAAGGGCTGAGATGAAGTAACTGTAACTGCATGTGGATGTTCGCGTGCATATATGGCTGCAGGTGGGTATGTTCATCAGCAGTAAGCCGGAATATACTGGATGGGGATGGGGAGAGAGAAGGCAGCCGGCCCTGTCACCAGAGCCCTCCCAGGGGGTGCAGATGCACTCTGTGCCAGCACAGAGATAGGTTCCAGCTGACTATTGCAGGAAGCCTCTTGCTGCTATCAGCACCCCCCCCCAGTTGTCCCTGTAGAAGTAGGCTCGGCATTGTCAGGCATTGGGGCCCCCAAAGGAAGGGGACTCAAAGTCCACCAGAAAGCCCCTGCTCTTCAACAGGAAGCCCAGCACTTGAAGAATCCAAGATCAAAGTCAGAGGCCGCTGGAGGGTTATTACAAGGAGATGAGGAGATAACAAGGTCAGAGTCATTCAGCCTGTCTCCACCGTGGGATTCAAAAGGAATCCACAGATATGAGGCCAGGAGGGGCAGGGGGAGGGGAGCTAGGCAGGACGGGGTCCCTTGAGGTTTCCAGTCCCAGGCCCCACCCATTCTGTCCATGTCATCTGCTCCCTCCCTGGGACTGTGGAGCTTGTACAAACATCCAGCCACATACTTGTCCTATAAATGCCAACTCGGCATAACTATGGGCAGCTAGGTGACACAGTGCACAGGGTGCCAGGTCTGGACTCATCTTCCTGAGTTCCAGTCTGGCCTCAGACACTTACTGGCTGTGTGACCCTGGGGAAATCACTTCACCTTGTTTGCCTCAGTTTCCTCATCTGTAAAATCAGCTGGAGAAGGAAATGGTGAAGCCCTCCAGTAGCTCTGCCAAGATGGAGTCATGGAAAGTCAGACACAACTTACAGTGACCAAACATCTCCAGCCAAAGAGTTCCCCAGCCATCCGGTATCCCAAATTCTCATGTGCTGTTTCCTGGATGGCTGAGGATTTACGCCCGTTTCAACAAGACCTGAAAATCCCCTAGGTGGTCGCACCATTTTAACCAAAGTCCCTGGTTCATCTGCCCTCCTGCTGAGTCCTCATGCCGACCCCAACATGTGGCCCTCAGAGCCACATGCAGAGGGACACTGGCCAGGACACTGCCTAGCCCGGGCTGTTTTGCTGTTGTGTCTTGTGTACCTTTCATCACGTCAAGGCAACAAGCATCCATGAAGCCCTGACTGTGCGCCCACCTGGGGATAAAAGATCTCCAGGAGATCATATTCTATTGGAGGAATCCAAGACATACAAGGGAGGGTAGCATGGAGGCCAGAGCCCAGAAAGCCCGGAGCAGCGCTCAGAGAGGACAGACATCAGGAACAACCTCCTTATTTGACAGATGAGGAAACAGGGAGGGGAGGGGAGGGGAGAGGAAGATGCCCCAGTGAGACAGCTTGCCCGCCCGCCGTGGTGTTTGGGATGGAGGGGGCAGGCTGAGCCGCCCCTCAGCAGGTGGCCCGAACTCTCATCCTATATGAAGGAGGGCAGAGGAGGGCCCTCCCATTTGGAGTGGGCAGACAGGAAGCCTCTGCCTGCTTCCCATGTCCAAGGCCATTGCCTTGACAGCCATGATGAGCAAGGTCATAGTGTGGGCAATGACAAATCCAGGCCCTGACACCAGGGAGGATGTGGGAATGCTCCCTGCAGTGAAACCAGTGATGGCTAAGCTTCTGGAGGCGGGTGCAGATGGGCCACCCCAGGGAGACTGTCTTGGGGGGATTCTGGGGGGAGGCCTGCAATCTTTCTCAGCACCCCCCGCAACATCTATGAGCTTTGAGCCATGAGGTGGACGGTGTTATCTGTAAGGGGCCGGTCAGTGACCACGGACACCAAATGCAGAGTGAGGTCTCCAGACTGGAGCCTGCCAAGTGGCCCCATGTCTGGGCCCCCCAGACCCTGGAGAAGTTTAGAATGAAGGACAGGGGCAGCTAGGTGGCACAGTGGATAAAGCACTGGCCTTGGATTCAGGAGGACCTGAGTTCAAATCCAGCCTCAGACACTTGACATTAGCTGTGTGACCCCGGGCGAGTCACTTAATCCTCATTGCCCTAAAATAAATAATTTAAAAAATAAAAAAATAGAATGAAGGACACAGGTTTAAGGATCACACCCTGAAATGTGGCTGTCATGTCCCAACACCAAGTCTGCTAACAAATACTGCCTTCAAGCCCCTTGCTAAGGAGCTCCGCTGGAGGGAGCAAACAGGCAGCCAGGACCTTGGAGATCCAAGGGATTGTGGGTAGGGACAGAAGGGGAGGGCCTGAAGCTGCTGTTGCTGGAATTTCTCTGGAATTCTAGAACTTCCCGGAAAGGCTGTTTCCGAGCCTCAGGAGAAAATCAGCATCGCTGGCTCCTAGGGCTTCACTTTGACCCATCCACGCTTGGAATGACCCATCTCCATCAGCGTCCTTGGGCCTCAGTCTTAGCTCCAGTGACGTCCAGCTTTCTGTGACACCTTCTGGGCTTTCTTGGCTAAGACTCTGGAATGGTTTTGCCAATTCCTTCTTCAGCTCGTTTGACAGATGAGGAAACTGAGGCAAACAGGATTAGGCGACTTGCCCAGGGTCACACAGCTAGGAAGTGTCAGAGGCCAGATTTGAATTCAGGTCTTCCTGACTCCAGGGCCAACTCTTCTATCCACTGAGACAACTCACTTCCCCCACCAATGACTCTTACTGTTTCTTAAATTCAAATGCCCCCTTGAGGGATAAAGAATTGACATTAAGAGGACCAAGGTGCAAATTCAGGTATTTGCTGCTGTGACCTTGGGCAAATCACTTCAACTCTTTGGCCTGAGTTTCACCTCTAAAGTGACTCAGATGAGATCACACTGGGGATCCTGCCTGCTCTCCTACGGCCCAAGGCCCTTCAAGCTGTCCAGAGGAATGGACTTCAGGCCTCATACTTCCCAGGAGATGTGGTCCTTAAAGGTCCCTCCTCCTACCCAGGAACAAGGGCAGAGGGACCCAGAGCCATGCCTCTGGTTGGGACAGGCTCACCCAAATTGGGTAGTGGTGAATTTGTTGAGATAATTTTAAAAAATACTCCTAAGTAATTTTCAAGTCAATGAAACAGCTATTTATCAGGGTCATATTGTGTTCAAGGCAGCGCACCAGGTACTAGAATACATCACGGTTGTGGAGGGGGGAGGGGGAATGTGGCTGATTCAGGGAGCAATTCACATGTTGAGGGGGGGTAGGGGGAGGGGGGAATGCATGATCCCACCATGAACAAGAGTGAGAAACGTTTTGCTTGACTTCATAGGAAGAGTGGACATCACACTGTTTGCCTTCTCAGCGGGTGGGGGAAGGATGAGCAGGAGGGAGATTTGGAACAGAAAATAGAAATTTAAACAAATGAATTGGACAGGACCTTGGAACCCATGGAGTCCTGCCAAGGGCTCACCACCCTCTACTTGGAAATCTACAGAGCAGATCATCTCACTTGGGGTGGTGTTCAATGCTAAGAATATAGGAAGAAAAGAAACATTTGTTGTTGGGTGAATCATGAAGGCTTCATGGAAAAGGTGGCACCCAAATTGAATCTGGGCAGGGGAGGGCATGGAATGCACAGATATAAGGGAAGGTGGCGTGTTGGGTCTAGGGAGACATAGATTGTATGAAGCTCATTCGTTCGGGAGGACTGGGAAGAAAGGTGGGAGCTACATCGTGGAAGGCTTAAACAGCAGGCCGACGTTATTAGCAATAAGTAGTCCCTGATAGGTTTCCAGCAGGGCAGTGACCCGGTTCGATCTCATGCCTCTGGTATTTAAAAGATTTGAAAGAGTGGTTTCTGGATAATTTAGTCATGATTATTAGTGAAAGCATTGTCATTTGGCCATCTCTCTCTTAGACTGAAAACAACCCTGGGGTGGCACAGCCTGTGGGCCCTTTGGGGAGAAAAATGTTTCTCAGGGCAGCAATCAACTCCGACTGGTTAATGACTAAAGAAGGGTGGGCTTTACAAAGAGAAGAGAGCCCACTCCAATGAGGGGCTGGGAGTGCCCCAGCCTTGGGCAGCCTAGGAAGGATCTGTCTCCAGCCAAGCTCTATTGGATGGAATTCACCTGAGACTTGAGATTCCTAGTTAAGGGGGTGGGGTTGGGTAGAGGAAGTTAGCTCAGTCTTCAGAGACTTCGTCTTGAAATGAGAATAGTAGAAAAAGGGGAGAAACTGATCTCCCCCAATCATTGGTTGTTAATAATCATTTCTCTCATGCCTTAGGAACACTATGTTGATGAGTCAGGTGAGGATGGATTGGAGATTAATGAGTGTTGCTGGAGGAGAAGTCCGGCGTCGGTGGGAATGGAGAGCCAGGAGCAGGACAGCAACCCAGCACTCCCGACGCCTTGTAAGGGCTGTGGGAAGAGCAGCCAGCCTCGGGAAGCAGGGAGAGGGGCCGAGTCAGGTTCCTGGGCATGCCAGAAAAAGACGGGATTTTGTGATGAAGGAGTGTTTGTATTGATAGTTGTATTGATGAGAGAGCAGGAGGATGAAGGGGAGGTAGAGCCTGGGCTAGGCAGGACTGAGTGACACAGGGAGGAGCCCATGGGGAGGGTTGGAAAGGGAAAGGTTGGGTTTTGTTTGTTTGCACAGGGTTGAACCCAAGATGGAGAAGCTTGGAGACTCAAAGATGAGGGAGAGTGCAGTTGAGAGAACAAGTCACATGACCTGGACTCGGGAAGATCACGATGCGAATCCTGCCTCTGTGAGACCCTGAACAAATCCTTAACCTCCCCGAGCCCCACTTTCCCCATTTGCAAAATGAGTGGGTTGGACTCCATGAATGACCTGGAATGGCCTTTCCAGCTCCCGATGGGGGATCCCTATGGGGATGTTGATGGGGAGCTTCCTCAGCCCTCAGGCTATCTCAGGGATTTCTTCTAAGCAATTGCTAATATATAATAGAAATAGAAGAGAAATAAAAGATAAAGAGAGGAAAAGAAAGAGGAAGGAGGGAGGGAGGAAAGGAAAAAGGAAGAACCCTGACTTCAGGGAGCTTACATTCCAATGAGGGGGCTGGGGGTGGGAATAATATAAAAGTGGAGCTAAAAACATGGTGGGGGGAGTGGTACCCAAACAGGAGCATGGTGGAGAAAGAGTCCCAGAGTGTTGCTAGTGCAATCTGGAGAGCAATGAAGGAGTGATCAGGGCTGGCCTGGGCCCTTCCCTATAGTGAAAGTTCTGGGAGGAACCCCCATCAAAGGAAAGGGCCACAGTGGGAGGGAGGGGAACCTTCCCAGGTGATAAGACTCCTGAGAAATGGTGAAGAAACCCTGAAGACTCAGGGGTGGAACTTGGGGAGGAATAAAGAGTGAGCAGGGGTGGCCTGGGCCCTCCCTTAAAATGGAGGTTTGAGGAGGACTGAGGGGCCACAGAGGTGGTAGGAGCTTCCCAGGTGAAAAGGCCACAGAGACATAGTGGCCTTGTTTAATATAAGGGCAAAAACAGAGAGACTCAGTCTCTTGTTATTGTTCCAAAGTAAATATGCTTTTTTTTTTTTTGAAAAGCTGGTGTAATGGATTTCAGGATCAATGGGAAAGCTTCCCCTTGGTGAGAGAGAGAGAGAGAGAGAGAGAGAGAGAGAGAGAGAGAGAGAGAGAGAGAGAGAGAGAGAGAGAGAGAGAGAGAAAGAAAGAAAGAAAGAAAGAAAGAAAGAAAGAAAGAAAGAAAGAAAGAAAGAAAGAAAGAGAAAAGCCTTTCCAGCTGTCCCACTTCAATTTCCCATTAGGATTTTTAAAGGATGTATTTATTGTACTTTTACTTGTTTCTTTCTAATTCTTTCTGTCACAACTCACTGTTTTCCTCCATAAAGAAATCTTCCTGTCCTTTGGAGGTTTGGGAATCGAGGCCAATTCTGACTTTTGTCATTGGTTTAAAGGAGCAAAATACAAATGGAAACTAAATCTGAGCTGTTTTGTCCCTATTTGTTTATCTGTACAGTCTTGCTTTTCTTTGGCTTCGAAATCCTCAGGCCTGATTTCCTAGTTGGGAGGGGGGGGGGCGTCCACTGAAGTCCATTATTTTTCTAAGCAATGATGCACCTAGAAAACTTAGTCTGCTTTTGGCTCAGGTCTCTCTAGACAGGCCCTATGTAGGGAGAAATGGGTCATGCTTCTCCATGGCTTCTGGATCTAAAACCAGCATCACAGGACTTTATTCCTCTTGGCAGCTTTTATCTCCTTCATTCTCCACCTTTAGAATTGCTTATTGGAAATGGGTGGGTAACAAACAACCTTTTGTCTTTCCCTTTTCCAGTGTAAAGCTGGCTTGGTGATTATATTCCAAGTTCAATGTAGTAATCTCCCTGCTTCTTGGGTTGTACTGTGTTTTCTATATGTGTCTTCAGTGCCCAGAATTCTTTGTGAGGTTAAAAGATCAAGCATCTCTTATCTATAATTAGAAATACAATTAAATGAAACCAAATGTCACAACAACTCCTCCAAGATGTATTAAAATCGCATTGAACATCTTTCTTCCCTCTCATCCCTGTAATTCAACATCCTTTCGCCAGCTCTATAGTCAAAAGGTCTTTCCACTATGTTGAAAAAAAAAATCTTCATTGAAATCATCAGACCATACCCAGGAACATTTTCTTTAGAAAACTGACCAACTTTTTTGTTTGTTTTTTGGTTTTTCTTTGGTGAGGCAATTGGGGTTAAGAGACTTGCCGAGGGTCACACAGCTAGTGTCAAGTGTCTGAGGTCAGATTTGAACTCAGGTCCTCCTGAATCCAGGGCCAGTGCTCTATCCACTGCACCACCTAGCTGCACCACTGAGCAACTTTTGAACCATGTCACCTTGTACCTAAAACATACTGGGACCAAAAACAAGTAGGCAACACCAGAATGTACTTTTTGGGAAAAAAAACTAAAAGAATATCCAAAGGAGAGTATACAGAAGGGCTTGGAGCTTGTGTCTTCTGGGGAAAAGTTAAAGAAATGGTGGGGGTCATCTTGGAGAAGACAAGACTCAGGAAGACATGAAAGCTGCATTCAAATAGTTAAATGGGTTGATATGTAGAAAAAGGAAGAAATGTGTTCTGCCTAGACCAGGAGGTAAGGACTTAGAGACTTGGAGGTCTTAGCAAAGAGGAAGATTTGGTCTTGATTTAAGACATATTCTGAATAATCAAAGCTATCCCAAAGTGGCATGGGCTGTCTTAGAAGTGCCGGCTTTCCCCTCACCAGAGGTCATTGGCAAAGGGGAGGTGGTCATTTGTCAAGTTTGCTATGGGAGGAATTCTTAGTCAGTCAGGTCTGGGTTGGGGCAAGGGGCTCTGTAGTGCTGTCTTCTTTTGATGGTGTTGTGTGGCCGTGATTCATCATCTCTAAAGCACTGGAAATAAGCATCCCCCAAAGGGCAGTGGAGTGGTATTTGGAGGCAGAAATACCTGACACATAAGGGACAATAAAGGAGTCTGGAAGCCTAGCTTGTCTTCCATGAAATGCATGGATGACAAAGAAGATGGGCTTGTTAAGTCATGAGAGTTATTAACAACTGCTGAGAGTTTACTCCTCTGGCATCCTCTAAATGTCAAGAGAAACCAACAAAACAGCACTGAGCTACCTTCTCACATGCATCAGCTTGACTAAAATGATTGAAAGGGAAAGTGACAAATGTTAGAAGGGAAGTGGAAAAATTTGTTCACTAATTCACTGTTGGGGGGACTGTGAATGTTAAGGGCTAAAATTTTAGCTAGTCTGTCTAAAATATCTAATGAGTGGTCACCAATAAATTATAAGCTTTAGCAAGAGTTAGACTTTTAAGCATTTATTAAGGAGAATAAGAATTTGGTAAAGAGAGAAAAAGGCCTACATTCATCAATCTATTAAAGGGAGAGCGCATTTCTAGCTCCCCTCTCTACCAGCATCCTTAGGAAAGCGAGTGAGACCGAGCGCCAGTCTCTTCCTTCCTCCTCCCACTAGCCAGCATCACTTCCTCATGCCAAAGAAAAGACTCCTGGTCTTGCCCTCAAAGACCTTCGCTTCATGGGCGGAACTCTTCTACAGTAAGTCTCCAGCAGGTGGCGTCATTCCAATCATTACAGAATTAACCCAATCATTTTGAAGAACAATCTGGAATTATGCCCAAAGTTATTAAATTGCCTATACCCTTTGATCTAGCAATACCACTTACAGTCTATTTCCCAAGATAATTAGGGAAAACAGAAAAAAGCTCATAGGTTCCAAAATATTTATAGCACTTCTCTTTGTGGTGGCAAAGACTTGGAAAGTTAAGGGGTGCCCATCAATTGGGGAATGGCTGAACAAGTTGTGGCATATGATTGTGATAGAGTACTACTGTGTTATAAGAAATGATGAGCTCAATGATCTTAAAGAAACATGGATAGACTTGTACAAAATAATGACATAATGAGTAGAGCCAAGAGAATGTTGTTTTAAGAACAACTTTGAGTGACTAAGTCATTTTGACTTTTATAAATACCCAAATTAACATTAAGGATATATGAAGAAAGATACTATGCATCCAGAGTAAGAACTGATTAAAAGAAGTATGTATAGAATAATTTTACATACATATATGTGTGTGTATGTGTGTATATATATATTTATACACACACACACACACATATATATTATATATACATATTTGTGTCTAATGGTAGTCATCTCTAGGGTGGGGGAAGAAAAAAAGACAAACCATTTACCTTTATATAACTTTATGATATATTTAAAAGGAATGGCAATTTGCACATAATAGATTTGCAGTTTCATGTGCAATCATCTTTTTTCCTATTCTACTATATTATAGAAATGCTCGTTTTATTTCTTAAGTTCAGAATATTTTTTTTTAAAAGAGAGAGAATGCAAGGAAGACCTCCTACACACTAAGCCCATGTAACAGAGGTCTAGGAGGACTTGGACAAGAGTCATGCAGGATAGGGAGGCATGGATAGTTGTTGTTGTGTACCATTGGATGGAGCATCATATCTTGACTTTGTTTTATTTTTTTGTTTGTTTGTTTTGTGGGACAGTTGGCGTTAAGTGACTTGCCCAGGGTCACACAACTAGTAAGTGTTAAGTGTCTGAAGCTGCATTTGAACTCAGGTCCTCCTGAATCCAAGGCTGGTGCTCTATCCACTGCACCACCTAGCTGCCCCTAGATCTTGACTTTGACAAATGACCTTGGGCAAGTCACTGCCCTTCTCTAGGGATCTGTTTTCCCAAATGCCATATAAGGGGGTTGAACTAAACAACTCCTCTGGTCCCTTCCAGTTTTAAGTCTGATTCACTTCATGGAGATTGAAGAAACATTGAATTGAGGAAAATGTGCAGACACAGAAATTTTAAAATCCCTGAACCTTGACTTAAGTAGTCAGACAGAATTTATTAAGCACCTACTATGTGTCAGGAACTGAGGTAAGGGTTGGGAATACAAAAAAAGGCAAAAAATAGTTCCTGTTGTCAAGAAACTAAAATATTAGGCACTTAATGGATCACTCTACCCACACTAGATTCAATTGTTCTCTGGAAGATTTACTGAACCATAGATTTTCATACTTCTTTTCCCATATGTGCCATGGTTGTTTCATATCCTTTAATGTATGATTTAATAATGTAGGGACCAAATTTAATATGGGGAGAGTTAATTGAGTGACTCATCATGATATTGGGGTCCCCCAAATAATGAGGGACCTCTAGGTCCAAAACTCCCTCCCCTCCGAACTGCCTTTTTAGATCTTTCTCCCAGGCCAATAAGAAAGGAGCCTCACAGCCCCTTTTCCACAAATGAATCAGACTTTATTAATGGGAATAAAACACACAGCAAAGGTGAAATTAATAAAGTCAAAAACAAGGGAATAGGGAAAAAGAAAAATGGTTAATTCCCCTAAATCTAACCTAAGTCTATACAATCCCCAAACTCACTTCCAGTTCAGCTAATTCAAAAGAGCAGGGCTCATTTGTTAACTCACCACCTGGGGTCCGTAGCTTCAATGGGAAATCACTATGCAACTAGGGCCCACAGGACAAACTGCCAAACTCTCCCGTCTGCTCCCATAGCTCGCAGGACTGGAAAAGAAAGTGTGCTCCCCTCAGCAAGTATTTACTCTCCCTCCCCCAAAAGGGGAGGTCCTTCAAACTCGATTGGAGAGTGGTTTCTCCTGCTGGCATCAGCAGCATAGGTCACTCAAGACAGGACAGGTGCAGCCCATCCCAATCAGTCTGCCAAATTCCATTATTTTACCACAATAAGTATCCTCCACTAATTAGGAAGACACTCTACAAGGTGGGTATCTGAAATACCAACACATTATTAAATGGTATAATAGTATAAAAGATGTAATGGTATAATAGCCAATGAATTGGAATAGGAATCTACAACCTTATGATGACTCTATACCACTAACAAACCTAGAAACTGAGTAAAACTGAAGAAAGTAATCTCTAAGGACAAATTTACAAAACAGTAAAATAACTTTAAAATACCTAATAACCAAATACTTTCTATGGCCATTATACTAAAAATATTTGTTGATACTAATGCACAATTGGGGCACAAAGGATTGTTTGTTTGTTTTTTAGTGAGGCAATTGGGGTTAAGTGACCTGCCCAGGGTCACACAGCTAGTAAGTGTTATGTGTCTGAGGCTGGATTTGAACTCAGGTCCTCCTGACTCCAGGGCCGGTGCTCTATCCACTGCACCACCTAGCTGCCTCGATGGCACAAAGGATTGAAGAGATCTGACCCAAGTTCATCATGTTCCCCAGTTCTCCATGTTCCCAAGTTCACCAAAGTCTCAGATGAAGGATCTTTTCACTGTGCTCTAATATGAGCCCAGGAACAAGTAACAAGAGAACCTCAGATTGAAATGGTTTGAGCAGATTTCAGGTCTTTTAATGAGTCCATAGTACTTGGTTTTCTGAAACCCCATCCTTCAAACATAGATGTTCTAGCAAGGTTTGGTGGCTTTGATTCATGGAAGAACATAGCATTGAAAGACTAAAGATATCAATCAGCAAGTCTTTATTAAGCACCTACTAAGTGCCAGTCACTGTGCTTAGCCTAGGTATACAAAACAAACAAACAAACAAAATCCCTAATCTCCAGGAGCTTCCATTCTAATGAAGGAGACAAGGAGGGCATTAGCCAGAGTGACTAAGAAACACATTGGGTATAGCATACTACTATACACTATTTGTGCTATGTGGAAATGGAATCAGTGCTGGTTTTGAATCTTGGCTCTGTGGCTTGTTACTTGTGTGGCCTTGGGCTTTTTCCTCATCTATAGGATAAGAAGGTTGTACACAGTAATCTTCAAGGTTCCTTCTTGTTTTCAACCTGTGGTCCCCTACGGATGCTAATCAGTTTAAAAATATCATCAAAAAGAATGACTAGGAAAGGATGTGGGCCAATCATGTCACAAGAACATTAGACAATAGATGGACCACATGGGCATTATGATGTTATGCTCATGGTATCAACAGAAACAAAGGAAGACTTTGGCATAGTGAACCAATGTGCTAAGGGAATTGACATAAAATCAAAGACAAAAATAACCTAGGATAAGGAGCTGTGGATGGGCCCTAGGGAATGAGCTCTTGGAGTTAGACAGTTATACCTAGAAAACCATGGTCTGTCCTCAGGCAATTAATTAATTTTTTAAATTCTCACTGTCTAAAGCTTCAAAAATTTAGGCATGAAGGTGATGAGTGGGCAGTGCAATAATGAAGTCCAATTCAACTCAACAAGCACTTATTAAGTACCTACAATGTACAAGGCACCAAAATTGTTGCTGCAGATACAAAGACAGAAAACAAAAACAAAAAAGGCATTGCCCTCAAAAGACATTGAGAGGGGGCGGCTAGGTGGCGCAGTGGATAAAGCACTGGCCCTAGATTCAGGAGTACCTGAGTTCAAATCCGGCCTCAGACACTTGACACTTACTAGCTGTGTGACCCTGGGCAAGTCACTTAACCCCCATTGCCCCGCAGAACAAAACAAAACAACAACAACAAAAAAGACATTGAGAGTGTCTCTTAAAACAAACTCTTAAATGCCCATGTCATTGAAAGGAACTCAAGGTAGAGCCAGCCTCATGGCAGTCTTACCTTGCCCAGGCTCACTGGTCGCTAAGTTGAGTGATGCTCTTGGCTCATGATGAAAGCAAAGGATGAAGAATGAGGCTTGTTAGGAATGCAGATCCCAAAATAGAGATAAACACTGGGGAGGCAAAATGTGGAAGAAGCTGGAGGTTGTGAATAGCCAAGAACATAGACCATGGATGATGCCTTTTGGCGTAGCCTCAAGAAGGTAGAATTCATAAGTCATCCCTATTTTCAGTGCAGTGCTTCATCTATGCCAAGTCTAAATTCAAGAATATGTTTTAAATTGAACATGAGCCCAGTGGTTCTTAAATAAGAAAGGCTAATAGTATGACTTTCTTACTAATTACTGCAACTAATGCCATGTTAGCTAAACTTAAAATGCCCAAGCTATTTTCCTACTCTAAATGATGATCTAAAAATCTGCTTTAATTTTCTCATAGGCTGCCCCTGTAAAACATCCACTACTTTATGTCCCACTCATCAAAAGTAATACCTACTGGCTACACTGCTCCAATATGCTGGGGGAAGCAACTGGAAGAATTTTTCAGAACTTCTAGAATTTTTATATAAGTTGGTAGGGGTGTTAGGGAAATCAGATCTTAATTATTAAATGACTATTATCAGGGGCAGCTAGGTGGTACAGTGGATAGAGCACTGCCTTGGAGTTAGGAGGACCTGAGTTCAAATCCAGTCTCAGACACTTGATACTTACTAGTTGCGTGACCCTGGGCAAGTCACTTAACCCAAATTGCCTCACAAAAAAAAAAAAAAAGACTATTATCTGTGAAAGATGCAAATGGGTGAAAAGAAATATATGGTAAATTATAGGGAAGTCACCTAAATAGTGAAAATAGAATTTCTAACATTTCTTAAAATAGAATTTCTAACATTTCTTTAAAATTTGATGCAAAATAATGCTTGAAAAGAATATGACTATGGATGACTTGTCATCTATGCCCAGTGAGCGCAATAGTCATTGAGATGGTAGAAAAATCTAAGAAGTATTCCTTGGCCCATTCAGAAAAATAGAGGCTCAAGACAGAGAGACATTCCTCCTCCTTTAGCACGGTGGAAAGAAAGAGACACAAGACATAAAGAGTTCTGCCTTCTTAGCTTCCAGCAAAAGGGAAAAGTGGAAGGATAACCAAGAGGATGGGACTCCCATAGTCAATCAATGGCAGAAAAAAGGGAGAAAGGGAGAAGGAAGAAGAGGGAGAAAAAACGGAAAGAGGGAGATGAAGGAAGAACATGTGGGTAGAGAGAAGCCTTGCTTCTAGAAATTAAACCATTGGGGGGAAAGAGAGACAACTAAAAAAAAGCCCCCAAGGACTTTCTTCTTAATGCTATATTAACCATATCTATAGGGCAAGTGAGGTCACCTGCTATCATCCTGGCCTATTTATTCTTCAGCTCCTCCCAAAGAAGAAATATCTTCTACTATCCAGGATCTCTTAGCGCTGAAGGTTAACAAAGACAGTGACCTTTTACAAAGAAAGAAGTCATTTTAAAAAATTATGGGGCCCTATTAATAAACCAAAAGATAGAATAACTCTATTTCTGTGACTCCTGAGGGTCACAGTTTTGAGTCAATATGTTCTGTCCTATAAATATACTGAAATCTCTCTCAGCCTGGGACCTGTTGGGAGCCACTCTTACCTGAGACCTAGTGTCCTGGCTAAAGGCAAGTGAGGAAAGAAAGGTGTTATTCTATATCTTGCACCACCGATTCCAAACAACTAGAGGAAACTTAGCGTCAGTTGTTAATTAAAATATTACCCAGAGCACCTAAGTAGGAAAGAAATATAGGGCACACACACATCAACTAGCTCTACATGTTTTGTATGTCTCCTTGTTACTATGGATTTGTGTTATTGGATGCCACATTTAGAGTGTTATCTTTCCATTTCTGCAGCTGAGTCCATAAAAAGAAGAGGTTTTGCCCAGCAGTTCCATCCTCCTTGAACTAGATATCTCACAGTTCTCATTTGCACCTGATGGCTGCATCTCATGTTCCATTGTGTGCCTTTCCTCAAAAATAGGCTGCTCAGGGGGCAGCTAGATGGTGCAGTGGTAAAGCACCAGCCCTGGATTCAGGAGTACCTGAGTTCAAATCTGGCCTCACACACTTGACACTTACTAGCTGTGTGACCCTGGGCAAGTCACTTAACCCTCATTGCCCTGCAAAAAAACAAAACCAAAACCAAAACCCAAACAAACAAACAAACAAAACAAAACAAAAAATAGGCTGCTCCAAAGGCAGGTCTTTTGACCTAATTCAGTCATGGCCCATCATTCCACCCCCTTTGACCCAATGCCCTCAGAAAATCAGTCCCAGAATGTTCTTAGCTTTCTATCCAAGGAAGAAAATCTATTACTGTAAGTAAAGGTGATCTCACTTGATTATCCCATCCACTTAAGGTCAATTGTCTTTGGGAAGGAGCCTTCTCTATTGAATCAATGATGGAACAAAGCCTGTGCACCTTTTGAAACAAAGAATGCCACGTGGAAGAGACTTGGCCATAACCTAAGGAATCAGCATGAAAGGAAAAACTCTCTCAGGAGAGAGATTTGGAGGGTCTGGATTTGAAAGGTTAGAAGCAGCACAGCCTTCAGGGATGCCCCTGAGGAGAAAGGGGTGGGGGGCTGAACTATGACAGAGGCTCCATAGACATGTGGCAGTACCAACCCTCCATGGAGAGAAGTCCTGAGAAAATGTCAGCTCCTTCCCTGACTCCCCCTTCTGGTGCCCGTCTATCAATATGTACACGGCAACATCATTTTCTGCTTTGTTGCCAAAATGTTTCCCAAAAACTGAATTTTTCTTCAACCACAAAGAGGTCAGAGGACAAAGATGCATCATCATAAATGCTAATATGTGGATATCCCTCACTATGTGGCAGGACCTGTGTTAAGCGCTTTACAATTATTATTTCATTTGATCTTTACAACAATCTTGTGAGGAAGGGACTATTATTATCCCTATTTTACAGATAAGAAAATGGGGCAGAAAGTGGTTAAGTGACTTCCCCAAAGTCACACAGCTATTAAGTGTCTAAAGCAGGATCTGAACTCGGGTATCCCTAACAGACCTGGCATTCTATCCACTAGGCCAATTAAATTAAATTAGGAAGAGACTCCAACTTCTGTCTAAAAGATAGGAGTTTTCCCCTTGGGGCTTAGAGTGATTGTGACAGAATGCAGAAAATTTCCTCTAAAATTCACTGACATTGAACAGCAGAGAAGCTCTGGAAATTTAGCTGGTTGTTATATGACAAGATAGCTTCCAGACAAGTCAGTCATTATGGAAGATAATTATATTAAAATTTAAAATAAGAGCCAGAAGAAAGTTTATCCCATGCATTAAGTCACAAGCCTCGGCAGACAGAAGCAACAGCTGCCACAAAGAGAAGTCTATTCCTATAGGGTAAGGGGACTTGGAAACACCACCTATTACCCAGTGGGTAGAGAAAACACAGGGTCATTTTGGTTTCACAGATGGCCAGTCACTATCCTGGGCAAAGTTTGTTGTGTTTCAAGGAAGAAGATGCAGAGATTTTCTAATATGTCTGAGGTGAGTCTCAGGAGTTGGAAATTGCTTCTGCAGTGGAGCACAATAGAGAGAGTCCTAACTTTGGAGTCAGAGGATCTCTGGAGTAAAATACCCCTCTAATTCACACACTTGGGGTGACCTTGGGCAAGTCACTTAACCTTATCGTGCCTAAATTTCCTCATCTGTAAAATGAAAGACTTAGATTCAGTGGTCACTACAGTCCCTTCTAGGTCCAGACCTATAAGAAGGATAAAAGAGGGCAAAACATACGGTTACATGAGGGTGTCCATTTACATATACATAGAGACTTATTCTGAAATGACATCACTTATATCAAGAAAGGGAAAAGATAATGCTCTCCTGGTATTTCTACTCCATTTTACATTTGATACAGAGTGGAGATCTCTCCCTACACACACGTGCGTGAACACACACACACACGCACGCACATGTACATGCACACACATATATATGCACACACATTTAAAAGTTATCACCATAGGGGCAGCTAGGTAGCACAGTGGATACCGGCCCTGGAGTCAGTCAGGAGTACCTGAGTTCAAATCCGGCCTCAGACACTTAACACTTACTAGCTGTGTGACCCTGGGCAAGTCACTTAACCCCAATTGCCTCACTAAAAAAAAAAAAAAAAAGTTATCACCATAAAATAGCATTTAATTAGAAGGAAGCATGGTGGACAATAATCTTTATCTTGCCAAGGGGCTGGATGGACCAATTCATGAGGCAAAAATGCTCTACAGTCACAATAGGAGAGCAGATTGAATGACTGGGTAGCAGCCACTCCATTTTTGGCGTGCTATGCCTAGGTCTTTTTTATTATTATTATTAGAAATGATGGTGGTGGTACATGGCAAAAGCATTTAAAGATGCCAAGCTCATCTGCCTGTGATTTTCTGACTTTTCCAGATCAGGAGTTCCAATCATCTCCAACAAGAAGGGGGCAGGAGGAAAAGAGAAGCAGAGTGAGGAGCAAATGTCTTGTTTCTGCTCCCAAAGATGTTCTCAGCACTGTGGCTTTCACATCCTCAAGCCCCATCGCAGCCATTGCAAAACCATTAACGGGATGCCAAGCGATTGTGCCTAATCCAGGAGACTGGCCAGATTCTAATAATGGCATCATTAAGGAGGAATATTGCCACATTAAATCCTGTATTACTCAGCTGCATTTTGCCAATCAGTGATGTCAGCAGGATCCTGCTCTTTCGGAAACTGAATTAAATTCCTTCATTCAGATAATCAACATTTGGGCTTCGAACCATACTTTCAAACAGCCATGCTTTGTCTGGCAGCTGTGAGAACTTCGTGCCCCATCCTCTCACAGAAGCAAGTGGGTAAAAAAGTGCATTTCCCCCTCAGATAATGAGATCCTGTTTGGGGCACCAATCACTGTGTACTGCGTGTTCGAATTGCAGCTTAAGCCGGGGACTCGGTCCAGCCAGATGGGGATCATAACAAAGACTTGCTCCTTGGAAAACATGTGGCCTAGAATAACTTCATTGCCTGAGCACAGCAGGCATTCATTCTCTTCTCCAGGCATCCTAAAAAATGTTAAGCCTCATCTAAAGCATACCAAAGTATCCCCTTTTAGTTATCGCTGGTCTATCTACGTCAGCCTGTCTGGGTCCTTGTTGGTTGGACATCAGGAGACTTGGGTCCACATTCCAGCTTGCTCACTTACCCCTTTAGACAGGTCACTTAGTTTCTCTTGGCCTCAGTTTCCTCATTCGGAAAAATGAAAAGAATGAAATAGTTGGCTTCTAAGGTCCATCTCTAAATCTATGACCATTTGTTCTTTCAGTCAATCAAGAAATATAGCTGGGAGTTTTCTAGGTTCTTCCTTGTGTAATTATGCAAAAAGGGCCAACACAGTTCCTGTTTTCATGGAGTCTTTAGTCTAGCAGGAGAGAAAAGATAAGGACACAGATAACTCTGACAATAGGTAAGTGTGAGTGTTCAGTAAGAGTTGTGCCCTTTCCCAAAGGATGCTGGGAGTCCAGAGAAGAAAGTGCAGAAGTCTGCCTGAGGCATCTGATACCCATCCACTCATATTCATGGATAAATGCCCAGATAAACACGGCCATGCATGCATTCTGACTTGTCACATGTTTGGATGCTTCTGGCACCATGAAGGCAAAGCCACACTTTTTCCTTTGTATTCCTGTGTCTAGGAAAGAACCTGTAGTAGATTAGATGATTCCTGAGGACTTGTTTATTGAGTGATTGATAGGTCATATTTGGCAATGATTTTTTTTTAATATGAGAGGTTTCATCAAAATATTATATTGGGTCTTCTGAATCCTCCATTGGAAGAGAAAATGGCTTCTTCTAAGCAATCTAAAATGGTGGAGGATGGGGGGGGTGAGTATTAATAACATCTGTAAGATATGTGCACAAATGTTAAATTATGTGCGTGGAAAGTCTAAATATAGCAGAGGGGCTCACATCTGGCATGCATAGATAGCATATATGGTTTATCTCAGCCATCAGGGAGTTGGAGGTCTCGTTCTATATCAACAGCTTACTGTTGCAGGGAGGGGCAGACAAGGTCTGGGACAGCTGAATCTGAGCAATTTCTGCTCTAGTCTCCAAAAAGGAGGATAAGACTTGACTCTATCTTTCTGTCACTCCTCAAAAATCACTGGTCTAGAGGTATGATAGGCTCAGAACAAGAGAGGATGGCCAATGCTCATGAGCTTAGTCCCTCTCCACCAAAGGCTAGTTCCCCAAAGAGCATCACCAAGAGCGAGTCAACTCATTTCTTTAAGCAAAACAACAAATAAAACCTTAACAAATCTTACCGATGAAATTGTAACGAAGTTGGAATAAGTGTAAATGAACTCTTTGGTTGGAAGCAAGTTAAGATCTCAGCTCAAACCAGGAGAGAAGGAGAGATCTTCTCCAGAGGAGGTAATTCTCAGCAGTCTCTAAAACTTCAAGCAAGTCCAGTGGCATGATGGGGCTAGCTTCCCATTCATGTCCACTTTTCTAAGTCCTTTTACCTTTATAGCATCCCGAGGAGATTATGCTTCTAAACTTTGTCTTGGACTAACTCAGTAAGTCTCTTACACAGATATTCAATATCACAATCAGCATTCTGCCTGCTAATTAAGAGTCATGCTATCGGAGCAGCGAGGTGGCCCAGTGGATAGAGCACCAGCCCTGGATTCAGGAAGACCTGAGTTCAAATCTGGTCTCAGACACTTAACACTTACTAGCTGTGTGACCCTAGGCAAGTCACTTAACCCTAATTGCCTCACAAAAAAAAAAAAAAAAAAACAAGAGTCGTGCTATCTCTACCCCTACTCCACCAAATGGGAACTGGGTTCCATATCTATTTAGTGCACCCCCAGCTTCAGCCTCCTGTATAGCTAGAGTGAAAGCCTACACCTTGCAAGGGTGTCATGCAGCTTTGCTTCTGTTAAGGGCTAAAATTCTAGCTAAACTGTCTAAAATATCTAATGAGTGGTCGCCAATAAATTATAAGCTTTAGCAAGAGTTAGACTTTTAAGCATTTATTAAGGAGAATAAGAATTTGGTAAAGAGAGAGAAAAAGGCCTAGATTTCTATCTATTAAAGGGAGAGCACATTTCTAGCTCCCTTCTCCACCAGAGTCCAGAGGAAAAGAGAGCGAGACTGAGCGCCAGTCTCTTCCTTCCTCCTCCCACTAGCCCGCGTCACTTCCTGACTCCTGGTCTTGCCCTCAAAGACCTTCCCTTCATGGGCAGAACTCCTCTACAGTAAGTATCCAGCAGGTGGCGTTATTCCAATCGTTACAGTCCCCCCTGTTGTTCCTCAAGAAACAAAATGTTTCCTTGACGGAACAGTAAAAACAATATGATAACTATTGCTAACTAATAATATGTGAACAACAATATAGAAAAGGAAGAGAGGAAAGTTTTGTCCAGAGGGGCGATTTTTTTTTTGTCCTCATGAACCGACGCTTTGACATTAGTCTTGCAAAGGGAGGGCCTCTGCAGAGAATACATGTTACAGATGGTGTATATTATAACAGAAAGAGAAAAAAAACCAACAAAAAGAACAAATCAAAACTGTTCATTTAAAGTCTCTGAAAGTCTTTTCTCAGATGTCCTCTAGGTGTAGTCGTGGAATGGAAGTCTTTTCAGGGGTTGATGTGTGGATGCTGGTAATCAGCCAGGAAAATTTCCTACAAAATTGAGCTTAACACAACTTTAAAATAGCTTTGTCAATAATCAAATCAAACAATGAAAGTTCTCAAAAACATGTCTAAGGGAATTCAGAATCTTAGTTGTTACACATGAAACATATAATAAAACAAAAATTGAACCATTCTTTAAAATTATAATATTACTATAGTCCCCCCCTTATGGAGGGTAATTGAGAAGACAATTGCTGCGATATTAATTATTAAAAATAATTTTTTATCTTTGTTTCATCACTTTTTGCATCATCTGCCTAATTATCCTCATGCCATTATGAGAAATTAAAAAATCTAATATAATTGGTAACAGATGTCAAGGCCAAATTCAACACTGTATTTATCATGACACCTGAGATAATTATGGGGGTTACCATAAAAGAACAGAGAAATGATGGGATATGAGCATTCCCACACTTGAGCAGTATGTACTGCCCATACAGTATGCCAGGCTTAAAAGAGGTGGATGGAATATATGTCCATGCCACCGAACATATTGGAAGAAACTGAGTCAGACTTAATCAGATGCATGGGATTGAGATGTCCATGGCATCAGGCATATAGGAGGGAGCATAGAAGCCAGGTGTAGAAGTGAGATGGGTGGGATCAATACTTCCAGCCATCTGTACAATATTGTGGGGAAAAATAAAATAAAATATTAAACCAAGAGAATCCAACCTCAACATTTGTCAAAAGCCGTTCCCTTGGCCATACCTTGACTTCATGCATGTCTCCCCTCATGTGACAGTTCAGTGTCTGCTCTTGCGTGTATTCCTCTTGTGATTGGATGGCATCTTGGCCAACTGGCATCTGATAACTCAGAATAAAGGCAATTAATGTCTTAAATGATAAGTTCCCATAATCCAAGTCTCATATGTATTTAAAAATTGAGGATAATAAATGATTGCAAAAAATGTGAATACATCTTGACTCAGAACACAATATATAATTATGCAACAATTTCAAATAATACCCCTTTTTTAAAAACTTAGTATACAATTACTTTTGTGAAAAATCTGAATATATTTAAATACAAGTTAAAGCATAACAGAATCTCAAAGAACTTTTTTTTTTTTGAAAAAAGAAAACTTTTACAAATGTTCCCCTCTTTTTTTTTTTTTGGGAATATGCTTATCAAAAATAATACTTCTAGAATCAATTTACACTTGCCATGGCAACCAATTTGCCAGGGAAATGCTTTAAAGAGTTTGATCAAATAATCAGTTGAGGAAAAAAAAATAACAAAAACAAACAACTCAGAATATGGGAGCACAATACTCCTAGAATTAACATTGTATTATGAAATCAAAACCATGTTTCAAAATTAGATAGATGAATGAATAGAAGAAGATACATGTGGAACAATAAAAGACAATGAAATTCAAACTAGGGAAATCTAAATGAATATGAACTTAATATCAATAAGAGTATTATAAAATATAAACTGGACCACATGACTATAAAAAGCTTTTACAAATATTCTCTTTGTTTTAGAAACTAAGTATAAAACACAATCTCAAATGCATGAAAACCTCTACGAAAATAAACCTATACCATTAATTTCAAAATGTACATATAATAGCATAGAAATCCTATGTAACCTCTGAACTGATACTATTACTCTGAGTGAATTCAGAACACTTTTGATTCCGATATCTAAAATCCCCAACACTCATATCAATACCTTGCTGCTTACTTCTACATTTCTGTAAAATATATACCCTTCCATGGCAAAAGAATCGGAGTCTTGAACTATGTTGATGATTGTCATTCTTATTCAGCTTAAGTTTTTCTTCTTTAACCCCTTTATATTGTCTGTCAGTCTTTTCACCATACAAATGCTTTATAAGATTACTAATTAAAGACAAAAGCAGGTTAGCAAAATTATGAACAAAACAAGCATATCTGGAATTTAAAGAGTTTTCTAAGATTGTCTCAAAAGCACAGCCAGGCCGGGGAAGGGCTGAGCCTGAAGCTGCAAATGCAGGTAGAAAAAGTTGAGCATGCGCATCAGATCTCTGGACTTCCCAGGCAGGGGAAGCTATGGGCTTGGCCATAGGAGGAGTAGAGGGTGGGGTCTGGGGAGGAGGGGAGGGACCAGCGCAATTTGAATCCGACTTGATTTTGAACTCAGGCCTGGATTCCTCTTCTCCCACTTTGCCTCCAGGTGCTAGGGGATTAAAAGCTTCTAGAGGGTGGGTCATTGCCTCCAGGCATGCAAAATTAGAGCAACAATTAGTGTTGGAACTGGGAAAAGCAGCAGGAATCTCTTCAGGTTTCTCTGAAAAAGCATGGTTGGGAGAGGGAGAGATATTTCCTTGTGTGAGTAAGTTACTGGCTCTTTTAACAAAAATAAAAAGAAAAATAGAAAATCCACAAAAACAAAGCATTAACATGATCTTATCTCCCATTTGTCTGGTTAAACAGACTAAAATCAAAAATAGGGTAATTAGGGAGTTTAAAAGGTCCATTTGAAAAAATTTAAAGGAAAACACAGCCAGTGCGCCAGTACTTAGCAATTTAAAGGGTAGGGGAAATTTCTTACCCAACCAGAAGATCAGAAGACTGAGGTTTAGCTTTCCTCTTCGTGGTCAGCCATCTGTTAAGGCTAAAATTCTAGCTAAACTGTCTAAAATATCTAATGAGTGGTCGCCAATAAATTATAAGCTTTAGCAAGAGTTAGACCTTTAAGCATTTATTAAGGAGAATAAGAATTTGGTAAAGAGAGAGAAAAAGGCCTAGATTTCTATCTATTAAAGGGAGAGCACATTTCTAGCTCTTCTCCACCAGAGTCCAGAGGAAAAGAGAGCGATACTGAGCGCCAGTCTCTTCCTTCCTCCTCCCACTAGCCCGCGTCACTTCCTGACTCCTGGTCTTGCCCTCAAAGACCTTCCCTTCATGGGCAGAACTCCTCTACAGTAAGTATCCAGCAGGTGGCGTTATTCCAATCGTTACACTTCTCATGCCAACCTTAGTTCTAATGGGGACAAGAGCGTTTGTTGTTTCTGCCACAGTCTTGCCCCTCCCTGTCCACACACATATACACATATATACATACATACATGTATACACATGATATATATATGTATATACATATATACACACACATTATTTTACATCTATAATGTCCCAATTACATGTTAAAACAATTTTAACATGTTTTTAAAGTTTTGAATTCTGAATTCTATCCCCCCTTCCCCTTCCCCATCCCTGAGCCATAAGCAATCAGATATAGGTTATATATGTGCAATCATGTAAAATATTTCCATATTATCATTTTGTACAAGAAAACTCAAATAAAAGAAGAAGAATGAAAGAAAATTTAAAATAGCATGCTTCGGTCTATATTTAAACAATATCAGTTTCTTTTTCTCTGGAGGCAGATAGTATGCTTCATCATTAGTCCTTTGGGATTATCTTGGGTTATTGTATTGCTGAGAATAGCTAAATCATTCACAGTTTATCAAGCAATATTGCTGTTACTGTGTACAACATTCTCCTGGTTTTGTTCACTTCATTTAGCATCTGTTCATGTAAGTCTTTCCAGGTTTTTTCTGAAATCATCCTGTTTGTCAATTCTTATAGCACAATAAGTTTCCATTACAACCATAGACCACAGATTGTTTAGCCATCCTCCAATTGATGGACATTCTTCCAATTTCCAATTCTTAGCCATCATGACCCATCTGTAGCCATTATTTGGAAGAGGGTGTGAAGAGGAAAATGACAGGAATCAAAAAGTATAAAAGAAAGAGTTGAGACTTGGGGGGTGAGTTCTTACATCAAAAAAATAAGGCAGGAAGGCTTGACTATGTAGGGGGATCCACTGCCTGCTCCTTGAGGATGGTATAAGAATGAAGCCATTCAGTTACCTTTACTCTACTGAAAGTTCTGAGGTAGAAGGAGGACTCTGAGGGAATTCTTTCCACAATTCAGGTCCAAAGTGACACTACCATTTTAGGTAGAATATATAGGTTTCTGAGAAAGATGGGGCTCACCAGAGGCAATCACTAAGTATTTACTTCTATAGGGGGTTCAGCACTAAGCCCCAGGACAGCGCTCTATGTACACAGCAAGAGAACTGAGGCCCATCTGAGGGAATTAAAAAACAAAAAATTATTATCCATGGACAGACATGAGTTCACTAAAAAAGAAAAAAAAATTAGTCTCAGTGCAAAAGACTCCAGAGATTCTAGCATTGGGAACCTTGGCAAAGTGAGGCTGGAATGGCAGGTGCGTACACACTGCCCCCTCCCCCAAAACAGGCTGAAACTGTACATTAAAAAATAGAAAACATGTGTAGGAAGCTAAGTGTTCTGTGTTCTTTTTTATGCCTAATAAGCTTGTTCTGTATTTCATACTTTGTTATCCTGGTGCTTGCAAAGGACCTGAAAATACTTGGGAAAGGGCTAGAAATAAAGCAAATTTGAATGTTTCAAGGGCCCAAGCCCTTGAATAGGAACAAAGATAATGAAAGATATTTGTGAGCCTAGAGTTAAACTTCTGAGATGCTGGTTAAATACCTTTGTCAGTGGTATCAGGTGCAATATGTAGGAAGAGCAAAGCTAGAGCACCAACATTTAAAGTCAATTTTCTTTTGAATGAATTATGCATTGGGTGTGTCTACATTGCCCCAAATCATTAGACCAGTTCCTCACTTCCGTTGTGCTAGACCAATCTTCTGCTCCCCCTGGAAACAAGACAGCGTTTGTCTTCCCTACAACCAAGCCCTCTTGAACCCAGCTCTGTGTGACTTCCTCTGCCAATGTCCAAGCACAATAAATATTGGATAATCACCCAACCATCATCATCAAATGCTGTCTTTATGCTAGGGGAGGCGGAGTGTTCTTTCCCCCAGTTATAGTGAGCAAAGGCAGAAGTCTGTGCGGCCTGAAGATCTGTCTTTACTCCTCTGCTTGACATTCCCACAAGATCCAGGAGGCCCTCAAACCTCAAAACAACTATTTACTAACCAGCTTCCTGTAGCTCAAGGTAATTGGACCTCGCAACATGTATTCCTTTGGACTAACTTGAGGATGATGGGAAAGGATTCTTCTGCAAGCACAGTCTGACCATTGAGAAATGGCGGTGCCTTTTCACAATCCACGGAGTCCACAGGGCTCTTATTTCTTAATGGAGTCTCCATGTTCCCATTAGAAAAAAAGATGCCAGACTCTTCTCTGGAAATCTAAGAAAGTATAGGGTGAGAGGCGATTGAAGAAGATAAAAGGTTTCTCCCTGGTTTGCGGCCTCTCTGTGTAGCACACTCTCTATCACCAGCAGCCACTTTGTTTTTAATGGTGGGGTTTTTTTGGGGGAGGAATCCGGGGACCCCACTTTGGAAAGCATAGTTTTTTGGTTTGGGGGGGGAGGGTTTGGTGAGGCAATTGGGGTTAAGTGACTTGCCCAGGGTCACCTAGCTAGTAACTACCAAGTGTCTGAGGCCGGATTTGAACTCATGTCCTCCTGACTCCAGGGACAGTGCTCTATCCACAGTGCCACCTAGCTGCCCCCTTTTTTAAAAATTTAATTTAATTTTATTTTATTTTATTTTGCAGGGCAATGAGGGTTAAGTGACTTGCCCAGGGTCACACAGCTACTTAAGTGTCTGAGGCTGGATTTGAACTCAGGTCCTCCTGAATCCTGGGCCGGTGCTTTATCCACTGCGCCACCTAGCTGCCCCAGCCACTTTGTTTTTAAAGCAATAACTAAGCCCACAGGGGTCTCTGCCCAAGCACCGTGTTCATGCTCTTTCTAAGGGAAAGTGTTGATTCCATTCCAAGATGTATTTTTCAAAACTGTGATCTAGAAGTCAGAAATTTTCTTTAAAATCTACAGAAATGGGCAAACCTTAGGGTCAGTCAGTCAGTCAACAAGCATGTAGTAAGTGCCTACTATGTACTAGGCACTGTGCTAAGTACTGGGGAGACAAAGAAAAGAAAAATCCCCAGAGCTTCTGAACCATGTGACTTGGACCCTTTCTCTGTCTGCTTTCCTCATTACTGTTCTATGCAGCTGTTGTTAATATCCCCCTTTTGCAGTAAAGAAAGCTGGGGCTTGGAGCAGCTTGGTGGCATAGTGGATAAAGCACTGGCCCTGGATTCAGGAGGACCTGGGTTCAAAAACAGCCTCAGGGGGCAGCTGGGTGGCGAAGTGGATAAAACACTGGCCCTGGAGTCAGGAGGACCTCAGTTCAAATCCAGCCTCAGACACTTAACACTTACTAGCTGGGTGACCCTGGGCAAGTCACTTAACCCCAAGTGCCTCACTTAAAAACAAAAACAAAAAAACAAAAACAGCCTCAGACACTTGACACTTACTAGCTGTGTGACCTTGGGCAAGTCACTTAACCCTCATTGCCCCACCCCCCACCCCCAGAAAAGAAAGCTGGGGTCAGCCCACTGAAGTGTTGGATATAATCTTATGGACAGTGAAAAGAGCAGAGACATATGCACGTAAATGACTGCAGGATCTGCAGGAGAGACAAATGAGAACTGTTAGCATTTACACAACAGTTTGAGGTTGACAAAGTCTTTGATCTTTATCATCTCATTTGTCAACCCTCCCAAGAGCTCTGGGAAGTAGGTGCTACGGTGTTTTTTGTACAGATGAGGAAAGTGAGGCACATATGGGTGAGGGGATGTGCTCTTGGTGACTCAGTTCCCAAGTGTCACAGTGAAAATGCTGATGTAGGAGGCAAATTTGAATCCTGTTTTTATGGCCAACCCTCTCTCCACGAGCCTGCACTGCCTCTCATGACTTCATATTTGGCTGTGCCCTGTCTTTGTACCCCCGATGGCATTTGGGTTTTGTTGGCACTGTGCTATCATTGTTCATGGACCTAGCTCATCCTTGAGGGCAAGAGCTGTGTTTAACTCGTCTCTCTACCCGCTCCTGCTAGTGCCTGGGCCAGTCCTTTGTTCCCTGAAGGCAATCAGAGCTATAACTAGTCATTTTTGCACTTGGGTCCAATGGTTTGACTAGCAGCTGGAGAGGAAGGAGAAATTTCTTCCCTAAGCTATCACTGTGGAGATCCCTGGCCTGGGCAGGCTCAGGAGGCTGCTGTTGATGAGTGCTCAGAGACAAGGCTTTTCAAGCTTTCTTCTTCCCTGTTTTATGCATTTCAGAAGAAAATGAAAGTGTGAAAGATACAAACTGAAAACACGGCTAATGCTCTTCCCCATCAGCTACAAAATGACTCCAGTGGCTTTTCCGTTATCTATATAAGAGCTGCTTCACTGTCCTCAACCTGAAATAATCTGAGGAAGAGAGTGCCAACATCTGATCAAAGTGTGAGGTCCCAACAGACTAACCTTGAGCAGAGGCTCTCAAGATCCAAGAGATCTTCCCCAAGAACTAATACTCTTTGTTTTGTTTTTTTTTTGTGTGTGTGTGTGGGGCAAGGGGGGTTAAGTGACTTGCCCAGGGTCACACAGCTATCGTCAAGGGTCTGAGGCTAGATTTGAACTCAGGTACTCCTGAATCCAGTGCCGTACTTTACCCACTGCACCACCTAGCTGCCCCCAAGAGCTCTTAATGACAGAATTGTAAAACCAAATCACCTCTTCTAAGAAATGCTAAATAAAAAGCTCTTACTATGAACCTGTTACCATTCTGTCTTTCTGTTGACCCTCCCTATTTCGAAACACGTCAAGCAGTAGACATGACAAATGGTCCCTCATACCTACCTCTAGGAAAAGACCTTATAAGAAGTGAAATGGTCAAGAGGGAGAAGACAGACAGCCAAGAGACCTTCATGGAGTTCAGCATGGCCAGTCTTGTCTTCAGGTTTCTGTCGTCAGTCTTATCTCCCTTACTAGGTCACCAGCTCTTGTAATCAAGGACTTTTAACTAATCTTTGTTTAATAAACCCTTGATAAACATCTCTGGCACAGCCTATGCAGATGCCCTAACCTCTGAAAACGTTCACTAAATATCCATTTAATGAATTGCAATGGAATAATCCCCAAAGCAAGTCCCCAATTGAGTCAAATGACAACAATATGCAAAGAGGTCAAGCATTCAAAATTGGAGGGATCCTTAAAGGTCAAGAGGAAACTGAAGACCAGAAGGATGAAGTGACTGCCTGGAATTGGTTGCTTGGTTTCTTACAGTCCCAGAGTCTCAGAACTGGAAAGGGTCTCCATCTAATCCAACCTTTACCTCAAGAAGAATCCACCCCATTTGTGTACTGATCCAACTATTCTGGAAAGGAATTTGGCACCATGCCCAAAGGGCTATAAAAATGTGCATACCCTTTGACCCAGCAATACTCCTACTAGATCTGTATCCCAAAGAGATCATAAAAAAGGGAAAAGGACCCGCAGGTACAAAATATTTATAGTAGCTCTTTTTGTGGTGGAAAAGAATTGAGGGGAAGCCCATCAATTGCAGAATGGCTGAACAAGTTGTGGCATATGAATGTAATGGAATACTATTATGCTATAAGAAATAATGAACAATCAAATTTCAGAAAAAATCTGTAAAGACGTTAATGAACTGATGTGGGGTGAAGTAAGCAGAATCAGGAGAACCTTGTGCCAAGTAACAACAACATTGTGATGATCAACTGTGATAGACTTAGCTCTTCTCAGCAATACAATGGTCCAAGACAATTCCAAAAGACTCATGATGAAAAATGCTCTTCCTATCCAGAGAAAGAATAATAGAGTCAGAATGGAGATGGAAGCAGACTATTTTCCCTTTTGTTTGGTCGGGGTTTTTTTTTGTTTGTTTGTTTTCTTTCTTGAGACTTTTCCCTTTGACTTTTCCCTTTTGTTCCGATTTTTCTTTCACAACATGATTAATGTGGAAATACATTTAACATGATTGTTCATATATAACCTATATCATATTGGTTGCTATTTTGGGGAGGAGTGGAGGAAGGGAGGGAGAAAAATTTGGAATTCAAAATCTTATAAAAACAAATGTTGAAAAGTATCTTTACATGTAACTGGAAAATAATAAAATACTATTAAGATTTAAAAAAAAGAAAAGAAAAGAAGAACCCACCCTACAACCACACCACAGAAAGTCATGCAACCTTTTACTGAAGACCTCCAAGGAAGCCTAACACGCCCAAGGCAAACAATTCCATTTTGGCATCATTCTAAGAGAACATTTTTTCCTTCAAATTGAGCGTAAATATTCTTCCTTGTTCCCACCCATCACTCCTAGTTCTACCATTTGGGGCAAAGCAGATCAAGTCTAATCTTTCACCCAGCAGCAATTCAAGTACTAGAAGATGGGTTGGTAGCATCTATCTTGAATCAGAGTTAAAAGACCTCAGAGTAGAAACTATTGTTGGGAGCCCATCTACAACAGACCTGACAAGCCTTCATTGGGCCCCTGCTTTCCTGACCTCTGTTTCCTTGACTATAAAATTAGGGGCTTGGATGAGAAGGCTTTAGAGGCACCTCCCAACTCTGGACCCCCAGTGAGAGGGAGGCTACAAACTCCTGAGTGAATCCATTCCACTTTTGGACAGAACTAATTATTCAAAAGGTTTGGGGTTTTGTTTGTTTTCCTGATCAAGCTTAAGTTTGCTTTTTTGTTACTTCTGTCCTTCAAAACGCTAAGATTTCCACTTCTGGGGTGTCTCTCCAACAATAGAGATTTTTAGCTCTCAACGCCTCAGTAGCTAGTCTGCCAGAGTGCCTGGGACAGAAAAAAAAATATGTCGGGGAACCAACTCTGGAGGATGACCCTCTCTGAGCCTAACTGGGGCTGTCCTCAGAAGACAGGCCCATAAGTAGGCACAGGAGGTCCTGGGAACTCTGCGGACTTCCAAAACTCTTCGGGAGCTCAGGTTTCACAAGCAGTCCTTCCATGAACTCCTCAGCACCTCCACTAAACCTGGAGGGATCAGAAGATGATGTCAGTGGAAAAGCAACAGAGTGTTTGGCAAAAAAGCATCCTGAAAAAATAAATGCTGCTCCCTAAGGTCCCTGAATGAAAATGAATGCCCTCTCAGCAAAAAAAAAAAAAAAAAAAAAAGAACAGAAATCACAGCATGTGGCCAAATAAAATAGATGTCCAAAGTGAAAAAAAAGTTATGATTATTGGCAGGCTGTAGGCACTAAGATTTTACCTTTGTAAGTTGTGTTACCGAGGATGGATTCAGTGTAAGAAGCTATGTTTGTGAAAATATCCATGGTGTGCAAACCAAAATGGGGGAGGGGAGGCACGGGAAG
This sequence comes from Dromiciops gliroides, assembly GCF_019393635.1. NCBI lineage: Eukaryota > Metazoa > Chordata > Mammalia > Microbiotheria > Microbiotheriidae > Dromiciops > Dromiciops gliroides. The sequence goes on along the minus strand of NC_057865.1, from coordinate 5,852,040 downwards.
GTCATGGATGAGAATAAAAGATAGGTGGACAGGGTCAGGAACGTACAGCAATCCCCCAAATATTAGGGATCTTCCAAAGTCCAGCAGGAGCAGGCGCTCCCAACCTTCTTGCCAGCGACTCTCCAGATGGTGCCTCTGTCCCCTCCTGACATTGCTGAGCTCCCCGCTGGAAGGCCTGCTTGAGGGAGAGTCCAAGCCAGCCCCGTGCAGATGCATCCACACAGGCGCGCGCGCGCGCGCGCACACACACACACACACACACACACACACACACACACGCACACACACGTACATGCACCCACGCACACCCATGCACGCACATACATTTATCCTCTCTTTTATAACTGCTATCTCCCACCAACAATGAGCTCCTTGAGAGAAGGGACTAAATTGATTTTAGGGTGTATTTGTATTCCCAGCACTTAGCACTAGACTTGGCGCATAATCTGTGCTTACTAATTGTTCTCTGTCTCTGTTTCTCTGTCTGTCTATCTCCCTTCCCCCCTCCCTCTCTCTCTGTCTCTGTCTCTGCTTCTATCTCTTTGTCTTTCTCTGTGTCTGTCTCTGTTTCTCTGTCTCTCTATCTTTCTGTCTCTGTCTCTGTGTGTCTCTCTTTCTCTGCACAATGTGTCTTTACTCTAGACATATCATATTCAGTGTACATGTAGTAATCATACTAATAGTAGTAGTAAATGACATTTTGAGAATGATCTGAGCTTTGAAAAGAACTTTACTTATACCATCTCATTTTAGCCTTGCAGATCTCCTATTGCATAGATAGGAAAACTGAGGCAGACAGAAATTGTGATTTTCTCAAAGTTAGATATCTAATAAATGTCAAAGGCTACATTTGAATATGGGTCTTCCTAACTAATTATCTACTGCTTCTACCAAAATCCATGAATTAGAAAACTGCTATCTTTTCACTTCTAGTAATCCAAAAAGCAAGTGAGCCCTTCCCAGTCTATTTGCAATTCTTCTCAGCCGAATCAAAGCCTTTGGTGTCTCCAGCTAGGACTCAGAAGGCTTGTCCATGTTCTAGAAAATGAGTATCGTTCAGGTTTTTCTGAATGGGACTCTGACAACCTGGACAAAGAGAACATTGTCAGCCTTCCTTAGCCCCTGACTCCATGGTGGGCCAGCTCCCCTGAGCTCTCTCTCTCTCTCTCTCTGCTCAGGAGAGGCAAGAACAGGAAACATATTTCTAGGCAGGTTAAAGCTAATTACTTTTCCTATCTTAGCACAACACCAGCCACCCAATAGCCACTTAATAAATGCTTTTCATTCCTTCATTCAGCCTGGCCTCCTCTTCTGCTAAACAACAGAAAATATCCTGAAGGCAGAATAAGTATGAAATTGTGTCTCCAGGAAGGAGGCTGGGAGCCTGTAAGATTTATCTGTTAGGGCTACAGACAAGGCTGAACAGAGCTGCCTTTGTACTAGGCTGGCAGTGTTGGTTACCTGCTGGTTCCGTGGCCATTCTCTCTCCGTCAGGCCTAGCACTTTTGATTACCTGCTGGCTTATTGTGTTACCTCATGTTACACACAGCTCTTTGTCCAGGAGAACCCTCCACAAGAGAGGCAGCCCTTTCTCCAGTCATTGCCAAGACCGGGGCCCAAGCAGACCTGTGCCCCTTCCTCCCAAAGGAGAAAGCCTTTGGAAGCTGGTAAAGTTACAAGGGTAATCGAAGGAAGGAGACGAGTGGCCAGCTCTTCCTCTGGAGTCCCTGCCATCCCACCCTCACCAAAATACATGTCCAGGACCATTGAGTCTCTTTTCAAGGTTTCATCCACGTGTTTCCTGAAATTGAGGTCATAGTCCCAGTTGGAGCAGCATATCCTGCTCTTTGGGAGCAGCTTAGGGCCATCAGCGCCGTCATCCTCCAACAAGGGGAGGCCTGCCCCCTACTCGGCTCCCATCCAGGAAGCAGAATGAGCAGGATTCCCCTGGCCTGTGTGCAGGTGAGAGCATGAGTGAAGGCTTGGGCTACATGCAAAGGTTTCCATTTGGATGTGGATTTCAGAAGCAGGTCTACACAGCCAGAGGGAACAGTGAAAAACCTTCATGCGGGGCAAACATTCATGATCAATGTGGCCATTTTCAGCAGAGTAATGACTTTCTTGGGAGAAAGCAAATCACTATGAGATGACAACAGCAATTTTCAACCAGAATTGAAGAGCAAGAAAAAATGGGAAAGAAAAATAACCTCGGGGGGCCAAGGCCTTATTGTTCTCAGGTATGGAAGTAGCCCAGACAAGATGAAATCAAGCCCTCCGCCAATAACCAGATCCATTTTGCTAACGTGGGTGTCAGGAATGTAATACAGGTGAAAAATGACAATCCCTGCTGCTTGGCCAGTGTAGAGCTCAGAATAAAAGGCTAGGTCTCCCAAAACAAGTCAGTTATTCCTTTGAGGGGGATAAATGCCACCGAATTGCAAATTAATTTTCAATAGCCACACATCCACCTTGAATGCTGTGACCAGCTTGAGGATTTACTACATTCTTCTCTCAAAACACTTAGAATCTGAGCAGTATTAAAAATTAAATAAGCAGCTATATAATATATATAAACATATATAGCTACTTTTATGGGGGTACTTTAATATTACATGTATTATAAATAATATTTAATGATATATGGAATTTAACTTGTAATGGCATGTGTGAATGTATGTTTATATATGTTCTGCATGTACATATGTGTGTCTGTGCATGTAGGTGTGCCTCTATGGCATGTGCTTTTGCCACCTCAGAGAATTCCCTTCAAGGAACTACACACTTAGGATTTGGTAAATGAGTTGTCTGGAGTTTCCTGAGGCACAAAGAGTTTGTGGTCATGGGTAAAGAGCCAGCAAATATCAGAGGCAACCTGTGTACCCAGGTCTTCCTTATTCTGAGCCCAACTTGCTATATAGTACACTGCCTTCTTCAAAGTATTTACATGTATACACTACATATATCCATATGTACAAACACACATGTAAATACCTGTGCACATATATACCCACACATATATGTTGTGCGTATGTGTACATGCGTGTACACCTAGGTGTAATAACACCATGTTACACATTATGGAGTCTTGTATCATAGCCCTTGCTATATGCTTGTTTGTGAGTGTGTGTGGATATATACACACTTATGCATTGATTGCGTGTGAGCTGGTTAGGCTACATCGTGTCACAAACAAGGAATGAGGCAGGGGAAGCAGGATGAAGGATGGTATCAAGGAACATGTAACCAGTAAAAAGGATGGGCCAACCATGTAGCCAGAACTAAGATTGACTGAGGGGGAGCCTGCAATGCCACAAAATGTCAAGGGAAAGTGAGGAAGGCAACTGACACACTGGGTGGACTTTCTGTGGAGCACTTATGGGAGACACAGATGAGACTGGCACAGGCTGGGCTGTTGTGAACAGATTCTAATCGCCATCATTGGAAGAAGTCACCACTTTGGCGAGATCCTAAATCTCTTGGACTGCTAAAGTATAAAATAAAACAAAGTGGTGACAGATGCCCACACTTCAGAATGCACAGTCATGCACAAGAAGAGAGATATTGTGGGACTCAGCTCCAGCAAAAGATGGGCTGATGGCTATCTCCAGATATCACAGAGGGGTCGATTCAAATTTGAGGGGCCTTGGAAGGGATGCAGGGTCTATTTCCCAGAGAGCACCATGGTACTTCATGGGTTATCCAGTAGCTGTCTTTGTAAGGTCAACTCACATTCCATTGAGAAGGAAGTGGGCAAGAGAGCTCAGTAGGTGACCAAAAGAACTCACCCACCCAGTTCACTTTCTACTTGATAGCTCCAGAGAAGAAGGGTAAAGTGGGCATAGGAGACAGGTGGGATAGAAAGCAATGGTGGTCCTGGATTACAAGGGTTTGTCATGCTTCAGCAGAGATAGAAGGAGCATGAGAGACTGAGGTTAACTCCTTCTGTTGACAGAATGGGTATTGGGGAAGACTATTCAATTTTCCACAGAATGGGTTATTAAATGCAGAGTTGATCCCCCAAATTTGGTTTAAACAACCTCCCTCAGCTGCTCAAACCTTTCACTAAAGCCTGGAATAAATGGGAAGGAACCCTGAGGCTATGTTTTTGTTGTGACAAAACTGAGAAACACCAATTTTTCCCCTCCCCTCCCTGGGGTTTCCAAGAATTTCTGGAGACTTTCTGAAGGTTCAAGATTAGTCTGGGATTCATTGGGGGAGGGAGACAGGAAATGATGGGATATGAATATAAAGGAATATGAGCTTTTGGAGCAGCTAGGTGGCACAGTGGATAAAGCACTGGCCCTGGATTCAGGAGGACCTGAGTTCAAATCCGGCCTCAGACACTTGACACTTACTATCTGTGTGACCCTGGGCAAGTCAACTAACCATCATTGCTGTGCAAAAACAAAAACAAAAACAACACAGAGAAACCAATAAAAGAAATAGTACTTGTTCAAAAAAAAAAAAAAGGGAATATGAGTTTTGAACCTAACCAAACACTCAAAGGTTAATCCTGATCATGTTAGGAGAATACACCATGTTTCAAAGTAGTGAAAATGTGTATAGAATTTACTTGGCTCAAATCCACTTGGTGTGAAGGATGGGGAACATGAGTTGTATACAAGGAGCTGTGAAAGTTTGACAGCTGACTGAAGGATTCTTGGGTGTTCCAACTGCATAAGGCTGTGTGTGTGTGTGTGTGTGTGTGTGTGTGTGTGTGTGTGTGTGTCTGACCAAAAAAATAGCTGCACACAATACACACTCAAAAAATGTGTACTATGTGGATGGTTTGGTAGCTGAGGATGGTTGGATGGGTGGGGGATGGGTGTGTGGGTGGACAGATGGACAAATTCTTTGTCTATGAGTGAGAGATGTGACATAATCCCGAATCTTGAAAGAACTTGTAATATGGAGAATGTTCAAAAACAAACACAATGCAAATTAAGAAGATAGGTGACAAGGAGGGGTATGTGGTACGATGAAATCAGCTGAGGGGGTGATATTTGACTAAACTTTGAGGGAGGAGGAATATGTCAGTGTGGCAGAAATATGACCAGAGGACCCCACAAACAGGGACCTGTGTGAGCAAAGGCACAGACATAGGAGAGTGTAGTAGGTAGGAGTTCCTTTGGGCTGAATCCCAGTGCTCAGCACTCAATTCCCCATTGGAAGAGAATAGAGATAATATGCAGAAGGGGCAGCTAGGGGGTGCAGTGGATAGAGCACTGGCCTTGGATTCAGGAGGACCTGAGTTCAAATCCAGCCACAGACACTTGACACTTACTAGCTGTGTGACCCTGGGCAAGTCACTTAACCCTCATTGCCCTGCAAAAGAAAGAAAGAAAGAAAGAAAGAAAGAAAGAAAGAAAGAAAGAAAGAAAGAAAGAAAGAAAGAAAAGAAAAGAAAAGAAAAGAAAAGAAAAGAAAAGAAAAGAAAAGAAAAGAAAAGAAAAGAAAAGAAAAGAAAAGAAAAGAAAAGAAAAGAAAAGAAAAGAAAAGAGATAAGACGCCGAGCAGAAAGTCAGTGTTGTCAGCCCGGCTCCAAGCTCTTTAAAATGTCTTTGGCAACCTGAGCTCCTCCCCTGAATTTATTCTCTGTTCTTTGGTTGGACAGCAAGTAGGTGAGTGATCAACATATGACTCAAGGCTGAAGAGGCAGGACACCAGGCTAAGAAATTTGGCCTTGTGTCAGTAAAGCGGTGAGTATTTCTTGAAAGCTTATGGCTCTACAATGTAAATGTAAACAATAATGACATCACTAAGGAAAGAAGGAAATTGTAACTGAATTCAGTGTCTATCTAATGACAAAGTATGTGCCCAAAGAAAAGATGGGAAAATGTATCGTTCTCTTTTCTTTTCTGTTGGGGGAATATGAATGTAGGATATTGCATAGACTGTCCATCTCCACTGATTTGGTTGAAAAAAGTGTGATATAGTGGGAAGAGACCTAGATTTTGAATCAGAGGACCCAGGTTCAAATCCTAATTTTATCACATATTTTCTGAGTGACCTTGGGCAACTCACTTAAACCTCCTGAGTCACATTTCCCCTATATGTAAAGTTAAGGTACTGAATTAAATGCTTCTGAAATCACTTCTAGCTCTCAGTCTAGGCATCTATGCATTGGCTACTTTTGCAGAATGAATTTTTTCCCTCTTCCTTTTTCATTCCTTGCTATAAAAGATGACTCTGGGGCAGGGAAAAAAGAGAGATTTGGAAATGAAGAGTAGGGACTGGACCTGAGATTTCACTGAGGAAGAAAAATTAAGTGCTTTGCCTGGGGTCCTGAAGTCAGTGTCTGTCAAAGTTGAGAATCAAACACTTGTCTTTCTCCAAGGAGAGCTATCTGTGTCCATTATGCTTTTCTGCTTCTCAGAAAATGAAGGTGATGCAACAACAAAAGCTACAAAGAAAAATTTGTTTTACATGAAAGTTTATGATTATTTACCGGAGGGCCTATGGGATAAGAGGCATGCTAATTCACCATGGAGGTGGCAGTGAATGGGTTCAACCATACTAGAAGACAATTTGAAATTATGGAAGAAGATACTAAATGATTCATACACTTTGTCCCAGAAATACCATTATAAGATCTGCATCCCAAGGAGGTTACAGACAACAAGAGCTGACCTTAAAGGTAAAAGAAAAAGCATTTATGACAGCCTATTTTTGATAACAAAAAGTTATAGGCAAAATATGCATCCAGTGATTAATGAATGGACAAATGAATTATAGTGCATAAATATGATGAGATATTATTGCACCATAAGGAATAACGAATACAAGAATTCTTAGAAATTTGGAACGATTTGTCTAAGCTGATGTGGAATGAGGAAGATAGTACCAAGAGAAAAATATACATAATGACTGCAGTGATGCCAATAATGTCAAAACAGAAAAACCACAAAATGTGTGCCATGTACAATGCCTAATGGTAATGCTATACTACCAAGGAAAAAGGGGGAACCTCTTCCTTCTGTAAATAGTCATACTGATTTCTACGGGGATATGTGTTTCAAAGAGTTTTTTGATAAAGGTTTGGTCAATCTGTTGTGTCAATGCCAAATGTAATTATTTTAAGTGAATCAAAACTGTTAATGATGTCTTCTCTCCTTTCTCTTCACAATTTATTAAGTGTATTCAAGGAATGTTTGGGAATGTCTCATTTAAAAACAAAGTGTATCAATAACAACTTTAAGGAGAAATAAAATTAGGAGGTAGTAGTGAAAGATACCCTTGAGGCCAGCTAGGTGGCACAGTAGATAGAGCACTGGCCCTGGATTCAGGAGGACCTGAGTTCAAATCTGACCTCAGACACTTAATACTTACTAGCTGTGTGACTCCGGGCAAGTCACTTAACCCCAGTTGCCTCACCAAAAAAAAAAAAAGAAAGATACCCTTGAGTACGAATATATATTGTTTGTAATTAAAAGGAAGGAAGGAAAGATGAGAGGGAGGAAGAGAGAGATAAAGACAAAGAGGAAAGAAGGGAAGGGAAGGGAATAGGAATAGGACTTGAGAATTGTCAAGAGAAGGGGAAGAAAAGGGAAGGGAAAGGAGATATCTAGGAGGATATAGGAAAAAGGAAATCTCTCTAAAACTCGAAGCTTCAGAGAAGCTGCTGATATCCTTCCTTACCTCAGAAAGTCACATTTCATAGAAAAGAATAAAAAAATACAGAAGAGAAAAGTCATTGAGAAAAAGTAAGCACCACATGGGATACTAGATTTAGAACTAGATGCAACCTCAGAAGCATCTAATTCAATGCTGACTTTTACACATAAGGAAAATGAGATGCAGAGGGTTTAAGAGACTTGCCCAAAGTCACACAGATAATAGGTGGCATAACCCGAAATTGAACTCAGTTCCTCTGGTTCAAAATCCAGGTTCCTTTTCACTATACCATAGTACTTTATAAAAATAGATGAAAAGTGGAAAAATTTTTAAAAATTTAAATAAATGAAAAGGACAAGAGTTAGAGAGAGATTGAGAGAATAGAAGGATAGATGAAAAGAGCGAGAGACAGAGACAGAGATATGAAGGAATATAGGAAAGAAGGAAATGATAGAGGAAAAGGGAGAAAAATTACTAGAATAATTAGTGGAGGAATGTGAACCCTCTTGTCTATTAAGAATGCTAACATGACAATGGATTGTGGGATGAATCAGAGGGGAAAGAGGCCAGTATTAGGGAGACTCTGAAGGAGATGCTTCTGTCAGTGTCTCCAGGCAATGTTTGCCCAGATTCCAAAGGAAAAAATCACTATACCTTTAGCTTGGGGCTGTTTTGACCTGAATATTATTTTGGAAGTGATATGAATGAAGTCACACGGCATTGGAAATTCCCAAAGAATATGGTATTCATTGCTGCAAAGAGAGGTAGATCATTCACCATATTTCCTTTGTCTCAATTCCTTCCTCCTACCACAGTAGTAGGACCTGAGTTCAAATCTGGTCTCAGACACTTAACACTTACTAGCTATGTGACCCTGGGCAAGTCACTTAACCCCAATTGCCTCACCAAAATAAAATTTAAAAAAAAGAATGAATCAGTCAACAAGCATTGATGAAATGCTTCCTCTAGGCTAGGTGTTGTACTAAGCAATCAAATGAGATCATGTATCTCAAGTACTTTGCAAACTTAAAAACAACACTATGTAAATATTAATTAGTATGGATCTTTCCTCACAGAGACAGACATTCATTGGAAGAGTTTGAAAACCAGTAATGACATGTTCCTCTCTTTATGTACATTTGTATTTAGATACAATAAACATATTTTTTGTAGATCTGTGCCCCTCTCATTTTTTCTTACTTTTCACCATGAGCGCCACAAAACAGGAGAGTTTGGGCCTGGTAGAAAAATGATGATGGATGGATGGATACATGGATATATGGATGGGTGGGTGGAGGAAAAGGCACTAATAAGTACTTACTATTTGCCTGGAACTGTGGTAGGAGGAAGGAATTGAGACAAAGGAAATATGGTGAATGATCTACAGTAGTGAGGTGCCTTGGCCAGTGTCAAAGAACTAGGCAGCCAGGGCAGTGTGGCCAGCTGAGCAGTGACTCCAGTGTCTTCTCCATGATGGATGAACTTGCTGAAGGGATGATGAATGAATAAATGATCCATGAGAAGCCCTAATAATATTTCATCACATTCATATACCTTAATTCATTCAGCCTTCCCAGGGGATTAGTTTCCATTCTTTGCCTCCACAAAAAGAACTGCTTTAACTATTTTTGGATACATGGGAGCTCTCTCTCTTTTTAAAAAAAATCTCTTTGGGATACAGGCTTAGTAGTGCTATCATTGGGTCAAGGAGGCTGGACGGTTTTAGTAACATTGGGGTTGCAGTTATAAATACATATTTACACATGTGTATGCACACATATATTTATTTGCATACAAATATGTGTACATATACATGTGTGTATGTGCATGTACATATCCGTGCAATGTGTGTGCTGTGTATCTCCCTCTTCACCTCAACTTCTTGGATTTTTTTGTTGTTATTCAGTGTTTTTCAGTTATGTCCAACTTTTTTTCTGAACCCATTTGGGGTTTTCTTGGCAAAAACAGTAGAGTGGTTTGTCAATTCCCGCTGCAGCTCATTTTACAGATGAGAAAACTGAGGCAAACAGGGTTCAGTGACTTGCCCAGGGTCACACAGCTAGGAAGTATCTGAGGCTGGATCTGAATTCTTCCTGACTCCAGACCTGGAGCTCTGGGTACTATGGTCCCCCTAACTGGCCTACTTCTTGGAGTGAGGGTCTGCCTTTATGATTCAAGCTAGATATCCCCGTCCGTGGGAAGCCATTTCCAGACTGCAATTACCCTTCCCTTCTAGGGTTCCCTTGTAGCTCCCTTGTATGGACATTGGATACACCTGCACACGTTCTCATTTTCTCCCCATTCAAATGGAAGCTTCTCAAGGGCATGCAGAGTTTGGGCCTTTCATGTTTCCTTAGCACTTAACACAGGACCCGGTTCATAGCAAATACCTAATAAATGTTTGTTGACTGACTGACAAATCATGATTATTTGAGGAAAGGTAAGGAAAGGAGATGCACAGCGAAGCTTTCTGGCAGCTTTGGGAATTCCAGGTGAACAATGTGTCCTGAAGCTGAGGTCACTCACTGGACATCTGCTGTCCCAATTCCAGGCCATCTGTGGGTACAAATTGCCGCTCTCCAGTAAGCACTTTGCTTCTGGCGATGCCACTCTAAAAATGAGATTGCTAAGTGTCAGGGCCATTCGGAACCAGCTGCCTAGTCAGCTCATTACAGTGTGGACATATGCCCATGCCCACACCCATACTCCCCAACATAGACCCAACTGAGCCCCTGTTCCATCTCCAAGGATGAGGGGGAGATGGAAGGCCATAGGTTCCTGGGGCCCCCAGAGTGGTAGGTGGGTACTCCATGTATGGAACAGTTGGCTACAAGACATGCTGTTTGACCTTCTTGGATGCTCTCCTAGAGACAGGTGTAAGCTGTTTATAGAGACCCAAGGATAGGCTTCATTGGCTGCTGAGACAACTCAAGGTGAGCTCAAAAGGCCAGAGGTCATTCACTCAGGAGATGGCAGGCTCCCACACAAGCTGGGAATTCAGGCCTGATACAGCAGGCTTTGCTGGACACCTCACTCAGCTGGACCAGCTGCAAAGAATGTCAGTGCCCAACACACATAAGCAGAGAAATAATCAGTGGGCCTACGTAATTCCCATGGCCCCTTGTTTAAAGAGGGAGGCTTCCTAGCTGTTTGCTGTTCAGTCAGAGAGCCAATGAGGGCCTGGTGAGGGGAGAAGATGGAATTGGAATTCACAATTCCCTGCACAGGGAAGTGACTGCATAACTTATCTGGTGTCTCCGTGAGCGGGATGCAGATCAGGAGATTAATCAGTTTTCAGGTCATCCTGAAGATTAACCTCGAAACAGAGCAGAGAGCTTCACTCGACACTCCGTATTTTAACACGGTTTGACCAACATGGACTAATGACGAAAGCAAGAGTGTGCTAATGCAGAAGCCACTTACTAACCGTCCACGGGCATCTTTTTAAGGTCAGGGATATTTTATTCAGATTTCCTGGTTACTCACGAGAGCCAAGTGGGAATTAAGCATTAATTCCAGGTCGACAAGGCATGAGGTGCCTTTGTGGGAAGAGAACATTGGCAGGTGTTTTCAGGGAAATGGTGTTTTTCCCGTGAGGCTACACATTACGCACACAAAACCTTGTGGTTTTCTTATGCAGTCACCGTGGGGACAGCCACCAAATACCGATGCCCTCTGAAATGATGAAGGGGAGGAGAGGGTGCGGCCCCTGCCCTCCTTCAGAAACAAAAGAATGTGCCTGGGAGGTGGACGTACACAAAATGTGTGTCACAAATGTAAAATCACATCACAAGTACAGACTGGCAGGAAGCCAGCTCAGGCTAATGATGGGCCTATGAAGGATCCCATTATTGATGGATTTCTTTGCATCTGTTGCCTCCCATGCTTGTCTAGATCAACCAAATTTGTATCTTGTCACAACTAACCAGCCTGTTGTTGCATGAGAATTCCCTGGAACCTGAGGCTTGATTTTTCTGGCAAGGACGACGCAGCGACCAGGTTTTCATCTGAATCTCGGCGCCTTCCCTCTAAGACCACCCCCAATTTGGTCTGTAGGCATCTTGTTTGGTCATAGTTCCCATCTTCTCTCCTTTGGGCTGCAAGCTCCTAGAGAGCTATTTATTGGGGAGGGGGGCAGGTGTTCTGGGTTTTTTAGGGACTGGGGAGTTTGGGGTATTTTTTTGCCTCTTTCGTGGCCCCATCCCTTAGCACAGCACCAGAAACACAATAACTTCTTAACAAATGCTAGCTGACTGACTGACTGACTACTGCCTGCCCTCAGCCCAAGGGTTCTAGGTAAGCAGGTCTGCCCCCACACAGGCCTAGGTCCAAAGGGTGAAATCCATAATGGTGATGTGTAAATCTGGCTCACTCTTTCTCAATCCTGTTAGAAAACTGGAAACTTTGAAGTGAATTCCTGCCAAGTACTCAGTTGTTCACCATGTTCATAGATCTGGGCAAGGAACAGCATTGAAATAGTAACACGATTCATTAGTACCAAAAAGGGATCATTTTAGCACCCTTTCTCCTGGAGTAGTTGGAGAAATTAACTTCTCTAAAATTCATGATACTGCAAAAGAAGGGGGCAAGGACTCTGCAAATAGAATTTGGCTTTTAAAGCTCAGGTATTCTGGGATAGACTGCCAGGCCTGAAGTCAGGAAGACCTGAGGTCAAATCCAGCGTCAGACACTTACTAGCTGTGTGACCCTGGGCAAGTCATTTGAGCTCTATTACCTTAATCTACTGGAGAAGGAAATGCCAAGAAAGCCTCCTGTTCAGCATTGATGTGCTAGGGTACACAGAGTCACAGAGAGTCAGACGCAACCGAACAACTGAACAACGACCATCCTGGGGAATGTAAGCCTGTCCCTGCCTTGGCTGCGACTGTGACATCAAACAATCAATGGTGGTCCTTCATTCTAAGCCTGTGATTAGGCCCTCTAATTCATGGGTTTGCCAGTGGTTCTATCTGAGAAATGAGACGCGTCGGCCTCCCCTTAACTGGGGCCGGCTCCCAGCTTTTGAACTTGGCCGATGACCCACATCCTCCTTAGGTAATTGCCTCCCCTCCCCCCAGCAGGCAGAATCATGAAGGATAGTGCTATTGTGCACAGCCGTGCCAAGGCGGGCTCAGAGGCCAGGCCCTGCTGTTCAGGAAGAAGGAACAGCTCCACTCCAAGCTGGACTCTTCTCCCAGCCCCCTTGTACTCCCTAGCAGAATTCTCATCGTTTCCACTCGTCTCCTCGGGTGGAAGAGAGTGACAGCAAGAGCTCTCAGACAAAAAGAATGTGAGACTTCAGGCGCTGGAATCCTGGGAGGAGGAGGGGCGGGGGAGCTCTGCAATTTTGGATAAGGCAACTTATCCCTTTCCTCCTTTTGCTGTGAAACCAACCGATCACTTAGCGGTGACATGGAACCAATTATTGTGGCCAAGTATAAGATACATCCATAGCACGTCCAAAACGTACCAGTTCCCCCTACACCCTACCCCATTCCTACCTTCCCTGTTACTAGAGAGGGCACCACTGTCTTCCCAGTCCCTGGAGCTCACAATCCAGGATCCCACCCTCTCTTTCACCCCAGCCCCCCATGTCCAATCTGGGGCCAAGGCCCACTTGTTTTACCTTTGCTCCATCTCTCATATTTGTCCCCTTCTCCCCCCTGACATGATCCCAACCCTGGTGCCCACCCTCATCACCTCACACGTGGGCCAGCACAATAGCTGCAGGGTGAGGCTGCCTGCCTCAAGTCTACCCACTCCGATCCAACCTCCATTAAGCCCCCAAAGTGATTTTCTGAAGCCCAGGTTTGACCATGTCACTGTTCTGACTCAACAAACTCCCATGGCTCCCTACTACCGTGAGGAGCAAATACAGACTGCTCTGGCATTCAAAGCCTTTCCTAGCCTGACCACTTCCCCCTGCACACACTCTTTGATCTGGTGCCCCCAGATTGCTGGCTCTTCTGAGAACGAGACCCTCTCTCTCTTGGCTCCAGGCATTTTTTCCTGCTGTCCCCACACTTGGAAATCTCTCCTCCTCATCTCCTCTACTGGCTTCCCTGACCTCCTTTAAGACCTCCCTGAAATCCCATCAGGAAGCCTTCCCAGTGCCCCCTTCTTTTAATCACTCCCTGTTTATGCCCAGATGCCTTGCTTGGTGTATTTCTGTTTACTTTTGTTCTCCCCCATAAGATCATAAGCTCTTTGACATCAGGAACTGGCTTCTGCCTCTTTTCATGTCTCTAGGACTTAACACAGCACCCAGCACATAGTAGGTGCTTAATAAATGTTTGCCAATTGATTGATAAAAGTGAAGTAACTGAGGGAACAGAAGAGCACGGGATGAGGGACATTGGTTTGCAAAGCTTTCCTGGACAAGGATAATGTGATAAAATAATGGACTTTGGCAGATGCCCAGGGGTTCCGCCTGAATGATCTAGTACTGTTTGGAAAACTGGCTAGGTACCTACTTTCAATGATTGGATATGGGCCATACCTGTCCTGTCCTGAGTGATGTATGCTGCTGATGTCAGCAGGGGAACCACTCTCTGACATCCAGCTTAAAGGACCTCCCTTTTGGGGGAGGAAGAGAAAAAGTAGAAAAGGAAATGCCCACTGAGGGGAGCTCTTCTTTCTTGTCAGTGAGCTTCTGAGAACAGACTGCAGAGGGGCTGCACAGCTGTTTCCTATTGAAACTACGGACTCCAGGTGGTGAGTTAATAGAAACAAGGCCAGCTCTTTGAATTAGCTGAGCTGGAAGCAAGTTTGGGGATTGTGTCAGTCTTTGCTAGAGCCAGGGAGCTTATGCATTTTTCTCTTTCCCTATTTCTCTTGTCCTCGACTTAATTAATTTCACCTTTGCTGTGTATTTTATTCCCATAAATAAAACCTGATTCGTTTGTGGAAAAGAGCCTGTTGAACTCCTTTCTTATTGGCCTGGGAGAAATAACTAAAAAAGGCAGTTTGGAAGGGAGGAAATTTTGGACCTAGAGATCCCTCACTATTTTCTGAACCCCAATATTACAGCGAGCCACCCAATTAACTCTCCCCATATTCAATTTGGCTCAAAAGGCCAGAAAGAAGGGGGTTGGTGTGAGGGGTCCAGCACCCAGCCTTGGAGATGCAGGGAATGAGTCTGTGCAGACAGCAGTTCTCCCGTGGGAGGCTGGGCAGGGCACCATTGTGACCTGAGGGCAGATGGGTTTGGCGATCTGTGGGAGCCCCAGGTGTGGAAACAACCTCTCCCAGTGCTGATGGTGGCCCAGATGGTCACTCCTGCTTTGGCGTGCTCGAGCAGCCTTCCTGACTCCAAGGCCAGCTCTCCATCCGGTGTGCTCTGCTATCTCGCCATATCTCACTAAGACCAATATTAGAGAATCCTTCAGCCAGGATTAGGGTCTTCTTTTCTGTCAGAAGCCAAGAGATTCCAAGGAGACCCAGCTCCCCCTGAGAGCCACCTTCTTCATTCCCTCCCTAGGGAGCCACAGCTCCCCAACGAAATGTGCTGGAGCCTCATTTGGGAACTCTGGTGTGATGGCGGTTTTCCACATCCATTTTTTTTCTAGTCAATTAAACATCAATTTGTTTTATTCTTTTTTAAGTGTCTGAACCTGGTGGCACAAGCCGTGATTTGGCGATTGGGCCTAATCAGAAACCAGCAGCCTGAAGGATCTGGAGATGAGGAAGAGCTTCCGTCCCTAGTGTCCGAGGCTGTCCGGCCCCCTGTTAAAATTCCAGACTCAGCGTCCCTGACTCTTCCTTTCCTAGCAGTGCATCCCTGCCTGTGGCCCCAACTTCCCCGTGCATCTCCCCCACCTTCCATCTAAACTAGTCTCTGTGGGACGGATGTGCAGCTGAGCGGGGGATTTGTGAGGCACTCCAAAGATTTCGCCAAACTCTCCAGGCAAGAAAGACTTCCAGACCGAGACCTTTGGATCGAAAGGCACTTTGTAGTCACCTTTTGATTTATTAATCAAAGGATTAAGGAAAATCAATGCTTAACACATCAAAATATTTTCCTAGCCCTACATCCAGAAGATGTTACATTAAGGCTCAAAAGGAGATCTGGGGTAGGCTGGCTACCTTGGGTATTATTGAATCATAAATGACCACCTGGCATAGAGGGTCCTCTGCACCCAGGAAGGGTCCTGTCAGGGGAGGGTGCACTCGGACAGGCTAATGTCCACTAGGAAGGCCTTAGGAATGGGCCTAGGCACAGAGAGTCTGCCTTCTGACCACTGAGCACCTCTCCCAGAGATAGCAGGATTAATTACTTTTCAGCATATAATCCTCAGAAAGTCCTCTCTCTTTCCATTTCCTTTCCTTTAAATGAGAGTGAGCAGGCAGAACAAGCCACCATTACCCAGTTTTCAGTGTCTTTTAATTCCATCCTCCTCTGAGCCCTGAAGGAATGAACATGCACTGAAATAATGAGAGTTATTTATTATTTTTTCTTTGGGATTTACATTCCTGCTTTTACCATAAAGAAACTGTTTTGTGCCAGGGTGATGGTGAAGGGACATTATAGTTGGCTCAGATCGGGAGGGGGGGAGCAGAAACTGTCCAAGAAGGAGATGAGTGATGGGCTTATCTTCTTCAGGGATGCCATCCCTGTTCATTAGAAAGCTTTGCTAATGATTTAACTGCATCACACAATTTCTACCCCAATCAAACTGATCTGGATTATGGTAATTAATGAGGCATCACACCTGAGAGGCCAGCAATTCATCTAACATATCACCAGGTCTTGTTTGACTTATTAGCCAAATGGGTCAAAACAGAGCTGTAAACACGCTAGGATCCTTAGACAACGCTTCCCAAAGAGGCCAGGACACTGAGAGGGGTTGACAGTGACCAGGACGGGGATGGAAGCCCTGTCACAGGACAGACTGGGGCCTCACCTGGGACCGGTTGTTCCTGGGTAATCCCAAACCAACATGTAGCCATGAAATGACCCAAGACACCCTGAAGAAGGCAGCTGGCTACCATGTTGGGGACCAATGGCCCAGCCTAGGCACTTATACCATTTTCAATGTTCCCAGGGCTGGCCTGAATGATGATAGTGTATAAGGGTTTGCAGAGCACTTCATTTGGACCACACCCCACCTTTGAGTATCACAACAAGGCTGTGATGCACAGGAGACAGAGAGGGCCAGTTTGGGCTTTGTCAGGGTTTAGGAGGGTATTAATTGTCATCCCCAATGAAGGCACCGAATCCCAATGAAGTTGAGTGAGTGACCTGCCCAGGGTCACATAGTGAGCACTAGGCAGACTTGAGATTCAAACCCAACTCTTCCTATCTTCTCATCCCATCTTCAACTGCCAAACTCTTCGAATTTGCCTAAGGAAGAAGTCATTGAGAGGTACATCCAGCCTTGGCCAGACCGGAAGTCAGAACCCCATCTCCCCACAAGGAAAGGCCTTGTGTCACAACATCAGACTCAGAAAGAGCTATGGTATTCAACAGTTAAAGGTGGCAAGGCCACAAGGTCAACTCTTACTTCGTTGGTTAGTTTAGTTCAAAAGTAGAAAGTGCATTTGAAGAATATTCATGAAGCATTTTCATAACTGCAGCCAGTTGATCAATCAAGATTATCGAGCACCTACTATGTGCCAGGCACTGTACTAGGCACTTGGAGGAGGGGTACTAACCCCCAAATGAAACGATCTCTACTCACAAAGAGCTATTTCCTGATGGGGGAGAGAACAAGGACATCTATCGGTGAATATCTACCATTAAAGGAATGAATGAACCATACAGAGAGTACCATAAATATTACCCAAAGCCGTTAAAGATAAAACTCCGTGAAGAAGACGGGTCTTGAGCTTCATCTTAGAGGAATCTAGGGCCCCTTTGAGTGAGAATGAAGGAGAGGGTGCATCCGAGGCATAGGACAAAGGCAGGGCAAAGACGCAGAGAGGAACAGCGGCGAGAGGAAGAGCACGCACTTGTGTGGCGTTCATGGTTGGCAGGCACTGGCAGGTGCTACTCGGGGCATTTTACAGTCACTCTCTTGTCTGGTTCTCACAACGGCTCAGCGGGGCACAGCTAGGAAGTGGTCAAGGCCAGATTTGGACTCAGGAGGATGTGTGTTTCTGACCCCAGGCCCTGTGCTCTGCGCAGGGCACCGCCCGGCTGCCCAGTGTTGCAGGCAGGCTGCTTCTCTGCCCTTCCCAGGGGGCCCCTTCTTTCAGCCACACCTGGAGCCCTTGGTCCTTTGTGCTCCCTTTCTGGAGTACTTTTCTCTTTCATGCTTTTTCAAACAGATCATCGTGGTTGGCCGGCCCACCAGGCCACCTAGCTCACGGCACATCCACTTTTAAAATTCCTCTTGCTTATCCTCTTCCTGTGGAACTTTATGAGAGAATAGGAATGAATGTGGGCATTTGTTAAGCACTCGCGAGGTGACAAGCATCCCGCCAAGTGCTGGCAACCAAATAGGAAAGGCCAGACAGTGCCTGTGAGTGCTCCGGGGTCATTCCTAAGCCCCTCTGAGACATGACTGGATGCTCAAAGCCCTTCAAAGACAGAGCGGTCTGGGGTGGGACAAAGGAAGAGAAAGTAGGGCAAGGTTTACGTGTGTAGACATGCCCAGATTTGGGTGCAGAGCTGATCTAGGCCAAGGCCCTCACTTTAAAGAGGAGACCTGTGGCCCAGGATGCTTCTCTGGCCTGGGATGGCCAGGTCACGCAGCGAAAAGGGTCTAAGAGGCCAACTGGGCCGATGCTCCCATGTTACAGACGAGCATTCAGAGGGTCAGAGTGGGCCAGAGCTTTACACCAGTTACTCAGGTAACACAGACAAGAGCTAGGAGGATTCAGGCCCAGGTCCCTGGGCTCCAAGCCTAGGAGTAGGCTCAGCCCAGCCCAGGCCACTGGGGTGCTTTGCTCTCCTAACCTCCGCCTCCCCAGAGGCCTCCCTCCTTTGTTTGTAGCTGGGGCCTGGGGACCATTGGCATCACACCCCAACCACATGGGAAGAGTCTAAGCTCACGGGCTGTGGGTGGGCAATAGCCAGGACAGCTTCAACCCTCAAGTAAGAAGCACAATAAGATCTGGGTTCAAAACCATTTTGAATCAATAAACCCCCAAGATCTGTGGCTCCCCCCAGGGGGGAATGTCGTGGCCTATTGTCAGGCAAGTGCTTCTGTCCCTTTCTTTCCGCACAGATAATGAATGTGGGACAATGAAGGCTCACGGTGACATTGGAAGACAGTATTCCTCGGACCTTTCTTTTAGGAGTCTTTTCATTTTGTAACACCCCCCCCCCAAGAAGCCTTTGCCAAGAATATAAGAATAAACCTGAGGGAGCAGCTAGGGGGCACAGTGGATAAAGCACAGGCCCTGGATTCAGGAGGACCTGAGTTCAAATCTAGCGTCAGACACTTGACACTTACTAGCTGTGTGACCTTGGGCAAGTGACTTAAGGCTCATTGCCCACCCCCCAAATAAATATATTTACCCAAAACAAAAAACAAAAAAAAAATACCCTGGTGGAATGCCAAATGCTGTGATCAGGGTAGTGGTTGAAAGTCTTTCCATTTCAAAATGGTTCCTTCCAAATGTTCATTGTGCCTGGTACATAGTAGGCACTTAATAAATGCTTGTTGACTGACATCTCAATAAGTGTGTTAATTAATTATCTATTGTTAAGAAATTGAAAACAGAAAGCTGTGTAGAAACTTCCCTAATTTAATTTCTAATTTGTTTATTCAGGATATATGGTTAAAGTAGTTAAGACTTATTAGTAAACATACAAACACATTTATCGCCTCATCCTGGAGATGACCCTGGGATCACATGGGACCTATGATGAGCGACCTGGCTGTGGTCCGAGGACCTTCCTCATGCCTTTCAGAGGATCCCCATGATCCACCAGGCAGCATTTCTTAAGCTCCTACTAGGTGCACCCTCATTGAGTTGGCCACAGGGTAAAGATTGTTGAGCCCTAGTCACTAGAGAAAACCAGTGGCTGAGGGGCAGAAGGGTCAGCCTGGGCTGGCAGAGGATATCCCCTCACTGGCAAAGTCGCAGGTGCACCAGGCACTGAACAGCCAGCCGAGCTCCGTGTCTTCAAGGCTTTTACTGGCTCCATGAGTTCGTCAGGGCGGGTGCCCTTCCATCCTTGGCCTGGATGACGACCCGTTCCCCACCACCGGGGCCCCAGCCATGCCCTTCTCCCCATCACTCCTCTGAGGAGCCCTTCCTTTCCCACACTCCCTACAGTTCTGAGACTAGGAACCAGGATCAAATCAACTTTGTCCTTAGAGGGATGTGAGGGAGAGGGTGGGGAGGAAGGAAACAAGCATTTATTAAGCACCGACTATGTACCAGATACTGTTAAGCACTTTACAATGATCCCATGTGATCAGAGTAACCCTGAGAGGTGGGTGCCATTATGAAACCCGTTGTATCACTGAAGAAACTGAGGGAGACAGCAGTGAAGGGACTCGCCCAGCATCATGTAGCCAAGTGTCTGAGGCCAGACTTGAACTTGTATTCCTGACTCAAGGTCATTATTCTATCCCTTGTACCACCCAGCTGCCAGTCGATCCTTTGACCCTCTCATGATGGTGCCATGCCCCAGCAGATTCCTCCCCAGGTATGTTTGTTTAGTGCAGTAGCTCACCTTATCTTTATTCAATTCTGCTGCTCCTTGCTCTTGCAGTGCATGAGGGACTATGATACTGGAGTCCAAAGGTGTGGGCTCCACTGTGATGCATGAAGAAACAGTTTCCTGAAGTTGCCTGAGCAGGCGTCTGTTTTTCACCTAACTCTTGTCCTTCCTTCCCATTTCATTCTTCAGTGACACCTCAGGGGTGTCCGACTCAAATAGAAATAGAGCCACTGACCATTCAGGAGGATCCCTGATGGCTGCATATTGACTTAAAAACTACATATGAACATCATCTATGTTCTGTTGCCTTTTTATTTATTGTGTTCTCTATTTCCCTATGACATTTAATCTGTGCAGGGCCACATGGGGAGGTTTCCCCTCTGTTCTAGTGGTTTAGCTTAGTGGGATTCTTGCCAAACTTTCTCTAAATGTTCATTTTCCTCCACTGCTTCTGGCATTTTAGGAGATTGTCAGTGTGCAACACTGCTCACCATCCCCCTACATCCTCATATAAGCTTTTACAAAAGGTCTACTCCAAGCCAGGGTTGGATTTGACCTCCATACATCTCCACTTGGTGAGGACATTGTGTATTTACAGAGTCTTTTGGTCTTTCTGCAGAAATCCTCAATTGTTTCAGTCGTAGCTGACTCTTGGTGACCCTATTTGGAGTCTTTTCTTGGCAAAGATACTGGAGAGGTTTCTCATTTCCTTTTCCAGCTCACTTTAGAGATGAGAAAACTGACTTGCCTTTGGTCACCCAACTAGTAAGTGTCTGAGGCCAGATTTTAACTCAGGCCTTCCTGACTCTGAACCCAGAGCTACCTTATTGCTGTTCAGTTGTTTCAGCCTTTGGAAATTCATTTTGATCCATTAAACTGCCTCTCCAAATGACAAGCGCAAGTGTCAATAGCTATTAATTTACTTCCTCATTTTTAGTCTCCATACCTTCCAATAAATCAGGTTGGAGTTGCCTGAACTGGAAGTCATATCTTCTCATTTTTATTTCTTCTAATTTGATATCTTTATCAATATTTGCTCTAAAAGGTTGATGACTACTCAGACACAATTAGAAATGACTCCTACACTGGGAATCCATTATTTCCTATCTGCTAAATTCTTCAATACTTTGAACCACCTCTAATATGCACACTCCCTCCAATGGTTCTGACTGCAACCCAGGCTTTCCTCATTATGTGTAGCTTTGGGTGTGTGCTCCCTACCCAATGTATAAGGGATCTTCTTCTAGAGACCTGGACATTGTGGGGAAAGCCCTGGAATCTGTGGGCTGGGCTCTATTCCAGACGAGCCCCCCCCCGCCCCGCTTCCCAGCCAGCCAGCCAGCCCTCTGAAAGCATCTTTATGCCACCCAATTTTTCAAAGGTCATGTTTACAGACCACTCATGTCCATTATGTGCCTTATAACCTTTGGATACCCCTCAACCTCAATTCTTCAGAAATGGTTATTCCATCATGTAGCATCACTAGAAGAATCTGTATAATCACCAAGTGGGCTTTCCTTTCACAGAAAAAATATGAGGTCCTTGAAAGCATTGCACAATTTCCTAAAATCAGTCAAGCCCACTGTCTTCTTCCTGTCTAATTTGGGACTTGACTTACGTACAAAATAGCTGAGGTAGATGTGCTGACAGGACAGCTCCACTACCTATCCTTCCGAATGCATATTCCTGTCTGAACACTAGGGAATGTATCCATTTGGTTTTTCCCGTGTGGATGGCTGCACTCCTTTGGAACGATGATGGATCTCATTTAGGAGTCTCTGTGATATTTCTAGAAATGATCAAAATAAGCACAGTACCATCTAAAAACAACATCATTCTTAGACTCTTCAAGAATAATGTATTTCACTACACGTCCAGCACTTTCTTTCCAACTCTCTCTTGTAGAAGGTACCAGTTAATTATTTTTTTTCCCAGATGGTCTATGTCAAATGCTTCTTAGCATGTTTTTGTCTCATCCTCTGGCTTTCTACTCTTAGCTAAAAGTCTGCTCTCCTCATTAAAATAGAGCCACTTAAATAACACCTATAAAGCACTTTGAAAACCTTGAAGTAATAGATAAATGCTAGCTATGATTTTTTAAATGGATAAGAATTTAAGATTTAAAAAAATTAAATGAAATGAAAATGTCTTCCTCATGCCTACCTAGCCATGGCACCTGTCTTCCTCCCATCCTTCTCTGTGGAACCTCAAATAGGTGTTGAATGAAGAAATGACTCTCTAAGCCCACATGAGCAGTCCAGTTATTGGTACCATGTGTCATGTGCCCAATTGCATTTGACCCTTTGAGAGTCCTTAGAGGAAATAAATTAGACAGGGTTCTAAACCCTTAATCATGGTAACAACAATATGAAAGAAAGTTGTGAATGAGGACTTTAGGAAATCTTGGTTCTCATCCTTGCTTCCTGTCATTAGCTAGCTATGTGACCTTGGCCCAGTAATTCAACCTCTCTCATTCTCACTCACTTTGATGAAAGTGAGATAATCACAGTCACCGTGCCATCTCATCAAAGGGACAGTGTTTATGAAAAGGCTTTAGAAGCCAAGGCTTCTTGGGGCTATTCTCATTCTGAAGTGCTTGCAGTGAGAGCATTCTCACTCAGACTGGAACACAAAAGAAAACCTATACAGACAAAAGAACACATATCTCCCTAGACACAGATTAAATTAAATGTTTACAGAGGGAAACCCTGAGGGAGGTGGAGATGTCACCAGCTGGGAAGAACCAACAGATCTCTTTTAAATAGAGAAAATGTGCAAAAGAAAGAGGGATTTCCAGAGCTGCATGAATTCTAGGGAGACCAGGCTACTTGTTCTTGCCTGATGGGGGAGAGCTAGTGAAAACAGCACCACACCACACCCCCGTGTAGAAGAAGAACATAAGATCATTTACAGAAAGACTTGTTCACTCATTGCGCTGGATAGATTGATAGGTGCAAAGTCTGAGGACCTGGGTCCCACTCTTCTACTTAACTACCTCTGTGACCCTAGACAACTCACTTAGCCACCTTGGGCCTCAGTTTCTTCACCTGTAAAATGAGGGAGATTGAACCAGATGGCCTCTGAGGTTCCTTTCAGACCTAGCTCCCTAACCTGGTGTGGGCATTCCTGTTATTCCCACAACCTGTGCGATAGGTTCATAGAGCAGGGAGAATCAAGGATGATCCAAAGGATGATGGAGAAGCTTAGGCTACAAGACATCACCTACCAGGAATTGCACACTATATGTGGTGTCCAAGATGCCTTCAGGGAAATGCACGATTGGGAAAGAATTCAGGGGAATCCTGTGCTAAGAATGAGAGATGACCATGGTCCATCAGCTGCTCCTGAAACCTCATGACATCCAGAGGAGCTGGGAAAGGTGGACCCAAGGGTCTGTTCAAGAGCTGATTGGGAAATCTCCCTTGTGGGTATTTACATTGGCAAACACTGTAAATTAGGATTTCATTTAGTAGCTACCATTTCTGTAGCACTCACTATGTGCTAAGCACTTTACAATTATTATCTCATTTGATCCTCACAACAACCCTAGGAGGGAGATGCTGTTATAATCTCATTTTGCAGATGAAGAAACTGAGGCAAACAGCAGTTAAGTGACACATTATTGTTCTATTGATTGCCCAGATCCTCTGCCAAATCTGGTCCTCTGAGATAGATGCTCTCAGGTCATAATTTGCTGACCCTCTGGTCTAGATTTAACAAAGTGATGAAAATTTTAATAATGTAGATTAAGCTTAAATGTCCCGCATATTTTTTTTTTGAAAGCCAATGGTTGGGGCAGCTAGATGGCGCAGTGGATAAAGCACCGGCCTTGGATTCAGGAGGACCTGAGTTCAAATCCTACCTCAGACACTTAACACTTACTAGCTGTGTGACCCTGGGCAAGTCACTTAACCCCAATTGCCTCACCAAAAAAAAAAAAAAAAAAGAAAGTCAATGGTTAAACATTTGCTACCATACTCTCTCTAGACTTTGGGGGACAGCTTTCCACATAGCCATGAAGAAGAATGGCACAGGATGAAAGTCCCCCTTTCAATGAGAGTGCCAGGTCATGGGAATACTGGAATCCACCTAGTGGGTAGCCTAGGAACAAGGTCAGACTGTGTCTTAAGTCAACAAGCATTTAATGAACACTCACTATGCCCCAAGTACTGTGCTCAGCACTAGAATACAAACACAAGCAAAAATAAAGACAGTCCCTACTTGTCTAATGGAGGAAGATGCCCATGGAGAGAAGAAGAAAAACCAGGGAGAGTGTGGAAGGGACCAGATTAGGTAAGAATGTAGAAGGAAGACTGTGGAGTAAGTCATAGGGACTAGAGAGTAGAGAAGGAGGGAATATGATGGGCCCATGAACCTCCCTAAAATGGAGATTCTGGGAGGAGTGAACCAGTTAGAAGGGAATTTGGGGCAGAAGGATCTTCCAGGGTAAGAAGGTTACAGAGAATTTGTGAACTATAGATAGATAGATGGGTGGATGGATGGGTGGATGGATGGATGGATGGATGGATGGATGGATGGATGGATGGATGGATGGATGGATGGATGGGTGGATGGATGGATGGGTGGGTGGATGGATGAGTGGATGGATGGGTGGGTGGGTGGGTGGGTGGATGGATGATAGATAGATAGATAGATAGATAGATAGATAGATAGATAGATAGATAGATAGATAGGTGATAGATAGATGATATGTATTTTATTTGCTACATTTAAAAACATTATTCTGAGAAGGGGTCCATAGGTTTTAGAAGATCACTTCAGTTAGAGGCTGACTAAATGCTTGCTGGATGTGCTGGACTGAATTAAGAGGGGACCACCTTGCCCTCAAGGCAGGTGTCCAAGGTTCAGGAGCCATGACCAGTGGAGGGAAAGCAGCAGGGTCTGTTCTCTTAAGGTCTAAGCCTCATGGGAACACGTCTTTCCCCATCTTTTCTAAAGCATCAGACAGTGAGTCCGCTTCCACAGCCAGGGAGAAAGCAGCCTACTACACATTAGATAGAGAATGTCCTGAGTTTTAAAAAGCCTGTTCCGTGGGGTGTACTCTGCAGTTTTTAGTCACTCCAAGTGGCTGCTGACACCCAGAATTAGCCCACTAAGAAGGCCCCAACACTTCAAAGGCCCCAGATTCCAGGCCCAGCCTCATTTCCCAGTGAAGAATGGTGTTTGGGCCAACAGCTGCTGGGGATTCCAGGCCTGCCACACGTGTGGCAACAGCTGCAGACACAAGACTTTGGAGTTGGAGGCTTCCCAGCTTCTGCCAGCAGCAGGGTGAGTGCCCTGGGCAGCTGGAAGAAGACCCTCACCATCAATTGGGGCAAAGAATGTAGTGAGTGAGGGGCTGCCTAGGCCCAAGCCTGACTGTCCTGTAACACAAAGGAGGTGGCTGCTGATCCCCACTGCGGGGATTGTGCACCTGGATGACGTAAAGGTCTGAACGGCCTGTTCCCAGGCTTTTTCATAAGAGGGTCTGGGGAGCTGCTTGGCTTAGGAGCACTGGGGGACTTCTTGAATCCAAGCATCAAGTGCCTGATCTGAATCAGGCTCAGAGCACAGGTTTACATGAGCCCATTCACAGGGATGTCTGAACATTTTCTCAGCCATCTCAGTAAAAAATGGTCTTTACCCGTTGGCCCCTGAGAGCCAGGACAGGTCCCACCCCATTGATAATACACCAGGACAGTTTTAGATGAATACCTGAGGACCGTCCCACAAGCCCGGGCCCTCACCCTCTCAGCTCTGGGCATTCTCTCTGGCCGTCCCCCTGCTTACACTGCTCTCCTTGCTCTACTCTGACTACTGACCTCCTGGCTTCCTAAATCCTGCTTGCTCCAGGAAGCCTTCCTGGCCCCCTCTTCATTCCAGCGCCTTCCTCCTGTTCAACATTTCCCATTTCTCCTGGAGAGACCTGGCTTGCCTATGTTTGCTAGTTGTCTTCCCCATTCAAGTGTAAGCTCCTGTCTTTCTCTTCTTTTTGTGTGCCCAGTTTAAATGTTCATTGATTGACTGAATGATGTAGATATAGATGTAGCCATGCATATACATAGGCATGTGTGGTCATACATACATTGACATATACATGTGTGCCCATTCACATCCATGCATCTCTGTGTGAACATAAATTAATCCACCAATGAAGTGGAGTTAATCAAGTGCCAGCTATGTGTCATCTCTCAGGATGCAAATGCAATAAATTAAACAATTCTTTTTCTGAAGAAGCACATGTTCTAATAGGGAAGGCAACAAATCAATAAATGATTATAGCCAGAATAAATATCAATAGATTAAATCCAAATAAAATATGAAACAAGATTAAAGTACAAATTGTGCATTTACATGGCACATGAAAGATCACCAAGCCTTCCACCAATATTGTGTCATTTCACACACTGTCAAACACTATGTTGTTTGGAGTGGGGGGCACTCAAGGTTTAGGGGCATCGGGAAAGGCTACTCATAAAAGATGGGCCTTGAAAAAAAGGGGGACAGCTAGGTGGTGCAGTGGATAGAGCACTGGCCCTGGATTCAGGAGGAACTGAGTTCAAATCCTACCTGACACTTGACATTTACTAGCTGTGTGACCCTAGGCAAGTCACTTAACTCCAATTGCCTCAAAAAAACAAAAAAAAAAAGTGGCCTTCAACTGCATCTTGAAAGAAAAGAAGGAGTCAAGAGCACGGAGGCAAGGAGGGGGCAGGGCAGGCCAGAGAGATGGCCGGTACGAAGACTGGGAGATGGGAAATGAAAGTCGTGTTCAGGGAGCAGAGAGTCCACTGGGCTAGATCACAGAATGTGGCAGAGGGAGCCATAGGCTGGAGAGAGAGCTTGGAACAAGGCTAGGAAGACTTGCCCAACTTAAACAACTGGTGCTTCTGTTTGGGCAGAGGCAGTGACGTCTACTGAGCTACTGAAGGGAGGGGCTCAACAGGAAGACCTGAATTGAAGGAAAGTCCCCTTGGTAGGGGAGTAGAGAAGGGTCTGTAGTGGAGAAAGACTCAAGAGGCAGAAACCACTTCGGAGGGTGTCCCCACTGTCTAAGCGAGTGGTGGTGAGGCCCTGAACCAAGATGGCAGCTGTGCAGTTAAGGGGAGGGCTGGGAGGCAGAAGACTTTGTGGAGACAGGAGCTGTCAGATTCAACCAGTGACTGGCTGCTGGGGTAGGGAAGAGTGAGGGGTCCTGGAAGACACCAAAGCTAGAAATGGGACCAGAACAGGAACCACTGACTTCTTTTTGTTTTGTTTTGTTTTGTTTTTTGCAGGGCAATGGGGGTTAAGTGACTTGCCCAGGGTCACACAACTAGTGTCAAGTGTCTGAGGCTGGATTTGAACTCAGGTACTCCTGAACCCAGGGCCAGCGCTTTAACCACTGTGCCATCTAGCTGCCCCCTAACTGCTGACTTCTAAAACAAGTTTATTTAATAGACTTTATTTTGACACCATGGCTACTTCCTAGAAAGACGTGAACAGAACTCTTTCTGAAGTGTATTTTCCAAGGATGCGGTTCAAGTTCCAGCTCTTAGCAGAAGGAGAGCTGCACCTTTGAGCTCAGGTGGTGAGTTCAGCCACTGGCTGTGGGGTCGGGCCAGTCACGTGGCTCCTCTGAGTTGGCCTGATCTCTGTCCTTCCAGACACGGCGGCCGTCCCTCTTCGACCTCTGATTCCTTTGCTCTGATCTCTCTGGGCAAGTGTCCCTGGTTGTCTTCATTCTGCTTCCTTGTCATTCCTCATGGCCCAATCATGCTCCATGGCCTTCATGAACCACAATTGGTTCAATATGCGCCCAGTCGATGGGCACGTATTTTGTTTCAAGCTTTCTGTTAACATAAAAAATTCTCCTTTAAACACTTGTGTACATTTGAACCCCTTTCTTTTAAGGCAGATATACTATGTAATATATATATATATATATATATTTATACATACACAAATGCAAACATACTCTTTAATGTATTGTACACGTGTGTGCACACACAGAGAAACACATATATTTTCTTCCTCTGGTGGGGTAGAAAGAGTGTGGGAATCAGGGGTCATCAGGGATGTAGGTTGGAATCCTATGCTTGAAAGCTACCGGCTCGATGACCCTGGGCTGGCTGTTGAGCCTCAGTTCCTTCAATACTCTTAAGATATCGAAGTCTCCAGGACCTCTGGCGCCTGGTGCCAGGGGTGTGGTGAGGCTGGCACCCAGGAGACCCTGCAGGAAGCATCCCTAGCTCTGTGGTTGGCTACTGTTTCCATTTCCCCATCTATAAAGTGAGCAGTCACTGTTTAAACAAAGCAAGATAAAAACTGCCGCTTCTAGAGGGTTCTAGGATTTCTGACATGTTTTCCACATTGGATCCCATTTAACCACAATGTTGCTTCTGTTATTTCGTGGGTTCTTCTTGAGTGCAGGAGCTTTGTTTCTGTTCCCATCACTATAGCCACACCCCCTGCCTAGCCCAGTGCCTTGCACGTGGGACCTCTTCAGTAAATGCTCCTTGAATTTCTCCTGCCCTGTAGGAACCAGAGGCATCATTAGCCCCATTTTGAAGAGGAGAGAACTGACATGTAAAGAGGTGAATGCACTTCTCCAACACCAAGCAGCTGGCCTGTAAGTGCACTGAAGTCTCTGACTCCCAGGCTGGGAGTCTCACTACCTCCATTGCCCTGCATTGCTTCTCAGAAGCCAGGTAGAATTCTTGACATGATTGAACAAAGGGATTTGAGTCACTGTGACCATGCCCAACATGGAGGGTGCATTGTTTTCACCAAGAGAACTGGAAGAAATTGACTGCTAAACAGAGGCTTCCATGGGATCTCCCCAGCCCATGACATCTGCCTCTCAGTTGAGATGTAAGCGTGGGAGCAGATCACAGCCACAACTTGAAAGCTCAGAGCCAAATTTTTAGGCACACAAGCAACAGATGTGTCTCAGCAATGGGTGTGCGCTCCTGGCATGCTCAGAATGGCCCATCTGTGCACAGGAGGGGTATTTTTACATACCAGCTGGGGTCAATAGCAAGAACACCCACTTTTCTAAACACAACTTCACATTTTGGTCATACTTTAACCCTAAAATAAAGCCATGTGTTCCTCGGCTCCTTGTCAACCATCTATGTGTTTTCTTGACCAGGGCAAACCCCAAATAAGTTAATTCTTTAATGCATTTTTAAGTACCAGCTGTGAGAGCCTGAGGGACCCCACCCCTTCTCTAGCCATGGCTTCAATAGCAGAAGGATTTTGTCACACCCAATCCTGTTATCAATCAATTCTGTTATGAAACAAACTCTTTTGGAGCCAACAGAACAGTGCCCTTGCCCCAACCACTCCTCATTTCAGGAGGGAGGTTGTCTGGACTTCTCACCTCCCTCCGACTTGTCCAGAATAGTTATTGGACAATGACTGAAAAATTTCATCCTGCTGATATTCATCTTACAAATGGGGAAACTGAGGCTTGGGAAGTTAAGTGACTTGTCCAAGGACACAAAACTAGCAAGTGTCCAGTGAAGACTAGGTTTACCTGAACCCAGAAGTCCCATCATTGCCAGACAATTTCTACCTCCTACTGCTGTCATGCCCCAAGACCTTCTGATCCTTCTGAGGTGAAAGCTAATACCTAAGTGGCATCCCACATTAAGAAGGTGCCCCAAATGACCCTTCTCATTAAAATACCAAAAGGGATTGAATATGATAGCAACTTCATCATGGTATCACTGGTTTAGACGGATAAGGGACCTCAGGAGTCCCACTTAACAAACAAGGAAACTGAGACTCAGAAAGAGAAAGAAGGGCCATAGCCAAGATCCCACAAGTGATGGAAAAGGTGAATCCAGGTCCTCTGGCTCCAGATAATAACTGTTGTTTCTGTATCACTTTATGATTGGCCCGGATCATTTCCGTGAAAGTCACCCACCATGGCCCAGTGCTATGGCATCCAACTCCAATAGAGATGGGGCTATTAAACCATCCAGAAAGATCCCTGCAGACCACATGTTGACTCAGAAAAATACCTCTTAATATTATCTATGACCTAATGCAACTCTATTTCGTTAACTATTTCTCAATTGCACTTTAATCTGGTTCAGGCACACACAGGAATGTGGGGGCTGAACCAGCCTCATAGATAATGAGCCAGTCTCAAAGTCAGAAGGACTTCGGTTCAAGCCCCATCTAGGTCTCTACTAGCTGTGTGACCCTCCCTCACCTCGCCCCACCCGCCAACAAAGCCCTTGGGCTCTCTTTGCCCCCCAGCAAATCTTGAAGCATCTAAGTTGGTGATCTACATTGGCAGGATTCTGCTCATCACCTCCATATTACTGAAACCACAGCCTCCCCCCCAATAACAATATCAAGAAGAGTACATTATTGAATGAAAAGAGCGTGTCTACCCCTAGAAGAGCAGAGAGAAGAAAGCTTTCTTTGAAAGATAATCCCAAACTTATTTCAGATCTCTGATCACACAGATATCACAGCATGCTTTTCTACTATTGGGTTAGTCGGTTTTCTTCGGTCTTCCTCCAGAGAACTAAGTGGCCTTCTCTTAGTCACCAAATAAAATGGCCTCTGTTTTCATTGTGAATGTGAGAAAGCCACCAAGACCCTATCCAAGAGAATTCCCAGAGGGAAGCCCTCACCAAGAGCCCCTTACCTAATTTAGGCTCTTCTCTTGACCTCGTCATTGAAACCTGCCCTAAATGCAGAAGGCAAAAATACCAATGCCAGCCTAGGTGGATTGAGCAACAATAGAGAAACCTGAATGGGGAGGGAAGAGTTCCTCCGGCCTCTGGCCTCCTCAAAGTCCACGCAGCCCACCTGCCATATTTATGTCTGGGCACCATGTTGGCCAAAGAGCGCCCAAAGGAGGGGGATAAGGGTGGTGAGAGGACTTGACCTCGCCAATGAGGAGGAGTGGAAGAAACCCTGAAGGTTCTACCTGGGGAAGAGAGAGATCCACGATGGCTTTCCTGAAGCACTTTTTACTTAGTTTTAGGTTCTGATTTTTATCCCTCCTTCCCTATGTCCCCTTCCCCCTCCCTGAAGCTGTAAGCAATTAGATGTGGGTTATAAATGTACAATTATGTAGAACATGACCATATTAGCCATTTTGTACAAGAAAACTTGAATAAAAGAAAAAATAAAAGAGAAATATCCTGCTTCAGTGTGTGTTCCATCAATATCACTTCTTTCTCTGGAGGTAGATAGTATGTTTCATCACTAGTCCTTTGGGATTGTCCTGGATCATTGTATTGCTGAGAATGGTTAAGTCATTCACAGTTCTTCATTCAACAATATTGCTGTCCCTGTGCACAACATTCTCCTGGTTCTGCTCACTTCACTATACACCAGTTCATGCATGTCTTTCCAGGCCTTTCTGAAATTATCCTACTTGTCATTTCTTATAGCACAATGATATTCCATCGCCATCATATACCACAGTTTGTTTAGCCATTCCCCAATGGATGGGCATTCTTTTGATTTCCAATTCTTGGCCACCACAAAAAGAGCTGCTAGAAATATTTTTGTACAAATAGGTCTTCTTCTCTTTTGAGGGATGTCTTTGGGATATAAACCTAGCAGTGGTATTGCTGGATCAAAGGGTATGCACAGTTCTATAGCCCCTTGGGCCTAGTTCCAAATTGCTCTCCAGAATGGTTGGATCTTTTCACGACTCAACCAAGAGTGGATTAACATTCCAGTTTTCCTGTATCCCCTCCAACATCCAAAATTTTCCCTTTGTGTTATTATTTGCCACTCTGATAGGTGTGAGGTGATACCTCAGAGTTGTTTTAATTTTCATTTCTCTCATCAATAGTGATCCAGAGCAATTTTTTTCATATGATTATAGATAGCTTTGATTTCTTTGTCTGAAAACTGCCTCTTCATATCCTTTGACCATTTATCAATTGCAGAATGACTTGTATTTTTTATAAATTTGACTCAGTTTTTGACATATTTGAGAAATGAGATCTTTATGAGAGATACTTGTTTCAAAAATTCTTTCCCAGTTTTCTGCTTGCCTTATAATCTTGGTTATGTTAGTTTTGTTTGTGCAAAAATTTTTTTTAATTTTATATAATCAAAATTATCTATTTTATATTTAATTGTATTCTCTATATCTTCTTTGATCCTAAATTTTTCCCTGTCCATAAATCTGACACATAAACAATTCCATGATCTCTTAATGTGCATATGGTATCACCCTTTATGTATAAATCATGTTCCATTTTGACCTTATTTTAGTATGCGATGTGAGATGTTGATCTATACTTAGTTTCTGCCACAATGTTCCCTAGTTTTCCCAGAAGTTTTTGTCAAAAAATGAGTTTTTGTTTCAAAAGCTTGGATCTTTGGGGTCATCATATATTAGATGACTATAGTCATTTACTACAGTGTAATTCTCAACCACTGTATTATATAAAGGAGGGGAATGTAATATGATATATAAATATATATATACATATATATATATCAAGTTTGAGTATGAGTGATATTTTAAAGAATTCTCACTGTTTAATTTGATCATTGACAATGCTATGCTAAGGATTAATAAAAATCCAGCTGTTCAACAGCTGGAGAAGTAAAGGAGTCCAGAGACAACCAAAGTCCAGACCAGAGTCCAGTTTTCCTGATGACATCTTATGACTCCAAGAAGACAAGATCTCAAAGACTTTAAATGAACAGTTTCATTTTGTTGTTTTTCTTTTTCCCTTCTGTGATTATATACACCATTTGTAACATGTATTCTCTTCAGAGGCCCTCCCTCTGCAGTCCAGTATCAAAATGCCCGTTCACGAGGGACTGCCCCTCTGGACAAAATTTCACATTTCTCCCTTTTCTATATTGTTATTAACATATTGTTTGTTAGCATATGGTATTATATTGTTATTTGTTACCGTTTCATCAAGGAAACACCCCATGTTTCTTGAGGAAACAAAGAGGAGAATGTGATAAAATAATGAGATTTAGCAGATATTCAAAGGCCCACCTGGAGAATAATCTAAACTAATTGAATTAAGTGAGAGTGATTAACTACTGATTAGCCTACTTCAGGTTAACTAGATTGTAAGCACACCTGGCTGGCCCTTAAGGAGGTATTGTTCTCAGAAGCTCAAGACTTTGGACTTAACTTGAGACCCCCTTCAAGTCCAGGGAACCAATGGATTTGGGTGACACTAACCAATCAGCTTGAAGCAGTGGGTAAGGCCCGCCTCTGCTCCAGACCTATCAAAAGCTTCCACACTCAGTCTGAGAGAGAGTTTGTGATTGAAGCAGGCTCATGGCGGAGGACTTAAGGAAGAACCACCCTCTTCCCCATCATTAGAATAAGTGTTGGTGAAGGGGAATATCCAGGGCCCTGCAACACCAAAAGGACCCTGCTCTTCTGTTTCCTCTGGACAGCAAAGGAAGGGAGACTGAGGCACAATATCAGATACTCCAACACTTCCACTCCTCAAAGATGGCAACTCAGGCCTACTCTATCCACTGACCGATATTTTTCCCCTCACACCAAAGCCCACAAGATGGTGGATGGTCTTTATGGGTTATTGCCACCCAAAAGAAAATCCCTCATGCCGTGGACAGCCCTGTAGTGCTCCGGACTGAAGCCATCTGGGCCTAAAGTATCAAACACTAGATCAGGCACTGAGGCCAGACTGGTAGGACCTATGCCTCCAGAGAAGACTCTGGCATAGGCCTTTTCTTGGTTCTCCCCTTCCATTGGCGAAGCCTCTTCTAAATCCTGTCTTGCCTGCAGTGTCTTACTTGAATGCCAGTCGCAGGCTCTGAGCCTCAGTTTGTCTGGACCTCCTAGAATCTACTTCTGGTCTTCCCTCGACTTGGGGCTCCTGGCTTGAGGAGTGTGAGCTGCCGCCAGAGCAACCGCTATCATTCCAAAGCCCGTGTCCCTCCTGTGGACCCCCTGTCAGCATCCCCAGAAGGCTGCCTGCCCTACTTTCTGCTCGGAGCCCCCACCCCTGCTCCAGAGCTCATCCCCAGCCCCTGACCCATGGCCAAACTTGAAATGCCTGAAGGAGTGAGAGCCCATTGAAGACTCTTGGCTCAGGTCGCTAGCTGCACCCACATCCCCCAAGC
Organism: Dromiciops gliroides; assembly: GCF_019393635.1. NCBI lineage: Eukaryota > Metazoa > Chordata > Mammalia > Microbiotheria > Microbiotheriidae > Dromiciops > Dromiciops gliroides. The sequence goes on along the minus strand of NC_057865.1, from coordinate 5,817,716 downwards.
TACCTGGGGTGACTCATCTCTCAAATGCCCAGGGGAGTGGTTTTCCAAGATCCTGTCATTACAAGTCTATCATAGTGAATGTTCCTTTGAACACACAGGCATCATAGTCCTAATACCCAGTATTCCCATCTCCAACTAGGGCAGGGCCATCACCCCACACCCACTCAGAGTTGAATTGTAAGAAGGACCAGAAAATCCCAGTATCTCTGCCTTGAGAGAGACTTCAGCAGCCTCTTAGCCCAGCCTGTACCTTTGCTTAGAGCCCTCCAGTAAGGAGGGGCCATGACCCAACAGCAGGGACCCTTCCCTGTGGGGGAGGGGCTATGCTTATGTCCACAGATCATATCAGCCCGCATCCCAGGGCTGGCTGTCCTTGTTCTCTTACCTGGGTTTTATTTTCCTGATGAGAATGAGCCATTTCCTGTGGAAAGTGAGACTCATTTTCCTGAGTCTGGAATCAACCTCAAAAGTATGATTTAGAATTCTGGCCCACCAAAGAGCCTCGGGTCTTAATGGAGAGGGAAAAGCCCTGTCCTCGATGATGATCTTGCAGAGCGTTTGAGACACATGAGTCAGCAATAGGTATGTTTCAGTCATCTCAGACAACAGGAGGGCATCCTCCCCATTGCCAGGCCAGCCGTGAGTTCATCGGGTCCTCTAGACAAAACAGTGCACACCTGGGTGCTTGGGAAGGAACCAAGAATCAGCCCATTTGCATCAAGCATTGCTGTCCTCTACTGAGATCAATCACCTGCTTAACTATCCATAACAACAGCTCATATCACTGTCCTCCTTCAAGTTGTTTCATTCCAATGTCTCCCACAAGATTGTTGCTGTTGGGGCAGCTAGGTGGCAAAGTGGATAAAGTACCAGCCCTGGATTCAGAAGGACCTGAGTTCAAATCCAGCCTCAGACACTTGACACTAGCTGTGTGACCCTGTGCAAGTCACTTGACCCTCCTTGCCCTGCAAAAAAAAAAAGATTGTTGCTGTTGTTCAGTTTATTTTAGTCACGTCTGATTCTTGGTGACCCCATATGTGGTTTTCTTGGCAAGGATACTGGAGTGGTTTGCCCTTCCCTTCTCCAGCTCATTGGACAAATGAGGAAACTGAGGTAAACAGACTTAAGTGACTTGCACAGGGTCACACAGCTAGTAAGTGCCTGAGGGTAGGTTTGAACTCAGGTCTCCCTGACTCCAGGCCCAGCACTCTATCCAATGTGCCACCTACCTGCCTATAAGGTGATCAGCACCACTATTAGCATCTTCATTTTACAGGAAAGGAAACTGAGGTTCTGTGAGTTCAAGTGACTTGCCCAAGGTCGTGCAAAGTGTTCTGCCTGCCTTACCCTTCCTGGGCCCCAAAACGACCCTTGGAGGCAGCTGTCTCCTTGCCGATATCCCCACTGAGGCAGCTTGCCAGGGTGTGTGTGGGGGGGGGGGGGAGGGAGGGAAGTGTCAGGTGGAGGGTTTGAGCCATGTCTTCCCATGTCTGGGCTTTCCTGTTTCACTGGGCCGCCACTATTCAGGCATAGGGTAAAAGGCCCTTAGCCAACACCTCCAACCTGCACTTCAGGAATGAAGAGTCAGAATCCCAGTTATAAGGGACTTCAGAGTCTGTCTTGCCAACCCCCATCTCAGCACGGATGCCCTCCACAAGGCCCCTGACGAGTGGTCTTCATCCTCATCAGAAAGGCTCAGGATCATCAAAATAATTAGTGCCAGGGGAGTTGAGCGAGCCAAGTAAGAGCTTATGTTGACTCTTTTATTCTCAAGGTTAATTAATTTTAAAACCCACTAATGACCTGAGCCTTTGCAAGGATAAGCCCCTTCATCATTGGGTATGTGTGCATGTGCTCTGGAATATCTCTGTACTGGAGACAGGTCATCGTTTACTGTTTCCATGCACATAATTTAATTAAAGAGCAGCCATCCGAAGGGAGCAAAAGGTACCTGGAAGCTGATCCAAGGATGCAAGGGAGAAACTAGACCAGAGAAGACGAGGAGTGAGTACAAATACCACCAAAAGAGGAGCAAATTTGACCTCTCAGACATCCCTGAGCCTTGGTGTGTGGGAGCAATAATTAGAGCACAGGCACAGAAGGACAACACTTCTTCAAAAGTAAAAGAACAAAAGGGGGGGAGAGGAAGGGTCCCAGACCATCAGGGAACCACGTGGTCTCCCCCATTATATTCTGAACTCCTTGAGGGCAGAGACGACTTTCACCTTTGTTGTGCTCCCTCTCCCCTTGCCACAGTGCCTGGTATATACTAAATGCTTAATCAATGCTTGTGAACTTATTGATCATAGAGGGGGAAATATGGTGGCAAGTGTTTGGGTGAAGATCTGTGGAAACAGAGGGAGGCAGAGACAGACAGGGACAGAGAGAAAGAGAAAGAAAGGGAGAGAAACAGAGAAGAGGTTTTGTCATGAAAGTCCACTACAGATCACCTGGACAGAAGAATGACAGAGACTAGGAGTTCAGTAAGTTGTTGAACGAAGTTGTTGAACAAAGACATAATAATGATCAGGCACCTCATCTATCTAGACATCTGCTACAACTCTCCGGCCAAAAGCACAATGATTAATATAATTTCTTAATTTGCCTTAATGATATATTCATTCTTTCAAGAAAAGCCCTCTATGTTTCCCCAGGCTCCCAGGGGTATCCCTAGGGGTCAAAAGTGTTCAGAGGTCCCCATTCTAGTGGGGTCTCTCTCCCTGCTAACCATCAGGGGTCAGAGGGCCACTTCCATTGAACCAACTAATATCAATTAGTTTTTCCAAAAGGACATTAACTTTGAAGATACAGCCTGATTAGGAATACAAACACATATGCCTCCCCCCAACACTTCTGGGGCACAATCTCCCCTCAATGTCTCTGGAAAATGGGCTCAAACTTAGTGACAATTCTACATAGCCTCGGCCTCACCAAGTTCCAATCCAAATGCCACATCATTGTTGAATAAATCTGTGTCTCGTCTATGACTGGGTCACCACAGTTAGCCTGGGTTCTGAAGGTATCACCTTCATCCTTGGGGCCTCAAAACTGGACCAGCTAAATGTAAAGTCCACCGTGGACTCCATTCCTTAGACCTCCTGTTGGCTCATTGCCCCAACCATTCAAAACTTACAAAGTCAGAGCTTCCAATTTTCTTCACCTAAAAAAACCAAAACAAATTCCTAGACAAGAATCAAAGCTGATAGTTACAGGCCACAGGTTGGCCTCCGATGGTAAGGGCCACCTCCCATGATCCCATTGTCTCTCAGGGGAACACCATCAGGCAGGAAGAATTCACTCTAAAAGAAAAACTAGCTTCTTATCATTGTTCAGTCATTTTTCAATCATGTCTGAAGCTTCATGTCCCCATCTGGGGTTTTGTTCATGAAGATACTGGGTTGATCATTTCCTTCTCCAGCTCCTCTACAGATGAGGAAATTGAGGCAAATGGGGTTAAGTGACTTGCCCAGGGTCACACAGCTAGTCGGTGTTTGAGGCCAGATTGGAACTCAGGAAGATAAGATGCTGGCCCACGAGTACCTTGGAATGCCCCTCCTGACCAGCCATGAAGGTACGTCCCTCAAAGAACAGCCCGGAACCAAAGGATGTTGAGACCAGCTCCAAAGTGCACGTGAGGAGCACATCAGTCCAGCTCTCTGTGCGGGCTCCCAGGGACTGGGCTCATTAGCCAGACTCCCCTTATGCTGGAGGGGCTCAGGGGGTCAGCTCATTCAGTCCTCTCACTTGATCAATGAGGAAACGGAGAGTCACGGAAGGCAAGTAGCCGGCCAAAAGTCATGCAGATGGCAAATAGTGGAGGTGAGATTTGACTCCAATCCAGCCTTCTTTGAAGGCCCATGCAGCCTCCCTTGAGGGCAGCTTTCCTACCCTGTGCCTGGACCTGGAGGGACGCCACTTTAGGCTTCTTTTCTGCAGGAAAGGCCTTATTCTCTGAGTGGGCTCTCTGATCTCTGCCTGGGGATGTCCTGATGGGCTTGTCTTGGGGGGAGCCCTTCATTCCAGCCCATGGACCAGCCAACTGCCAATTCTACATTCCCAGCTGTTCCTGGCCAGAGGCCTCCTGTCCGTGTCATGGGAACATCTCTTCAGGCGAGTTCCAGCAGCCCTGGGGGCCCAGGAAGGCCTAGCAGCTCCTGGCTGGGTCTCCATGAGCTCTTTGTTCCTTACCTGGCTCAGACCTGTTCGTGCAACTCAGCACTCTCCGTGTTTTTCCTGACCTGATGCTGCCTGTTGCCTAACTCTGCCTGTCTGCACAGGTGAGGAGCAGATGGCACCTGGTGCTCAGACGCGTGCACCTCTGAGTGGGCGAGAGGCTCGTCTATCCCAGGCCTGGGTAGCCAGTGTTTCCAGAGAACTGGCAAGGCAACCTGTCCTCTCTTTATAATATAGCCTCTCGCACAAAACAGGGGCACCTGGGGACTGTGGCAAACAGGGCCCCAGGGTGCTATCCACCCCTAGAAGGAATGGCTGCTGCGGTCTGCACTTGGGAGGAAACAGCACATCCTGGAGAGTGACGCCCAACTTTCACTTGTACAGTGGCGGCTGATCTCCCATAGACCAAGCCCAAAGGGAGCCTAGTTTATAAGAAGTGTATTATTTCTTGGAAATAGGAATCCCCTGGCACTCTGTGATAAGAAAACAAGGATACAATGGAAAATTCACTTGCTGATGAGCTATGCACAAATCACTAATTTGGACTAATAAGATAGCGTTTATATAGGCTCAGAGGTTTGCAAAACACTTTATAAATGTTAGCTCATTTGACCCTGGCAGATAAGTGCTGTCACCCCCATTTTCAGCTGAGGAAACTGAGGCAGGCAGAGGTTAAGTGACTTCCCTAAGGTCACAAAGCTAATCAAAGTCTGAGGCTAGATTTGAACTATGGTGTTCCTGACTCTATCCAATGCCCCACCTCATTGCAGATAGTGCCCTCATCCTATGCTGTCCAGCTAACTTCACAAGCCAGTGCCTATTCTACTCTTGTAAAGAGAATCCACTCTACTTAGGACCTACTTATCCCAAGACTTTATTTAGACTCATACATTCCACAGAATCCTACATTTTTGAGTTGGGAGGGCCCTCCCTCCCTATCTTTTAGTCTCCCTCCCTCCCTTAGCAGAAAGTGAAATGACACGCCCAGAGTCTCCATGAGCCAAGCCAGCAGGATTTGAATTGCAATGCCAGGATCCCTGGGGCTCTGTGGAATAGTTAACAAATGCCTTGAGGGCAGTAAGTGCTTAATAAATGGCTGTGGAGTTCTGAGGCACTGATGGGCTCCCGGGCACCACCAGATTCAAAGCCTAAGAGCCTGCACTTTCTCATTTTCTCTGCCTCAGTTGAGGCCCCTTCCCAATGTCAAGCACCAGCCTCTTGGGAAATAAAGTCCTGCCACGCCGCCAGTCGGGAAGTCCAGGCTTGCCGGGGCCATGCCCATCACACAGGGTAGCTACGGGAGAGAATTTTGGAAGAAAAGTCTCCGGACATCCAATGGGCTGGGGAGGTTGTTACCAACATGGGGGCTCAGGGAGAGCTTCGTGGAAGGAAGAGCATCTGAAGGGTGTTTGAAGGAATTCAATAGGCCAAAGGGGGGGGGCACTAGAGCATTCCTGAGGGGCAGGAATAGGAGACAAGGCTCCAGCACTGTGAGGAGCCAGCGTGTGGATATTCTTGGGAGGGAGCCGCTCTTCCTTCATGTCTAGGAGTGGTTTGGGAGTCCCATCTGCTGATGTCTAAATGTGTTTCCGAATCCTGATTCTGACATTTGCTCTCTGTGTAACCATGGGCCAGTCACAACGACTAGAACCTCAGTTTCCTCTTCTATAGAGTGGGCACAAAATGGCGCCTGCCTCATAGCCCCATGGCGGGGACCCAATACAACATCCCTGGGCATAAAGGTCTCCTCCAGCCTCCAAAAGGTCTACTGTCAGCAGAACCCCACAGGAGGGATCTGACTCAGGGACAGAGAGCAGGGACTCGGGTTTTGCAGAGGATCCCCCTCACCCCCTTTGTCTCCTCAGCATCCAGAGACCAGGCCACAAGTACTAAATAAGTGGTTGTTTCTTGAATGAGTTGCCTCCCCTGCACCGTCAGAGTCCTGGGGAAGGCTGGAGGATCCCAATTGACTGGACTTCTCCGAGGTTTAAAGATTAATCTGCTATGTAGTTCAAGGAGAGACAAGGCATAAGAGGAAACAAACACCCAGGAACTCACTGGAGGGTTGGGAAGAGCTTGGCCAGGGGATTTTCCACATGACCCTCCTAAAAACTGGGGCAAGGCTTCTAATCTCCAGCAGATCTAATCTCCTTCCTGTGAGCAAGATTAAAGTGATTCTGAGAAAGGCTGGGAATGGGACACCATGTCCGATCGGGCCTGGAGCTTTGGTCTGACTGCAACCTGCAAAGGACAGGTAGCGGGCTCTATCTTCTAAGGATGCTGTGTGTCTGGGGAGGGAGAGTGGGGATCCCGTGTCTCTGATGTCAGCACCTCTTCCATCTCTTTTCAAAGTAGGCGCAGTAAATGCCTGACCTTTGCCGTGCTTGTCTGAAATCAAGCACAGAATTCAATCAGTGACAGTGGATGGAGAGTCGGCTTTGGAGTCCAGATGCACCTCCCCGCCCCCCCCCCCAGCTTCATTTCTAGCCTCAGACACATACTACCTGCGTGACCCTGGGCAAGGCCCTGGGGCCTCCTGGGCCAGCAGGCCTCCCTAGGAAAATGGAAGCTCATTCTTTGTCTGGGGGCTCCAACGCTCAGCACAAAGTATTTCATAAAGGATCATTCATTCTCTGAGCAGCAACAAGATGTTTCCAGATCTCCAGATCAATGAAATCACAGGCCAGGATCTTCTCCCCTTCTCTCCTCGCTCCCCCCTCCCCCGCCCTCGCAAAAAAAAAAAAAAAAAAGGTGGGGGGGCTGGACTCAGGAGATCCAGGGATAAGGAGCCTGTGGCAAACTCCCATTTCTAAAAACGGGGTGTATTCTGTTTACAGCCAACAGAAGAATAACAAGATTATCCCAAACCCAGAGGCCAGTATGCCTCCTCTGGGACACCTGGGACCAGGCAGTGCCCGCTCTGCTCAGCTCATCACCCCAGCCAGTCACTGAGTCAGGAAGCCACCAAGAGGTCCCTTGGCAACCGCGAGGGGCATGGGCAGTCTCTGGAGGTTCAAAGTCATTACGGATGAAGTCAGATATCCCGGCTCAGTCCATCACTTCCCTTCGCCACAAGGAGCACCGCACAGAGGGAAGGGCCAGGGTTGGAGATTCAGACCATCTGACGCCAAGTCTAGGCTCCAAAGAATAACAGAAGCCTTTGAGAACTGGAGCTTGTTCAAGGCACCACGGAGCTGAGAATCAGAATGAAGGCTGGATGTGGGCACAAGAGAGGACATGAACAAACCTTGACTCCGAGCCTTCTCTGGACCTTGGACTTCAAGCACCCCTCTGTTCCCTGGGACGGAGAACCTTGAATCCAGTGCAGTAAGAGTGTGGCCCAGGCGGCAGCTAGGTGGAGCAGTGGATAAAGCACTGGCCTTGGATTCAGGAGGACCTGAGTTCAAATCTAGCCTCAGACACTTGACACTTACTAGCTGTGTGACCCTGAGCAAGTCACTTAAGCCTCATTGCCCCTCAAAAAAAAAAAAGAAAAGAAAAAAGAGTGTGGCCCTCCTGGGTCCGTACGGACCATGAGGATGTAAGGAGATGACGGGAGTTATCTGTTGGTTGCCGGCCCTTAGCCCTGGTACCCAGTAAGTGCTTAATGAATGCTTACTGACTGATTGGAATGCAGACCTCCATGTCCCATCTCCACACCTATAGATGTCTTTCCCTTGTGGCCAGAATGCTCAGCGTCCTTACCTCTACCTCTGTTTTCTTGACTTCCCATAGAGGTGGCTTTCCTTGTCTGCCTAGATGTTCATACCTTCCTCTTTGAGATCACCATCCATTCACTCTGGAGAGGTACCCTGTAGGTATGTGGTTACTTCCATACTGTCTCCACCATTCAAATGTGAGCCCATGGAGAGCAGGCACTGGTTTGCACTTCTTTGTATCTCTAGGTCTAGCAGTGTCTGCCATATATATTAAGGACTGACCATCCCCACATGCCACAGTGTGGGGATGAGGCTGTGGTAAAAAAAAAAAAAAAATGAAAGTTTTTAACAGTCAGTTAGGATAACTGAAAGACGCCAGTTTTTGAAGGACCACCCTTTCGGGGAGGAGACCAATGGCATGAGCTATGCATGCCAGTCCACCTGCTGCGCACGTCAGACTGCCTGCTAGCACTCCACTTCCGGGGTGCAAGCTTAAAAGGCAAGGAGAGAACGGAAGTGGGGACTTTTTCCTGCTCTGCTGGTCTCCTGACTGCGCTGCACAGGCTGATGCTGATGAGAGTTCAACTGGGCCCGGCTTGCGGTTAGCAGCAGCACATGCTTGACACGGTCTCTCTCTCTCCCCAAAGGTGGCCTTCAGCTTTTGGTGAGTTTTATACGGAATATAGACTAAGCTTAGACTTAAGACGATTTGTATTGTATTTCTACTTTCCTATCCTTCTAATCAACATCACCTTGTGACTACCATACAATAAAAGCTCTAACTAGAAAACCAGAAGCTTCTTCCATTTACTAGTCTGGGAGATAAATTAAGGGAAAGGTTAAAGAGGGGAGATTTATGATCTAATATCCAATTTTAAATCTCACAAGGCCGAGCTGACACCATGACAGCTGGCTGACTTTCTTTACTTATGAGGTTCGCTCTTCATATAGACAAACAGAGTCCATAATGCTTCAAGGTTTTCAAAGTGCTTTCTTTGACACAAGCCTATAGGAGGTGTCCAGTAGAAGAATGATTATCCCCATTGCAGAGATGTGGAAGCAGAGGCTGACCTAACAAGGTTGTTTGAGTAATATACTCAGGGCCTCCTGCCTAGAACCTGGTGGGATTTGACCCCAGGTCCCTCCACTTCCCAGTGATGCTGCTTCGATTAAGGCAATTTGTGGACTCCAGGTGAGGACTCCCACCTGACTCCCACAGGACATATCTCTGAGAACAACAGCCCAGCTGTGGGTTTGTTTCTCAGGCTCTTCTGGAGTGGGATGGGGAAGTCCAGTCACTCTTCCATTCCCCTTCCCCACCAAAGAAAATCATTCCCCCTACGGGTCACAGGGCAATCTCCCTTTTGTATTCTAGAATACAGAGACCCGACTATCCTGGCTACCAAAGAGAAAGTAAGAAAAACTCAAGAGAGGAAACAATCCTCAAGCTCTCCAATGGACCTGCGATCTCATCTGTGCAATCTTTTCATCAGTGGTGGCATTATTGTTGTGGCTCATCCTTTGTTCTCAAAGAGGAGCGAGACATCAGGGTGATGTCATGACTTACACTGAATTGGATTGGAAGGAGGGAGGGCTGTGCAAGGTCACCAACCTCATTCTCTCCTCCAGAGCCATCTGGGTCCAGTGGCAAGATAGACATCAGGACGACTGGAGATGGCCTTGGATGTTTAAGGCCATTGGGGTTAAGTGACTTGCCAAGGATCACACAGCTAGTAAGTGTCTGAGGTGAGATTTGAACTCAGGGTCCTCTCAACTCCAGGGCCAGTGCTCTTTACACTGTGCCATTGGGCTGCCCCATCAGTGGTTTCAGACTCAAAGACAAAGAGGGGCCACTGCTCAGGACACAAGGATTCCAGTGGGCTTCAAATTAACTTAGGTTGAAAATGTAATGTTGTCTGTTTTCTTGTATTTTCATTTATTTTGATAAACATTTCCCAAATATATTTTAGTCTAGTTTGGGCTGCCCTTGGGAGAGTTGTGGGTTAGATGTGGTCCATGGACCATAGATTTGACACTTCTGGATTACAGGCCAGTGACCCATGCCCCATGCTTATGTCCTCCCAAAATATCATCAACAGGGCCCCACCCAAGAGTGCTGGCAGCCTTCCTTGTTTTCTCCTGAAATACCAAGGCTACCAGCGGAACACATGGGCTCTCCTGTCATCTACCCTTGGATCTTGCCGCATGACCAACCCTGCTTTCTCCAACAGACACCACTTAGATACTTACATCTTATTCTTACATTATGTCCTCTCATGTTCACCACGGGCCACTGCTCTGTCCTCTGGCCCATGCTCATTCCTAATTCTTCAGCAACTCTTGATTTGCAACCATAAACCATTAAATGATTACTGTTAAATTAGTATTTGATAAGTATTGATTTTATAGAGACTATACATACATATATACACATATACATAAATGTTCTGAATACCCTTATCCTCTTGACCCATAAGATATTTTCTTGACCCCAGAGAGTGGCGAGCTGAGCCACTCTGGACTTCTCTCTGCCTCATAAAAACCTTTGAAGATGGGCTGTCGCAGAGCCGTGCCAAGTAAATCTAAACTTCTGATGCCTGGAAGAATCTCTGTTGTGAAACCACAAATCTTTTTGGTTTGACTGACCCCATGTTCTTCTCCTTGTCCCATCTCCGCAGCACAGAGACAAACAAGGAGAAAAGACTGAGGCATCGAATAAGCCGGGGGTGCCCATTACTTCAAATAGTTTGGTCAGGGAGATTCACTTTCCAGAGAAACATCAGCCAGCCTCCTTTGTGCCAGGTACCAAGTGCTGCGGGGCAGAAGGAGAAAGGCAAAAGGCACTGCCCTCAAGGAGCTTACAATCTAAGGGGAGACACTTTCCAACAACTGTGTACAAAGAAGCTGTTGACATAAGTTGGAAATACGAATGGAGGGAAGGCAGTAGTAGTGAAGGTGTCTCAGAGAGGCTTCCGGTAGAAGGCAGCATTTGAACTGGGACTTAAAAGAAAGCCAGGGAAGGTAGGAGGCAGAGGAACAAAAACATTTCGTCCATGGGGAGAAAGCCAATAAAAAAGCCTCAAGACGAGGAATGGGGTGTCTTGTCGAGAAGGACAGTTCCACTGGATCTCAGGCCATGGAGGTTAGTAGGATATACGAAGGCTGGAAAGGTTGGGCGAAGGGGAGGGGGACAGAAGGTGAAGGGCCTTTGAACGTCAAGCACAGGCTCTTACACTGGATAGAAGATGGAGGCAGTTTGGGTGTGTGGGTCAGCCCGTTGGTCAGCCGGTCAGCTGGTTGGCTTGAGCCTGTGACTTTGTGTAGGAATCTTCCTCCATCAGCTCAGACCAGCAACTGTTCTGTTACTCAGAGTCCCTGATGGCTGCGTGGGGCACAGAGATGCCTCAGTGATATGTCCATGTGTCACAGTCTGACTGAGCCCAGTTCTCACTCCAAGAACCAGATCTTTATCTATTGTCCTGCTCTGTTAATGACCAAAGATGTTTGCCTCTCCTGGCAGACGTCGGTCCAGTATCCACCATTAGATGGGGATGCATGGTGTTGGCTGAAGCCAGCATGATAGAATAAGGAAATCGAGGGGAAGAAGGAGAAGAGGGGATACTATAGCCTCAGCCTCATGCTAAGGATGCCTCCTGGGCATAGGGACCTGGGCTTAGATCTGCAGATGAACCTGAGGATGCTTTATTACAGTCCTAGAAGTAGAAAATGCTTGGCTTCCTGACTCCACTCAGTACAGTCAGTGCCCAGTCCCTGGGAAGATCAGCAGAGGACCCAGACCTTCCAGCAAATCTGATCACAGCCACCCTTCAGGGGCCTGCCTGGCTCTACCTCTGGCTCACTCACAGAACGATAGATGGGACCTCAAAGGCAGCTAACCCAGGCTCCTGGCCACCGCATCCCCAACCTGCAGCCATCCATTATCTGCTGGAGGACCCAGAGAGAGGGGATCCCCCACTTCCTGAAGCAGCATGATCCATTCTGGGATAGTTCTGAATATTTACAGGCATCTCCTTCTAGGAAACAGAGATCTGTCTCTTTGAAATGTCCCTTCCTGCTCCTGGCTCTGCCCTTTGGGGCGTCACTCAAATAAACGATCATGTCCTTGAAGGCTTCCTTTCTCTGGATCAGATACCCCAAGGTCCTTCAACCAGGCCCGATATGGTTGATCCTCCAGTCCTCTGTCTGAAGGAAGCGGAGGGCACCATAGTGCACAGACCACCAGGCTTAGAGTCAGGAAAGCTCATCTTCCTGAGTTCAAATCCAGCCTCAGACACTCACTAGCTGTGTGGCCCTGGGCCAGTCATTTAGCCCTGCTTGCCTCAGTTTCTTCATCTATAAAATAAGATGGAGAAGGAAATGAGAAAAACTACTCCAGTATCTTTGCCAAGAAAACCCCAAATCAGATCAGGAAGAGTCAGACATCACTGAAACAAGTGAAAAACAACAAAAATCACCACTAACAGATAGAACTAGGAATTTGCTTTCTTCTGAACACACTCCATCTTGTCTCTCCCAAAATGTGGTACCCAGGCCTGGACTTGATGATACAGATGAAGTGGGATGAGAGCCTAGCTGAGGGCTAGGAAGCTGTTGTGTCTTGTGCCTCTTTCCCCAAATCTGAGAGTGGCTAATGTTCCCATGGCTGGCATATCACAATGCTGACTGACTCATCAGGGCCCACTAAAGACCCTAGATCTTTTGTGTGGGTCTTTGGACTAGGAAGCATAGACCGAAAATGGCTGGGGGGAGGGGAGGGAAAGGATGACCAATGGGGGGGGGGGGAGGGGGGACATTTAGAAAGCATCTCCCTACCCTTTGTTATTGAAGCATCTGATCTAGTTTAATTCTATCCAAGATGGTGACAATAACAATGATGATAACTCACATTTACATAGTGTTTTAAGCTTTAAAAAACATGTAATATTTCATTTGTTACTCCAGTAAGTGTCTGAGGCTGGATTTGAACCTAGGCCTTACTGACTCCAAGATCAAATCAGATATACTTTAATACTAGAAATCATATCTCATTACCAGAAGTCAAAATTCATTATAATAACTGCCATTTCAATGAAGTCATGCAAGAAAATTAATTGATCAATATTTATTGAGCTCTAAGTGCAAAGTACTGCCCTAGGGATCATGGGAGATGTAATTGGCATAAACTATAGTCATCTTTGAAGAACTGTGGCTATCTCAAACTTAAGATGTCTAAAATGGAACCCAGTATATTTCTCTTTGACTTCCACATCTCTGTTGATGATGCCATCAGCCTCCTAATAACCCAGTTTAACAAACTTGAGCTCATCTGTGCTTCTTCACTCTCATCCCACAAACTGGATTAGTCACAGAGTCTTGTCCACATTTGCTTTTCTCCATTCATGCCATAATCACTCTAGGTCAGCACCTCATCCCCAGCTCTTCCTTAGATGTTCACTGTAGCTATCTGATTGGTCTCCCTCCAGTCTCTCCCCACTCCAATCAATCCTTTAGCCAGTTGCCATTTTCCCAGCCACTCACACTCAAGAGCTTGGTGACGTCCTCAGTGCCTCCCTCTCATTCACCCCCCCCCCCCACCAAGTCCAGATCTTACCTGTGCTCTTCTCAGCTGCCAGAACAATCTCGCTAAAGTTCAGGTTTGACCATGAATCCTAGGTCAGACAGCAACGCAGCAAACACCACGAGGTTCCTTATTACACCGAGGATAAAATATAACACCTTCTGAGATTTAAAGACCTTCCCCACTTTCTACTCTTCTTACACTTCATTCCTATCCATATATTCTGTGATCCCCAACAACAGCCTCCTGGATGCTTCTTCACTCCATGTCCCACTTCCTGAATCCATGTCTTTTCAGTGTCTACCCCCCGCCCCCCCCCCAAGGTTGGAATGTTCTCCTTTCCCTGGCTTCCTTCAAGACTCAGCTCAAATCCCATCTTAATTAATGGCTTATAGGCTATTCCTGGTGGGGATAACAGTATTAGAAAAGCCACAAGGGCCAGAAAGCTTAACAAATGTTCATTGTGTCCATCAAGTCCCATCGGTATTAATGCACTAAGTATATTTCTACTTTTCATTCTTTAGGTTTCCATTAATCCCCTCCCAATCTTCATCTTTTTAGTTCTAACTCTTTTAGCTTGTCCTCAGAGAACACTGTACTTACCCCTCTGATTGTCCTACTTGCCCTACTCTAGATTGCACTCAAGCTTCTTGGTATTGGTCATGACCTGCACAACAAGACTCCAGGAGTAACCGTGCCACACATTCACATAAGGCAATTCAAGGGATTTCATTTTCAGGGTCCCTCACAGTCACTGTCACTATGGTGACTTGAAGTACCAACATCCCCCAAAATAGCAACTATCTCTGAAGTGCTGCTGCTTGATAATCCCTACCATTTTGTTGTGACCCCATATGGAATTGTGTAACTGAATGTGGGGGTCGAGAAAAGTTTGGCAACAGTGAAATGCTACGTATATTTCTTTTATATACCAATATATTGCCTGTTTTCTGTTGGGCTGACGGCGTAGCTACATTCCTCTGTGTAGCAGCTGAAAGATACAAGAATGGAGATGAAATTTAGAAAGGGAACAACTGATTTATTTATCAAAAGCAATACCCTTTTCTTCATAAAAGATTTTTAACAAAAGCATTCACGAGTCATAAATAAATGACTTGAAAGAGCATATAAGTGTAGTATCATCCACAGTAAGAAGCCCCTGCTTACAGAGGTCTCCCTATAATGTTGTCTGATGCTCAGATCTTGCCTATGCCAGTATCTGAGCAGAGCCAAACTGGGGGTGGTTTGATTCAGGTCTTTCCTGACCTATTCATGACTGGTTTCAACCAATTAGATCAGTTTGGACATAAAGAGGTTTTCATTTGCAATTAAGATGACTCATGCACCCAAATAACCACCTCTGGGTCCCACTTCTTCAAGGACAAAGAATGAATAGCTGATACTTACATCACACTTTAAGATGAACACACATTATCTAGTTTGATCCTCCCAACAGCCCCCATGTGGGAGGTGCTGTTATTATTCCCATTTTACTGATGAAAACACTGAGGCTGAGAGATTCAGTGATTTGCCCAAGGTACACTGCTAATAAGTATCTGGGGTTGAAGTTGAATTGAGGTCTCCTCTGCTTCAAATCCCTCATTTTACCCTCTCCATTACTCTGTCTCTGCATAAAGATATTGCATCTGTAATAGCTGGAATTCCACCAAGGAATTGATATTAAACCAGCCAGGGCACAGTTGCACAGGCTCTGGTTGTCCTGAGACTATTTTCCTTTAAGCAGCTTGCCAGATGTTGGTGTTTGGATTCCCATCTAAAAACCCTCCAGCCCCTGGAGTCAACATTGTTGTTTTTCTTTTCAGCCACGCAACTTTTGTGTTGTTATTTTAGCAACTTCCAGTCCTAACAAGATGGTCTAAGATAGCAATCTTTATGGAGTGGGTGCTGACTAAGTCAACAGAGGGAGCTGAGCCAGAGGTGCTGACTGCCTGGAAATGCTGGTCCAGGAAGACCCTCCATGAGCTTCAAAGTCACTGCTGCAACATATGTAAATGGCAGCACGAGGAGGGTCAGCCATGGGGGGGCTGGCACACGGAAGATGAACGTTTCTGCTGCTCCACTGAGGGGATACCGAGTTTCATGGATTGAAAAACCCAAGTGGTGAAGTGAGAGGTTAATCAGGAGTTTGCTGAGTTCCCCCATTGAGCAAAGTAATAGGAATCTCCATGACCAGGAGTCTGAGCCAGCTTGGATGGAGTTCTGAAGCTCCTAGGGCCATCTGGCCAGTTGTCATGATGGGATACAGCCATCCAGCTCCATGGCACTGTCCAAGTCACATGGCCAGGTCAGACCAGGGCAGAGCAGGAGGAAGTGTCCACATGAGAAATGGTTTATGTGAGGCATGCTGTTATCCAGGTTTTCATCGATGACTTCCCTGCTTTGACCATCCCTCCCCCATCTTTTGAAGCTAGAAATTCTTAGCATAGATATTTTCTTAGGCTAATATTGGTGTTCTCAAAATATATTTTTAAAGGGAGCAAGATTCCTGACACATTGAGTGGACGCTTAGTGCTTAACTTATTGGAAAACATGAACAAATAAATGAACAAGAATTGCACGCAATGAGTAGGCACAAATGGAATGCTATCTGCATCATTGGATGGCATGTCCACATGACAGACATGCTGGAGAACTTCAGTGAATGGACGACAGAATGACGTTGGAAATAAACATCCCAGACATGCCACAGTAGAAGAGAAGAAAAAGGAAGAGAAGGGAAAGGAAGGGAACAGAAGAGAAATGAAAAAAGAAAGAAAAGAAGGAAAAGTGTGGTAAATGTCAGCACTTGGAGTCTCAGTACCTGGCTTCAAGTTCCTATTCTGCTCTTTATTTTAGGCTAGTGAGTTCCCCTCTCTTCAGCTCAGTTTCTTCATCTGTAAAAAGGGGTGGTCAGACCTGACCACCTCAGAGGCCTTTGTTGGCTCTCAATCTATGAGAGTCAGTCAATAGATTGTCAGCATCATTAGATAGGTCAAGGTGAAATTTACTCATTTAGTATAAAGGATGTCATTGCTTTCCTCATGCTTGACTGAATAGATCAATAGAATAGCTGTCCTACATCTGAAAGGTGTGGAAATCTACTAATTAATCAAAATGTAGAGCTCATCAAAGCATGGGGCACCTTTCACCAGCCACCTGCCCTCTCTTATCAGTTCAAGTCAGAAAACTGAAGAACTTCCCTTTCTAATTAACCTCTTGCCTAATTGCGCCAACAGGACCATGATCTGCTCTTTGTTACATGACAATTACAAGATGTTTTGCAAGCCCTTGCTCTGAAGAAAGATGACCGGCACCCAGGAACAGCAGAAGAAGAGAGAAGCCAGGAGCTTCTCATCCCAAAGGACTGGCCTGCTGATGCTCTCCTGGGCAGCTTTGGGCCAATAGCTCCACCCCAATCCAGTTTTTCTCCTCCGGGATCAGTTGGGGTAAATGAGCTCTTTATGGCTCCCATAGAAAGGAGCACAAAGCTAAACCACAGCCACAGAAGCAGCAGCAACAACAGTGGTGATGAGAGCAAAGAGCCTTGAACCAACCAGCCAAGAGAGAAAGACGACCCAACGTCAGGAAAAGGCCCTGGTTCAAATACAAGACCCTAGAGAACCATAAAAAACTGGAGCTGGGGGACATGCCTGGGGTCGTACAGTGGGCGACTGTCTTGTGTCTGAGGCCGGGTTTGGGCTGGGATCCCCCTGAGTCCAGAGGTGGTGCTTTGTCCACTGTGTCACTTAGCTAGGTGATGACATCTTTTGGGTTAAATTGAGGGGTGAGGGGAATTCACTGGGGGAAGGGGGAAGGGCAGAGGTGAAATCCTACAAGAAAGTAACAGGAAAAGGCTTATGGAGTGGGGGAAGAGATGGGAGAGGATCAGGGCGGTAAATGAATTTTACACTCAGAAAAGGCTCAAAGACCTTAGACTCATCAGAGCTGCCTCAAGGAGGGACTAACAGACACACTCAACTGGGTGGAGTAATCTATTTAATCTGGGCAGTAAATGAGCCTAACACTCATCAGAATTGGCTCAAAGACCTCAATCTCATTAGAATTGGCTCAAGGAGGGAGCCAATTGGGTAGAGTAATTTCTCTAACCCTGCAGGAAAATTGGGGAAGGGGATAAAGAGAGAGGGGCAAAAGAAGGAAGGGCAGAGTGGGGGAGGGGACAGACAGAAGCAAATCCCTTTTGAAGAGGGATAGGATGAACGAAGAGGGATAATAGAATAAATATTATAGGGAAGGGAATAGGATGGAAGGGAAACAGTTAACAGTAATCATGAAAAAGAGAAAAGGGGGAAAAATTGTACAAAAAATATTTATAGCAACTCTTGATGGAGGCTAAGAATTGAGAATCAAGGGAATGTCCATCAATTGAGGAATGATGGAAAAAGATGTGCTATATGATTGTGATGGAATGGTCTTGTGCTACAGGAAATGACAAACAGGATGATCCCAAAAAAACCTTGAAAGACTAATGAACTTCAATGTATAGTGAAGTGAGCAGAGCTGAGAGGACATTGTGGGAAGTGACAGCAGTATTGTTCAATGAGCAATTGTGAATGACTTAACTACTCTCAGCAATGCAATGATCCAAGACAATTCCAAGGAACTGAGGAAGCTTACTATGCACCCCCATAGAAAGAACTGATAAAAAGAACACTTGAGGATGGTACATATATAACCTGGTTGCAATCTTGTGGAGCAGGGAGGAAAGGGAGGGAGGGAGGGAGAAAAATTTGGAACTCTAAATTTTATGAAAACTACCCTTACATGTAACTGGAAAAAATAAAATAAATGTTTGTAAAGAAAAAGAAAAAAAAAAGAAAAGAAAAGAAAAGGCCCTGGTTTGGCGGTCAACACAATCTGGGTGGTGCTTGCTAATCCATAAACTGTTTTTCTTTCACTTAACTATGGACGGCTCTACCACACCTTATTTTCTCTGCAGAAAACCTATGACATCTTTTATTTTTCAAGACAACAAGGAAATAAAATTGCAGAAAGGAAAAACATGTGCCTCCCACTGAAGGCCATCCTAGAAAACACGTGAGGTGGCTCGACCAATGACTGCAAAGAAATTGAATAGAGAAGCCAGGGCAATCCCATCCTCCTTCAGGCTGGACACAAGACGCCCGCACCCCAGGCACAAGAACTGGCAGCGTTTAAGAGGGCCCTGAACAACCCGGGATAGTGCTGCTCACAATCAGGAATGACGCCTGCCAAGTGCACATGCAGATTACTCTGTTGGGGCCACACAAGATGGTGGCCCAAAGAACCAGTGACCTCTAGGAAGAGGTATGTGAAGGTCCCACGTCCTCTGCTCTGGCCAGACGTCCTCCAGTCTCGGGTTTAATTGGAACACCACATTTCAGGAAGGACATTGCTTGGCTCCAGTGTCCAAAGGAGATAGGACAGCAAAGGGCCCTGAGTTCATTCCCATTAAGGAATATTTGGAAGCATGAAGAATACTTGGCTGGGGGCTCGGGGGCTAAGCCAGAGAACAGGAGCTGGCTACCTGCTTCTTCCTTGAACAAGACTCTTTATTTCTCTGTTCTGGGCATTTTCTGTGGCCATCCTCATAGCCTGGAATACTCTTCCTCCTGATCTCTGCCACCTCATTTTCCTGGGTTCCTTCAAGGCCTAGTCAAAGTCTGATATTTTACGGGAAGCTTTTCCCAACCTTCTTCATTCTAGAGCCTTCCCTCAGTTACCCAGCATATGACGGGTTGTGCATATTTGTTTGCTTATTAACTCCCCCATTAGATTGTGAGTTCCCTGAGGGCAGGGACTGTCCCCAGTGCTTAGCACAGTGCCTGGAACACAGTAGCTGCTTATAAATGATTACTATTTATTGACCAATTGACTAAGTTAGTCTAGTTGACCCTAGATGGCAAGACTAGGAATAATGGGGGGAAGTTACAAAGAAAAAAATGATTCTCCCCCTCTGGGCTTGCTTCCTCTGAAGCAGGTTCAAATCCAACTCTGCCACAAATTCTATGATCCCTTAGCTTTTTCACTCAAAGTCTTAGTTTATCTGTAAAAGTGGGAAGAGCATATTAGATGAAGTGACATTTCAATTCCTTCCATTTCTAAATTTCTAATCTTATAAACATCCTTAACAAATGGTTCTTCGTGATCTTCTTTAATGCTTCCAGTGTCATGAGTAGAATTTAACATTGGCCCCCATGAGTCCTGCAACCTTTAGCCTCAGTAAGCATATGGACTTTTTAAGAAAAGAATGCTTAAAAGAAAGAAAAGAAAAGAGCAGTGGAAGGGGAATAGGCCAGTCAGAGAATCCATCAAGCAACCAACCATGTTATCCATCTGCTTACACGACTGCAGCATCAGGGCAATTTTAGGCATGGCACTAAACAGATAATTTTCACAAACGCCACCTGAATTCTGTTTATAGCACAATACACAGTTTGGTATAAGGGGGTAGATAGAGACTTAGATTTGGAGTCACGTATACCTGGGTCCTCATTTCACTTTGGACACAACGTTTGTGTCCCTGAGTGGATTGCCTCATCTCTGTGATCTGGGCCACCAGCTAAGACCCATCTACCACATCCAAGATGAGCCAAGATCATCACTAAGGAAATTCCCACACCAAGAGTTCTCTTCCCTGAAGGCGTCTGAGATCCCTCAGCTAGATCTCCATCCATGGCCACAGTACTAACAAACCGGGGCGGGGGCGGGGCAGGGGGGGAAGATGATGAGGGGAAGGAAAATTCTTAAAGAGGGAAGAATTCTCCTTTCAGTGTGCCAGGAGACCTTGGCTGTCACCCTCACTCTCTATGAGCCTCAGTTGCTGCCTGAAGGCATTGCTTTAGATGCCATCTAAGGCCTCTCCTAGTATTCACATACTACTATTCCATTCTGTGAACTCACCATTATGACCCTCCCCAGCCTGAGATTCCCCCAGCTTAAAAAGGTTCTCTCCATGAATGGGAGAGTTATCCCCATTCTCCAGGCTCCAGTTCTTTTTTCTTTTTTGTTTTTTAATTAAGGCAGTTGGGGTTAAGTGACTTGCCCAGGGTCACACAGCTAGTGAGTGTTAAGTGTCTGAGGCCAGATTTGAACCCAGGTACTCCTGACTCCAGGGCCTGTGCTCTATCTACTGTGCCACCTAGCTGCCCCCCAGTTCTTTTTCCTACTAGGAGGTGAGGCCTATGAAAGATGCTACCTCCAAGCATCTATGACTTATGGCAAGACCAGACATGTATACTGTCAGATAAGGTCACCTGCCCTGGCACTCCAGTCACTGAAAGGTTATTTTTCTATGTTTGGGAGAAAATGTTAGATTATTGGTAATCGATGACAGAAAGAATCATCAGGGAACAGTGCAGCTCTTCACTGGAAACCAGAGGAGGGGACTTGGGGAAGCTTTCATTAATCATCCGCCTAGGAGGGAAACAAAACCCAGAAATCTAAGAATGGATCTGGATAGAAACACACATACACATAGAGCAAGAAAGGCAAGGGGAAGCCACTGGGGGAAGAGGGAAGGCTTCCTGGAAGAGGTGGCACTCAAGCTAAACTATGAAGGAGATGAGGGAGGTAAAGAGAGAAGGGGGAGCATTCCAAGCACTGGGAACAGTACTTGGAAGGTCATGTATGCGTGTGTGTCTGTGTGTGTCTGTGTGTGTGTGTGTGCCTGTGTGTGTGTGTCTGTGCATCTGTGTGTGTGACCCAGAAGGCTAGGTTGGCGCAATGCAGAGTGTGTGGAGGGGGAGTCGTCTGTTCCCCTTCCCACTGGTTACTGTCAGCATTGCTGACAGGTCACATATTTACAATCTTTTCCTTAAAAACAACCAAAGGTTTAGGAGAATATATTGTTTCTCCTTCTATAGTGGTTGCCAGAGCTTCATTTTCCCATATGGAACAAAAAGATTGAGGTTGTTTATCATCTGAGGCTTTTGACATCTCGACATAATATTTCTTTGTAGATTCTGGAAAGATACCAAGGAACATGACATTAAGGTTTGTCTTGTTGGTTGGTTTAATTGCATTATCTGAGAATGGAAAGCAAATAATGGGAGTCTGTCTGTGAGGAATTCAGAAGCTGTGCCCAGATAACGAAATCTCTGCCTGCTCTGGCAAAACAGAACTCCTCAGCCTGGTGAGGACCCTCCCCAGCCGGGACACTCCCAAGTCTGCACAGGGGGACGAAAGTCCATGAAATCTTTTCACAGGAGACACTCCGCTGCCCTGTACATGAGGGCTTCTACCTGGTCCCCACAGAGCCAAGAACAATGGGGTCATATGAGTTCAACACAAGGGCAAATCTCCTAATGATGACAACTTCAGAAAAATGGACTGGTTTGCCTTATGAGGTGGTGGCTTCTTCTCCCAGAAGTTCTTCAGGCAAAGGCTGAATGAACAACTTTTAAAGACTCTGGACAGGAGACTCTTTCTCAGGACAGCACCGAGGTCCCCAGCAATTCTGTTTTTCTGTGCTTTATGGCTGAGGTTGTCACGGTGACCTCTCGGAACATGATGATTTCCCTTTGCATGCCCTGGGCTGCCAGGAACTCTCCCCAGGAGAACAGAAGCCCTTTGAAGTATTTGAGTGTTTCTAGCTCAGCATTTAACCAAGCATCTATGCCAGCAGATGCTTATGCACCAACCAACTTATTTACCAAATAGCCCCGTGTCTTCCACTACAGATCTTTACAACTTCATAGTTTGAAAAGCAAGTTCTACATAATGACCTTGCCAGCTATGCTGAGGCTCAGGATCAGAGGGGTTACTGAGCCACAGAGCTAACTAGCCAGTGTTAGGCTTTGGGTCCCTGTATTCCAAGGCCAGCTCTGTAACCCTTTCCCATTGCCAGCTTCTTTTTTCCGTAACCCTCATGTGGCATTTCCTAAATTATCTTTCAGGTACTTGTTCTATCTCTTCAATAAGACTTTGAATCCTCCAGTGCAGGGACCAAGGCTGCTAAGTCATGTGCTTCATGTCTACCTAACATATAAAGCCTTTGATCAATCCCTATCTGGACATGGCTCCCCAGTACAACACACTCAACCAGTGAGCATCTAACCTCTGCTTTAAGAGCCCCAAGAATGGGAACCCACTACTGCCAATGCAGCCCATTCAACTCTTGTATAGCTCTGATGTTGGGGATATATAGCCCAACATCAATTCTAAATAGAAATGCACAGTAAGAATAACTCTGAGATTTCACCTTACATAGGGCAAACTGGCAAAGAAAACAAGAGTTAGGAAGAGTTCATGTTGGAGGGGTTGGGAAAAGACAGGCAAATGAAACCTAGTGGACCTGTGAATGAGTACAACCAACTGGGAGATAAATTTGGACTTATATGAGAAAGGTAACTACCATGTCCACACACATCTGCCTCAGAGATCCTGCTACTAGGCATTTACCTCCATGGGAACCAAAAATAAAATAAAGGTCCCATATTCATCAAAAATCTTCAAAGCAAAATTAAAAAAAATAATAAAAATCTTCATAGCATCTCTCCTTGTAGAATCAAAGAACTGAAAACAACAATGATCACTTGCTGGAGGATGTTTAAACAAACCATAGGACAAAAATGTGCCACCCTTCCTTCTTTGAAGAAATGGGGCACCATGGGTAGAGCATACTCCACTGATGTTTTGGTGAGTTTTGCTGGCCTGCTTCTCTCTAGAGGTAATCTTTGTTGTCAGCGTGGGCTCTCTGGGGGAGGGAGGGAGGAGGGGCATAACTGCTATAATGGGGCTTTTCCCCAGGCCCAGATCACCTAACCTGGGAAGTGTCCTGAGTTCCCCTACCAAACACCTGGCAATGGTCTCCCCGCATTGGCTACATAACCTCAATAGGGTCTTGCCTCTTTAAAATCATGACACAGGGACAGTTGGGCTGGAACCCAGAAATGCTGAACCCTTTGCTGTAGTGATGATGAGCAAACACTTCTGAAGAGGGACGATGCAATTTGGGGGCCTGTGCTTCTGGGATGCTGCACTGCCCGCCCACAGACCGAACAGTTCTGGGCCTCTGAGGCAGCTGTGAACTCTCACTCAGTTGCAATGGTTTCAGCTCTTTCTCCCCTAAGTTAGGAAAGTTCAACTTGAATTTTCAAAGGAGAAATTGGTCTGTCAATAGAACTTCTCCATTTGGTCTCAGAGGGCAGAAACAGGAACAACAGTGGGAAGATGCAGAGCAGATTTGAGGAAATCTAAGGAAGTAATGATACAGTTATATAACACTGAAATAAGGAAAAACTTCCTAATGATTAGAGCGATCCCTGAGAAAGCCGATCAAACGGGTCCAAACCGTCATTTAATGCTTCATGAATGGAGAATGGAGGTCTGTTCTCCTGGCTGCTATTCACACGCACAGAAAGAAGCTGGGGAGTGACTTTGAACACGCATCTGTGGCAAAAAATCAATCCTGGACGTGAGATGGAGTCAGAGAGAGTCAGCAATTGTGAGCAGGCTCTCTGGCCCAAAGTCCCCTCCCTCACTCCCATAACAGACAAGGCTGCTTCTCTTTCATTCTTCCTCCACCATTCAATAAATATGCACGCTCTTTTGTGATCCTCTTCTCCATACTGTGCTGTATTTCCAACTCATTTTGACTTTCCCAATGTGTGGGGGTTAGGAAGTGCCCTGATCCGGGCGCAGCCACCGCACCCCTCCCCCCCCCCTCGCCCCGCTCCTGGTGGAGAAGCTCAGAGCCTCAGCCCGGCTGCTCCATTCCACCCCACCCCCATCCTCTCCCCTTCAGCTCCACAATTCAGGGATAATTCATATGCGGCACATGCACTTAAAACATGACAGTAGTTGATAAAAAGCAAAGAATTGATCTACAGAGTCTGATTGCAGAGTCAGCTCAACGTGGAAAGGACCTGCTCAGGCATTTTCTTTTTAAATCCGGGGGGTCGTGGTACCATGAAAGATTTTATTCCATGGTCATAGTCTGAGGAATGAATGAACAGCCAGGACTGATTACCCTGAGGGGGGCTCTCGACCACCGGCTCCCTCCAGTTCAGAAGGACCCTTCATCTGTATATTTACTCTGTGAGAACAATGCATGTCGGCATCTTTTAATTTTTAAAAAACCTCATGCCACAGGAAGAGATTGTCACCGGTGCGCACTTTGCATGAATTGGAAATTGTCGATGTGGGTTCCTTCATCTGAGCATTTTGAAAGTGGACAGCCTATCCATTAGAAGCAATCCCTGTTTCTTAAACACGATATTTCTTTTGGCAGTTTGCGGTATTTGACAGCCGGGTGGCTTCTTCATTGGAACCAAATGTAGACACACCCTCACCATCCCATGAGGTCTGGGAAATAGAGTTCCCTGAGATTCCGTTGCAGGACTGGGAGCACTTGGGCGGGGGTATCAGTGAAAGGCATGTCGGAAGGTGTAAGAAGCCCCTGAAGCAGGCATAGGAATCACTTTTCCTACAATGATCATCCCATTCCCAAGGACCATGAATTTAACGCTGCCATTGTCCTCGGAGGTCCTATACTACAGCTTCTCCATTTCCTAGCTGGGGAAGCTAAGGCGGAGGGAGGTGAAAGATCCAATAGTCCAGGTGAGTGACAGAACCAGGAATCAAACCCAACGATCATGGGTTCAGTGTACACCTGGCTGGATTCCACCATCTTGGATGCAGGGAATGGACTCCTGGCTCCGCCATGTTCTTCCCCCTCTTCCCCATCACCTCCCAGCTCAGCTCTAGCCGAGAACCATCCTGCTCTTTGCCCTTCACCTTTGCTGCCTTCTCCCCTTTTCCCCCAGTTCTTAGGGTTCTCCCCACTGCACTTTCAGCCTCTCCATTGACGAATTCTGAACAAATACCAGCTCAGCATCCAAATAAGATTTGAAGGCACGGCATCGGAGCTATTGACCTGGCTTGACTTGAAAGATTTCCCGGGTCTTGACCCCATCGCCAGAATGGGGTTCTTTTCCTCTGAGCTCTGCAGGGTCTGAACTCTACACACGAGCCCCCAGGGCCGTTGAACCGGCTTTTGCCAGCAGCGCATGGTTGGAAAAGCCAGTCCTAAATTTAGTGCCTTGCGAGCAAGATAAATGGCACCGCATTGTTCTTCTCTGTGGGGAGAGGCTGTCAGCGATGGGAGGATGGTCTATAATTAGCCATAATTCAAACAGCCACAGGGGCTGGTCTGCTTAGCTCTGGAGTCCTGGGAGGCAGGCAGCCCACAGAGAGTGCTGAGCTCACTCAGCCTCCCTTACAGGAAGCCACCCCACTGCGGCATCATCATCATCATTCAAGGGCCCTGTGGATTCAGAGCATGTCCTCTCACCGTCTGTCCGTGAAGGGACAGAGCACCCGGCGAGCTGATGGCCAACATCCCTTAAAGAGCTCAAGTTGGGAGGGGCAGCTAGGTAGTGCAGTGGATAAAGCACCAGCCCTGGATTCAGGAGGACCTGAGTTCAAATCTGACCTCAGACACTTGACACTTACTAGCTGTGTGACCCTGGGCAAGTCATTTAACCCTCATTGCCCTGAAAACAAAACAAAAGAGCTCAGGTTGGCCTGGCCCTTTTGGGGGGCAAAGTTGGGGAACAAGCCTAGATTTCTCACACTTATTCCACTCAGGTCCTCTTCTGATGGAGTAAAGAGGACTTGGCATCCTGGAGGCTACGACAGGTACAGTCCTGCCAGCAGAGTCAGCTCAGTAAGCATCCCCTTGGTGCCCTAGGGCACCTGTCTCATTCCCAATAAGACACTCTAGGTAAGTTGGCAAAGGTCCCTCACTACAAGGATGGCCACCATGTAGTGAATGTGGGGACTGCATCAGTATAAAGAGTAAATGGAGTGTTCACGTTAGGGTCCTGAAGACCTGGGTTCAAATCTCACTAATGTGATTTCTGAGCTATGTGGCCCTGAACATCTGATCCAAACCTCAGCTTCCTCCCCTATAAAATGGGGATAACAATATCTGCAGCCCCACCTCATGGAGTCGGGGAGAAGCTTCATGGCAATGGTGTGTGTAAAACAAAAGGTGAGCCCCAATCTCTCAGTTCCCCCTCACTAGCTCTCTAAGGATATGAACTGCAAAGAAAATGGTGACCTGTGTGGATCAGGGGAATTTCCTCTCCTGGGGGTTCACAATTCTGGTGAAATCTCAGATCCAGTCCTATCCTGATCTACTTCAGTGTGAGAGAGAACAGGATGATGGACCAAGAGTCAGGAAGAGCTAAATCCAAATTCTGCCTTTGACACTCACCAGTTCTGTGGTCGTGGGAAAGTTACTTAACCTCATTCAGCCTCAGTTTCCTTACTTGTCCAATGGGGCCAATACTCTTTATAGTCTCAGGATGCTTCCAAGGCATAGATAGGCTAATGTGTATAATGAAGTGGAATAGAAAATGTCCTTATTGTGACAAATGTGACAAATTAATATTGTCTGTTTGGAAAGGAATGTCCTGGTGCCATAAAACAAAGAAAAGCAGAGGTTTGTGGGTGGTGTGACTGAGAGAACATGGAGTCAGAAGACTGGGAACTAAATCCTGCCCCAGAAACTTTCTGGCCATGTCACCCTGGATAAGTCACTTATGCTTGAGAGACTCACTTTTCTCCTTTGCAAATTGGGGTCCCTACAGAGAAAGAGGACTCCAAACTAAAGGGAAAAAAAAAGTCTTGTGAATCTTAATGCTCTGCCTAAATGATGGGGAAGGTCAGCTACATCATTTAGTTTTCAGAGACAGCCAAAGCACAAAATTCAGGCATTGATGTACATTTGGGGGAATGAATCACAACTCATTTGGCTGTACTTCTCACTCAAGCTATTATCATGAATTCCATGATAATGCTACAAAAACTGTAGTGTTAACAATGGTAGCTCATATGAAAGAGGTGAAAAGGCTATTGCCAAGAACATGAATGAGCAGAAAAGGAGGCAGTGGGGCAGTGTTGGGAGAGAGAAGGGAGGGAAGGTGAAGGAAGAAAGAAGAAAAAGGAAGAAATGGAGGAGGAGGAGGAGGAGAAGGAGGAGGAGGAGGAAGAGGAGGGAGAGAAGGTAGGGATGGGCAGCAGCTCCACATCAGTGAACCCACAGCTCCTTCAGGTACTGGCTGGCTTCAGACGCCCCTGCCAACTCCAGCTCCGTGAATCAACATCTACACCCAAGGAATGGGATGAGAGATCACTTTTCTAAGTATGAGAAATGTATTGCCAAACTTACAATGCTATATGAATGCAGACTATTATTAATAAAACTAACTGTTCCTTGTCTATTTTTAGTATTGAAAGGATGATTAAATTAATGGAGATTTACCCTAAAAGTTCTGTCCACTGCATCTAAAGATGCATCTGAGGAACCAGCAGATCTTACTAAATTAGTAGCAGAGTTAATGGCAACAGCGTGAGTAGGAACGCTTTGCTCCCCCAAAGGTGTCCCCATATGGTGTGTTCTAAGCAATACCCACATGAGCTAAATAATAAAGTGGGCATATGGGACCAGATGGTCTTTTCTGGTTGCTAAAATCCCGTCTCCTCTCTAATCGCTAATTGCATCACTCACTAATTTGGTGGCTCCATTTTGATTTTCCCTGAAGAGCTGGTCCAGGGAAAATGAATAATGAAACCAAGAATTCAATTCAACACAACAAATATGTATTCAGTGGATATGGTCCCAGGTACTATGGTAACTGCTAGGGACAAAAATGAAAGTGTCTCCCACCTCCTCTCAAGGAGGGAGGAGATAAAAGATGGACAAAAATAATTAAATGCAAACTATTGTGAGGAGCAGGAGAGCTCTCACAACTGGGGTCACTGGGGGAGGCCTGCTGGAGCAGATGACCATTGAAGGGAACCTTGAAGAAAGCTAAGGAGTCTAAGAGATGGAGGGAAGAAAGAAGTTCACTCCAGGCATGGGGGCAGGCAATACAAAGGTGTGGAGGGGGGAGATTGTGTCCGACGTCCTAGGGAAGGCAAAAAAGTCAGTTGGGCTGGAATACAACATCTATGTAGGGCATGATATGAAAGAAGCATGCAACGAGGCCAGAGCCAAAGGATGAAGGACTCTGGGTGCAGACCAGGGGATTTTGTGTTTTAGCCTAGGGACAAAAGGAAGCCAGGAGCAGGAGACTGGCATGGTGAGTCTCATTTTAGGAAGATTATGTCAACAGCTCCTACAAGAATGAGAGGGGAGCCATGGGAGTCAGGCAGCCCTACTAAGGGATCCAAGTCTCACAGGGAGGTTGTGAGGGTCCAAACCAGAGCAGTATCTGTGAGAAGAGGGGGTGTGGTAGGGAGCTCTTGTGGGATGGAAATAGACAGGACTTGGTTACTGATGGCCTTGGGGGAAGGAAGGAACATAAAATCCTGAGGGTGCCTCTGAGGTGGTAAATCTGGGTGACTACGAGGGTGCTGGCACCCTCCGCACAAACAGAATTCTGGAGGGGAAGCTAAAGGGTTCCACTGTCATCACTGTGTTGGAGAGATCATTGGGGAATTCTGAGCCATCAAGGAAATGTAGGCAGTCACAAAGGGCTGTGATTTCTGAAGGGTGAAGGCAGCATGCCCTCGAGCATAGGGTGGGAATGGTGGGGCTCAGCAGAGGAAAGCCTGGGGGGCGGGACTGGCACCACAATGCTGCTAGGAGGCAATAGACGCTGGACACCTCCCCCTCTAACCCAACTCTTTACTAACAGAGGGGCACGATTCAGGTCACCTTAATCACAGGTAAGGGATCCATGATCCAGTGGGAAAAAGTCAAGGAAAACAAGAGGTGACTATTATTAGGAAACCAGACATCATTGACAGAAAACAAAGGCTCAGCAAGTGGTTGAATTTCTGGTTCTGTTGAAAATATTAAACTATTTTCAGGGAGAAATGTTGGTGTCTGTGTGGGTCTGTGTGAGCCAATTATGGAACAAAAACCCTGAATTAGAATTGGAGACCAGATTTCTTTTTGCAATCATCCATTTTAGCATTCCAGAAAATGCATGTGTGCAATATGGCACATACTCCTTACAAGAAGCTTTCAGCTGCTGGCCAGCCTGAAGAAGCTGAAGGTTTGAAACAGAGGCTATTTGATCTACTTGAAAAACCATAGCATGTCAAAGAATAAGCAGCATGGAAGAAGCAAGCCCAAGGATGCTGGGTGGGCCCTCGGGGATACTCAACATGGACAGGGATCCACCAGCATGGACCACGAGGCGAGCATCACTGGAGATATCGTGACTCCTCCAAAGATCAGAAGACAGGCCGACAAGACAATAGATGCATCACTATGGATCTCTCCCATCCCCCTGGACGGTGAGATTTTGGCTCTGGTCCAAAGGTAAGAGCTGGCTCCCACAGAGGCATGCAGAAGTCTAAGCAATCAGAAGGACCCCCAGGAGGCTGGGCAGGTCGTCGGCCATGAGAGAGGTTAATGTCCATTCCTCTGAAGGGCTTCAATATGACAGAGGTTATCAAGGAAGCACTGACACAATTTGATAACTAACTAGTTACAGAATTTGATGGCAAGAAGAGAATCAAGGGTGATTCTGGGGTCTCATATTTGTGTGACAAGAAGCATCGTAGGTTCCTAGATCTAGAGATGTAAGGGACCTCAGAAACCATAGCATTCAATCCTCTCATTGGACAAATGGGGAAATTGAGGCACAGAAAGGTCAGGTGATCTGCGGAAGGTCACAGAGGGAATAAGCATCAGAGCCAATTTGAATCCATATCCCCTGATTCCAGAGCCTTCTTTCTACTCTGCCAGGCTGCCTTTCCTTCAAGTGGAGAAGCAGGTCAGAGGGCTCAGCAACATGAGGGGGGTGTTTGTTTTGAGGGGAAGGAGATGATGATTATTCCATTATCAAGGCCAGCTTAGAGACAGATCATTTGGAAGTTATGAGAAGCTAAGAAAACTTTTAGATCCAGGGAGTGTCACATTTCTGAGAAGATGATGACAGGAATAATCTCTGGCCCCAAGTCTGCAAGGCCCCCATTCCAAGCACACCTATTTCAAGAAGTGTTTCCCAAGCCCCCCACCCCCAGGTGTAATCACTCTCTCCCCCCTCGATAGAACACAAGCCCACTGAGGGGTTTCAGTCTATGTCCCAGTGACCACTATGCACGAGGTAGATATCCAAACATCCTGTGTTTAGTTTAGTTGAATGCCGGGACCCCTGATGTTAGGGGGACGCTGGAGCTGAGACAGATCTTTGAGATCTCAGAGGCAGATGATCCCACCCCCATCCTGTGCCAGGAAGAATCTGAAGTGGACAGTAAGGGGGTGAGGGTACCAAAATGGGGCAGGGCCTCCTCCTTCATATGCTCCTGGGGTAGACCTTCTCCAACCATATGGAGAACCCTGATTTCATTTTAACTCTCACTTGATTAATATATAGATCTGGAATCCTTAGAAGTCACTCTTGTGCCAAGAGGAGGTACCTCTGCACAGCCCCGTGACAGCACCTCGGAGAAGGTGGGGGGTTCTCAGCTTCTCCCCTCATGCCTTGAAAGATGGCCAGCATGCTCCGGGCCTCTTATCGCCTTCCCCAATCTGATAGCACAGATTCTGAGAAGAACCCAGCCTGGACAAGCAGAGGCCTGACAAGCCATTGGCTGGGCTCCTTGGCTGAGTCCCAAGGTGATCTTACAAGTGAGTGAGAGCTGGCAATTTGCCTCCTAGAAAGCCAATGAAAAAGGAATCCTAAGGGTACAGGATAATGAGGGAGAAATCACCCCTGACTCAGAAGGGAAAGCGCTCCGTAGGCAGAGGCTATTTAACCACTTAGGTCACTCATGGAAGCTAGTACTGATTTACTGCCTTAACATTTGCTAAGTGCCTCACAGATGTTCTCTCGTTTGAGCCTCACGACCCGGGAGGTAGATGCTACAGATAAGGAAACTGAGGCTGAGAGATGGAGAGATTTGCCCATGATTATACAGTCAGTGTTTGATTAGAACCCAAATCTATCTGCCTCCCCATGCAGCCCTCCACCCACCCCCAAAACCTGTGTCCCTTAGAAGTCCTCACGTTCAGGTGTTAGAGAAAAGGAAAAAGGAAGGAAGGGAGGAGAGGGAGGGAGGGAGGGAGGAAGGAAGGAAGGGAGGAAGGAAGGAGGAAGGGGGGTAGAGAAAGAAGGAAGGAAGAAGGAAGGAAGGGAGGAAAGGAGGGAGGGAGGGAGGAAGGAAGGAAGGAAGGAAGGAAGGAAGGAAGGAAGGAAGGAAGGAAGGAAGGAAGGAAGGAAGGAAGGAAGGAAGGAAGGAAGGAGGAAGGGAGGTAGAGAAAGAAGGAAGGAAGAAGGAAGGAAGGGAGGGCTGATGGGAATAACGGGAAGGGGCTAAAACGTTTTCAGGTTTCCTTTTCTTCTGTTCTATTATTTGGCCATCCTAACTATCTAAAGTAAGCAACTATAGATCTGGGCCCAGAGTCAAGAAGACCTGAGTTCAAATCGGGCCTCAGACACTTACTAGCTGTGAGACCCTGGGAAAGTCACTTTATCTCTGATTGCTTTAAACCACTGCAGTATCCTTGTCAAGAAAACCCCATGGACTGTAGGGGCCACGTTGCCTACCTTGCTGTGGTTTCTCTGCCTCCAGAATTTCTCTTTCCTAAAAAGTATATTTTTAAGTCTGGAATGCCTGCTGCTTTAGGCACTGAGGTGAATTCTAAACACCAAGCCTAGGGCCCAAGTCCCAGCAGGTCCTGATTGCTTGGGGTTGGGACAGGAAAAACGCCATGACCCCTCAGGGTTCACAGACCTCTTGGCATAGACTGCCTCATTTAGTCTGGTCCCCATTGTTTTACTCTCCTTTGACTCTCAGGATGACCCTGTGAGAGAGGGGGCATCACCACTCTCCATTTTACAGGTGAGGACATTGAGGCTCAGAGGGGTCACTTCATTTCCCCTGGGTCACACAGCTAACAGGTTCTGAAGTAGGACTCAAATTGCAGTCTTTCTGACTCCAGGTCTAGCATTCTGTCCCTATCCTACCTGTCTGCTCTCTGTCTGACTCTATCTCCTCTTCAGAGAGAGATTCTTGAGCTCAGGGTAGAACTTTGGGTTCATCCCTGGATGCCAGGATGCCAGGACAGTTTGGAAAGACAGCCTCGCAGGTATTAGAAATGCCCACAGTAGCAAGAAAGCCCCGTTGGAGCTCCTGGGGGCAGCTGAGGAGGGGCCCCACCCCCATGACAGATCAGCCATGGTGGGGCACACGGCCCCTCTGTATACAACAAGATGGTGACCCAAGAGCACTAGCTCCATGGGTAGCCAGTGGGATTCTCCTCTTCAGCCTCACAAGTTTCCTTTGGCTGGCCCCCAATCGATGAAGGTTGCTCCTTGGTGAATTCAGACCATCTTTCCTTCCCCACCTCCTCCCCATTCTGCTAGATTAAACAGGGACATCAGCTTCCATCAAACAGTCAGTGCTGGCCCCACCCTGGGCCCTGGGGCTCAAAGAGACAGAAGGAGAATCCTGGGACTCTGGCTGGCTCCGGCTAAGGCCCTGTTCCCAGTAACCATGGGGCCCAGTGGATTGGAGGCCATTCAGATATTTGAAGCCTTGCATGGTGGGCCGCATGGAGAGGCCAGGACTTAGGGCCTGGACACCAACTGCAAGCACTGAATTTGGGCCTCTCTCGATCCACGGAAACTGCTCATTTGGGACGGAACCAAAAAGTCCCAGTAGCTCCCACCTCATGGTGTTCCCAGGTCACAAGCATTCCGTGCCTCTTTCTATTGATCATAGTGACTCATGGGTAAGTCATCCTCCTGACAGATTGCAGTCCCTTCCCTGAAGGTCCCCATATGTCAAACAGACAGCTTAGAGAAGGCACCAGTGCGGCCGGCCCTGGCCAATAAGGAGCCTGAAACCAAGAGGGGGCTCCTTCTGCATGGACTTTAACCAGACAATCTGAAAAGAACCCTCCAGAATAAGGACTATAAGGGGGGAGGTGAGAATCCCATGAAAATGAGGCTCTTCTGAATCATCTTATTATGGGAGAATACTTCTCAAAGGCTGAGCTTCCCAGAACTAAAAAAACACATTTCTTACCAACCACAGGCCAAGTTAGAGCCCAGTTTCAGAAGTGATATTTCTATGGAATATGCAATGTCCTGATAGTCATTTATTAAGCCCCAAAGGAATAACAGGTGCGGGAGATACAGCAAGGGAAAGAAATGGGTCCCTGGCCTCCAGGGACTTATTCTCCTGAGAAATGGCTGACAGTTACATATGGAAAAGGTATGAACATGTGTGGGTGTATATGCATATGTGTATGTATGTATGTATCTGACATGCCCTCTACATATGCATGTGTATATGAACATGTGTGTCTATCTATGTGCGCACATGTATCTTCTGCCAAACAGAACAATCCCGATTCCTCCTCTAATGACAGCCCTTCAAATACAAAAGTCATCACCATGCTTCCCTCCCCACCCCCACCCCAGTCTTCTCTGCTCTCAACAGCCCCATTCTTTCAGCCAATATGCAACAAGAACATTCCAATCATGAATCTGGCCACAGAGCTAGCAGAAATGTTTCCCCAGGTCTCCATACAGGCATATACAGTTGTCCTTCCCACCCTGCAGGGCTCCATGCCCCCACATTCTGGAAGAGCCACATAAAAAGGTTAGCCCTCCCTTAGTACCAAGGAAGAGGTCTGGATGTTTGTATTTTCCTTTATGAGGTGTTTACAGCACCTTTTTGTAAAATTGGGTACATTTGTGGGAGTAAAAGATCAAATATGTAGATACTGTACAGTACTATGCATATGTTATATTCATTTATGAGTTTCTCAATCTTTTCTGTGCTGTTTGCCAGCCTTTGTATGTCATGTGGGGCTTCCACAAAACTCCTCAAAAATTCCCGTCTAATTTCTTATGCCAACCCCAATTTATCAAAATTGCAATAGGGAAAGTTGTGATGGGGAAGGGGTAATTGTGTGTGCTGTATATGCATACATATACACATAATACATGTGTATATATATATGTATATTGTGTAGATGTGTGTGTTATATTATATACATGTATGTGTATACATTGTATGTGTTATGTATATTTATGCATATGTGTATATATATTGTGTATATGCATACACAAATATATACACATACAGATATATGAAAATGTTTTTCTTATATACATAAAACACTTTACACATTTATATACACATGTATATGTACTGTGCATACACACATATACATAAACATACACACACAAACACAGACACAGACACATACACATAAACTTTTTTGAGCCTCACAACCACCCTTCGAGTTAGATGCTACAGGTATTATTATCTGTATTTTGGAGGTGAAGAAGCTGAGGTTGAAACTGCCTACAGGATGTGCTCCAAAAGTTTGGCAAAGAATTGGAAATTGAGGGAATGTCCACCAATTGGGGAATGACTGAAGAAGTTGTGGTATATGAATGCAATGGAATACTATTGTGCTGTAAGAAGATTGTGCAGGCAGATTTCAGAAAAACCTGGAAAGACTTAAGTTGCTGAGTGAAGTAAGTAGAACCATGAGAACATTATACACAGTAACAGCAACATTGTGTGATGATCAACTGTAATAGACTTGGCTCTTCTCAGTAATACAGTGTTCCAAGACAATTCCAAAGAACTCATGATGGAAAATGTTCTCCACATCCAGAAAAACAAAAACAAAAACAAAAACAAAAACAAAAACCTTGTAGATTCTGAATGCAGATTGAACCATTCTGTTTCTACTTTTGTTTTTGTTTTTTGGGGTTTTTCCCTTTTGTTCTGATTCTTCTTTCAGGACATAACTAATGCAGAAATATGTTTAATGTGATTGTACACACATTACCTATATCAGATTGCTTTCTATCTTGGGAAGGGGGAAAGGAAGGGAAAGAGGGAGAAAAATTAGGAACTAAAATTCTTATGAAAACAAATGTTGAAAACTATCTTTAGGGGCAGCTAGGTGGCACAGTGGATAAAGCATTGGCCCTGGATTCAGGAGGACCTGAGTTCAAATCCGGCCTCAGACACTTGACACTTACTAGCTGTGTGACCCTGGGCAAGTCACTTAACCCTCATTGCCCTGCAAAAAAAAAAACAAAAACAAAAACAAAATCAAACCAAAAAAAAAAAAGAAAGAAAGAAAACTATCTTTACATATAACTAGAAAATAATAAAATACTTTTTTGATTAAAAAAAAAAAGTTACCATGTTTCAAAGCTCAGATCATCCTGGCTGCAGATCCAGTTATTTGCCCACTGGAGATCCGAGGAAAATTACTACTAGCTACCTGACCAAATTCACTATTGGAACACATTCCTGCTAAGTCTTAGCTGAAAGAACTGGAGATGTTTAGAGTAGAGAAGAGACTGGGAAGTAGGGGTGTGGTGGGGGTGGGGACACATGGTAGCTACTTTTATATTTGAAGGACTCTTATTGCAGAATGTATTAGAATTGTTCTATTTAGCAAACCAAGCAGCAGTGGGTAGAAGTAAAAAAAGAGGTGAATTAAGGTTTGATATCAGAACAAA
Organism: Dromiciops gliroides; assembly: GCF_019393635.1. Lineage (NCBI taxonomy): Eukaryota > Metazoa > Chordata > Mammalia > Microbiotheria > Microbiotheriidae > Dromiciops > Dromiciops gliroides. Next base: position 5,781,840 of record NC_057865.1, on the reverse strand, counting down.
GCCTCTTAACAATGATGGCTGTCCCCAAGAAGAATGGGCCTCCTCAAGAAGTGGTAGGCTCCTCTTCATCAGAGGTCTTAAAACTGAGGCACAATGTCCACTTAACAGGTATGATAGAGTAGGAGTTCCTTCCATTCATGTAATGGCTTAACTGGTGGCTGAGGTCTTCCCCAAGTCTCAAATCCCATGATGTTGTTATTAATTTAAAAATATTTCTATAGGTGATCAAATGAGAACACTTTTTGGATTCTTGTCAAGGACAGAGGAATGGATTTAAGGGAGTAGATTTGGTAGATAGAGTGCCTGAAGAACTATGGACAAAGGTTCATGATACTGTACTAGAGACAGCAACCAAAAACATCCCAAAGAAAGAGAAATTCAAGAAAGCAACATGGTTGTCTGATGAGACTTTAAAAATAACTAGGGAAAGCAGGAAAACAAAAGGGAAAGGAGAAAGGGAAAGAGGTACCCACCTGAAGTCAGAATTCTAGAGAACAGCAAGGAGAGGTAAGAAGGTTTTCTTAAATGATCAATGCAAAGGAATAGAAGAAAATAAGAAGATGGAAAAGACAAGAGAATTCTTCAAGAAATGCAAAAATGGGGATGCTGAAAGCCAAAAATGGTAGGGACTTTACAGAAGCAGAAGAGATTAAGAAGTGGCAAGACTATACAAAAGAATTATACAAGAAAGATCAGCTGAGCTATTTAAAACCCTAAAAAATGATGCTGCTAAAGTGCTTCACTCAATATGTGAACAAATTTGGAAAATTCAACAGGAGCCACTGCATTGAAAAAGATCAGTTTATGTCCCCCTCCTAAAGAAAGGCAATGCCAAGGAATGCTCAAATTACCAAACAATTGCACTCATTTCATATGCTAGCAAGGTTATGCTTAAAATTCTGCAAGCTAGGCTTCAGTGCTATGTGAACCAAGAATTACTGGAAGAGGCTCATTTTCAAAGAGGCAGAGGAACTAGAGACCAAACTGCCAACATTTTCTGGATTATGGAGAAATCAAAGAAGTTCCAGAAAAACAAACAAACAAACAAAAACCATCTACTTCTGCTTCATTTACTACACTAAAATTTTTGACTGTGTGTATTGCAACAAAATGTGGCAAGTCCTCAAAGAGATGGGAGCACCAGATTATCTTTACTTGTCTCCTAAGGAACCCATACATGGGCTAAGAAGCCAGAGTTAGAATTAAATATGAAACAACAAATTGGTTTATGGTTGGAAAAGAAGTATGACAAGGCTCTATATTGTCACCTTATTCATTTAACTTATATGCAGAGTACATCATGTGAAATTCCAGACTGAATGAATCCAAAGCCAGAATGAAGTTTTCTGGGAGAAATATCAACAATCTCAGATATGCTGACAATATTACTTTGATGATAGAAAAGGAAGAGGAATTAAAAAAAAACCTCTTGATGAGACTGAAATAGGAGAGTGTAAAAGCTGACTTGACTTAACATTAAAAAAAAGAAAAACAGCCACTAAAATCATGAAAACTTATCCCATCAATTCCAGGCAAACAGAAGGAGAAAAAATGAAAGCAGTCATATTTTATATTCTTGGGCTCAAAGACCACTGCAGATGGAGACTGCATCCCTGCATTTAAAAGATTCTTGATTGTTGGAAGGAAAGCTATGGCAAATCTGGACAGCATACTAAAAAGCAGAGACAGCATCTTGCCCATAAAAGTCTACATGACAAAAGTCAAGCTATAAGTTGTGTTGGTTTTTTTTTTCCCAGTAGCAATAAATGGCTGTAAGAGTTGGACTATGTGGGAAACTGAGCATCCCAGAATCAATGATTTTGAATTGTGGTGCTGAAAAGACTTTTGAGAGTCCCTTAGACAGCAAAGAGATAAAATCAGTAAATACTTAAAGAAATTAATTCAGACTGCTCATCTATAAGGACAGATACATATGCTGAACCTTAAAAACCTTGTCCACATGAGCAGATGGGAGTTATTGGGAAAGACCCTGATGAGGGGAAAGATTGAGGGTAAAAGGGAAAGTAGATGGCAGAGGATGAGATGGATAGATAGTGTGATGGAAGCAATAAACATGAGCTTGGACAGACTTTGGCAGATAGTGGAAGACTTGTTCATGACTAAACAAATGAGCAACAAGGACAGAGGAAACTATGTTCTTGAGATCTCTTCTAACTCTAAGCCACAGGGATTTAATGAAAATGGCTGTGATAACACTTCTCCAAAGGATTTTCTCAAAGATTTCAACTAAAAGGGAATTCAATAGATTACTTATTCCATTTAGAGCCAGCCATTCCTGTAGAAAAAAAATATATATAAACAGGAAAGCCATGGTAGAAATCATTCTTAATATGCACCCTTATAGACAAAAATCCAATGACTGGATAGAGGCAGTTGTTTATCATCAGAAAAAAGAACCCCCCCCCCCAAAAAAAAAGACAAACCATGGCAATAATTGTGGAGAATAGAATTTAAAATATTTGATCCAGTTCCAGAGCTGTAGCCAAGATGGCAGAGTAAAACCAGGAAACTGCCTGAGGTCTCCCAAATTCCCCTCAGAAATAACATTAAATTAATCCTCTCAACAGATTCTGGAGTTGTAAAACCTGCAAAACAAAACAAAACAAACAAAAAATGGAGTGAAACAATCTTCAGATTTAAGATAACCTAGAAGATCTTCAGGCAACGTCTGTTTCATCTGGGTAAAAAGGGAGCACAGGTCAGTCCAGAGGGTATCTTGGTGATCCAGCAAAAGGCTCTTAGTCACAGCAAGATCAGCAGCTAGGGACTGTTGGGTCCTAGCTCAGCAAGCTAGTGGCACAGCAGGCCAGTTGTGAGGCCTCCAGCCCCAACACTGCAGACACCTCAGAGCAGAAAGCTGGTGACTCAGCCCCCAGTCCTCAGCAAAAGAAGCTCCAGATAGTGCATGCTGGAACCCAGGAGAAGATCTCAACCTTAAAAGGCACAAAGGAGGCTAAAATTAAAAATATATATATATATGAATATGAGAAAGAAACAAAAAAGAACCCTCACCACTGACAATTACTATGGAACCAGGGAGGATCAAAACACAAACTCAGAGGAAGACAACAATGATAAAACACCTACATGTGAAGCCTTAAAGGGGAAAAAGAATTGGTCTTGAGACAAAAAATTCCTTTGGAAAAACGCAAAAAGGATTGTATAAACCAAATGATAGGGGGCAGATAGGTGGTGCAGTGGATAAAGCACTGGCCCTGGATTCAGGAGGACTTGAGTTCAAATTTGACCTCAGACATTGACACTTTCTAGCTCTGTGACCCTGGTCAAGTCACTTAACTCTCATTGCCCCACCCAAAAACAAGCAAACAAAAACAAATAATGATGGTAGAAGAAAAACTGGGGAAAGAAATGCGAGTTATACAAGAGAAAGTCAATAGCTTGGAAAAGGAAAATAATGCCTTAAAAATTACAATTGGAGGGGCAGCTAGGTGACGCAGTGGATAGAGCACCAGCCCTGGAGTCAGGAGGACCTGAGTTCAAATTCAGCCTCAGACACAACACTTACTAGCTGCGTGGCCCTAGGCAAGTCACTTAGCCCCAATTGTCTCACCAAAAAAAAAACAAACAAAATTACAATTGGACAAATGGAAAAGGAGATGCAAAAGATGACTGGTGAAAATCATTCCTTAAGAATCAAAACTGGGCTGATGGAAGCTGATGACTCAGTGAGACAACAGGAAGATGTAAAGCAGATTCAAAAGAATATAAAAGTAGGGGGCAGCTAGGTGGCGCAATGGATAAAGCATCAGCCCTGGATTCAGGAGGACCTGAGTTCAAATCCAGCCTCAGATACTTGATACTTTCTAGCTATGTGACCCTGGGCAAGTCACTTAACCCTCACTGCCTGAAAAAAAAAATAGGTTTAAAAGAATATAAAAGTAGAAGAAAATGTAAAATACCTCTTCAGGAAAACAACAGACCTGGAAAATAGATCCAGGAAAGAAAATATAAGAATAATCACACTACCTACCTGAGGGCCATGATCAAAAAAGAACCTAGACAGCATATATCATGACATTATTTAGGAGAAATGACCCAATGTCTTACAACCAGAGTAAAAATTAGTCATTGAATGAATCCACAAATCACCTCCTGAAAGAGACCCCAAAAAGAAAACTTTAAGTAATATCACAGCTAAATTCCAGAACTATCAAGTAAAGGAGACAATGCTGCAACCAGTCAGAAAGAAACAATTTAAATATGAAGGAACAATAATAAGAATTACACAGGACCTGGCAGCATCAGTATTAAAGGATCAGAGGACTTGGAATATGATATTCCAGAAGGCAAAAGAACTGGGATTACAACCAAAAATGTACTACCCAGTAAAGTTAATCATAATCTTTCAGGGGAAAAGTTGAACATTCAATTAAATAGGAGACTTTAAGCCTTTCCTAATGAAAAACCCAGAACTAAACAGAAAATTCAATCTACAAATACAAGACTCAAGAGACATATGAAAAAGGTAAAAGGAGGTGGGGGGAGGGGCAACAACAACATGTTATTCAATAAGGTTAAAATGTTTGTATCCCTACATGGGAAGAAGATACTTGCAATTCTTGATAACTGTATCTTTATTAAGGCAGATAGGAGGAGTACACACAGGTGTGGGCATGTCAATTCTGATGTGATGATATTTAAAAAAAAAAAACGAGGTAAAAAAAAGATTATACTGGGAAAAGAGGAAAGGGAAGGCATTACAGGGTAAATCACATCACATGAAGAGGCACAAAAGACCTATTACAAAAGAGGGAAAGAAGGGAGGAGCATTGTCTTGACCTTACTCTCATCTGATTTGGCTCAAAGAGGAATTAACATACACACTAAATTGTGTATAGAATTTTATCTTACCCTATAGGGAAGTTAAAGGGGAAAGGGGAAAGAAAAGGGTGGGGTGCTGATAGAAGGGAGGGTAAAACTAGGAGGGGAAAGGGAAAAGGATAAAATTTTTGACCCATATAATTAAATGTACCAGGAAAATACCCAGTAGCTAGCAATGACAAGACAACCAAACCAGAATGAAAGAGTCTAGTGAGGAAATCATTCAGTAATATTATTTGAAAAACAAACTTTCCTCTCACTCAAGTTGAATCACTCATGAAATTACTCTGAATGACATTCCTTCCTAATAAACATCAACCAAAATCTTACTAAATCAACCATTCTCAAAATGCACAAAGCTACACTATGCTTTTTAAGTCTTTTTAATAAACTGATAAATACCTAGTTATTGGTAAAGTGTTGTTTCTGCCCTTTCCTTTTCCTCTGGGAAATGGAGAGTGAAAGGTCTGGCAATTTGGGGCTATTTAATTTAATAACATGCATAAATGTCCCAGTATATGCACCCTGATCTGAAAAGCCAATTTTGCATTGATTATTCCATTTGGAATGACATTAAGTACTATTTTTTCTGTCAATACATTAATTGCCAGAGAGCCAAGTGGATAATAAGTGAAAAAGAGTCATATTGGACCCAATTGTCTTCGAAGTCAGGACATCAGTGGGTCAACCTGCCTTTCATAGGTGAAGTGTGAAACACTTTCCCTTTGCCCTTCCTCGATCATTAAGGAAAGATTCCATTTATCTATCCAGGTGATGGGAGAGAATGTGGAATTTTTGTCTAGAACAGTATGGGGTCACAAATCACCCAATTAATCTGACCCCTACTCTTGGTCTCTAGTGAAACTTTCTGGCAAGCAGTATGAAAGATAGATTGAACTGCTTTTCTGCCTCACAAAAGGCAGGGGCTAGTACAAAAAAGTTCCAAAGGACTCATGATGGAAAAGGCTCTCCAAATCCAGAAAAAAAAGGAGGGGGGGGTGAAACTGTGGAATATGGATGCTGATTGGACCATATTATTTCTTTTCTTTTTGGTGCTGTTGGTTTTCTGTTTTGAGGTTTTTCCTTTTTGCTCTGATTCTTCTCTTATAACATGACTAATGCAGAAATATGTTTAATGTTATTATGTATATATAACCTATAACAGATTACCTGCTGTCTAGGGGAGGGGGGGAGGGAGAAAAATTTGAAATTGGAAATCTTACATAAACAAATGTTGAAAACTATTTCTACATGTAACTGGAAAATAATAAAATACTTTTATTTTTTTTTTAAACAAGTCAGGGCCTTTTTGGACTACCCTAGTTGTTGCTGTTCAGTTGTTTCAGTCATGTCTGACTCTCCTTGATCTCATTTGGGATTTTCTTGGCAAAGATACTGGAGCGGTTTGCCATTTCCTTCTCCAGATCATTTTACAGATGAGGAAATTTAGGTAATCAGGATTAAGTGACTTGCCCAGGACCACACAGCTAGTGACTGAAGCCAGATCAAAACTCAGGAAAATGAGTCTTCCTAACTCCATGCTTGTCACTGTCCACTGTACTACCTAGCTGCCTTCAAGGTAGTGAAGAAGGAACCAATTGATAGGGAGAAACTGAAGATTTGAGGGAGAGGTGGAGATGATTGAGGATGTGATTTTCTGAAATAAAATCCATATATAATAAAGGAGTTGGCCTTGGCAAAGAGAAGGGAGAGGAAGAAGGAAGAGGGAAGGAAAGAAAGAGTAGGAGATGCCAAAGAGCTGGTAATCTGTACTCATATCCTGGAAAGACATGGGAGATGGCAATGAGCTGAGTTCAGAACTGAAAAAAGAGTGGACATGATTACATTTTGGAAAGTGAAGAACACTTTTAATAGCCCTAAGTGTTGCCTTAACTTTTTAACATTGATGTTGTCCTAGAGAAAGGCAGTATAGCAGAGTAACTAGAGAGTCAATCTCAGAGCCTGGAGGACCTAGATTCAGTTCCTGCCTCTGACAATCCAGTGTTACCCTAAGCAAATCACTCCAATTCTCAATGCTCCAGCACACCTCTCCAAGACTAGCTTCCAGAGCAAATGACAGTTGTTTTATAAGAGGAAGTTTCTTGACTAGGAACCTCACCCCATACCAGTGAAATCATAGATATGTTAAAAAACAAAACCACCAAGCTCCTAGTAATGTTATATTGTGTCAATTCATGGGATACCTTAGTATCTGAAGAGTCAAAGTGGGCTTTGCCCTCAAGGGAATAGGGATGTGCATAAGGACTTAGATAGGATGTGGTATGTTGTATCTTAGCAGTAATGAATTGCACAAGAGAAGTGACAGAAAGAATCAGCAATGAGATGTATGACCTGAAAGGTGGGCTGGCTATCCCCTGAGGCTACAAAGAACTGTTAAGAGCCTCTGTGCTCCACTGTGGTCCATGAAACATCAATGGTTCTTGACAAGAGGAAGGCTTCCAGCAAGCACATGGGTTGGACCCCTTGTGAAACTTGTGGGAAACCATGGAGAAGAGCTGCATAGGAAGAGAAGGCAAGTTTGGGCTGCGATCTGCAACTTTGGAGGACTGCTGACCTTGAGGAGATCACAGAGCCAGCAAAGTACCCATATATCCCCTGATGGCCCTTCCTAGGTCTGTAAAGCATTTCTTTTCCCAAGGAGAAAATCCCTCTCTGTGTGGGAAATTGGAAACTGACTCCTCCATAGAGGGGGGAGGAGTGTACTGAGCACCTCTCCTTGGGCTAAAGGGCAGAACATGAAGCACCAGAAAAGTAAGATAATGAGATTTACAGGAGGATGGAGGTGGGGTGAGTCATCATCCCTACTTTACCCCCTCACCAATGTGGAACTGCCTCCAGTGCTGTAGCCTGCCAACCCTCCCCATTCCTTCTTAGCCCATGTGTCTCTTGTCTATATCCCTCCTTAGACACATCCTGGGTCTTCCCACAAGGACAACAACTTTGATTTATAGCATAATTTTCAAAATACTTTTTCCAAGAGCAACAGGATGTCATCATATGGGTACTCCTCCCATTGATGGGGATATAATCCCCCACCCCACCCCCCACACAGCACACACCATATTATATCTTACTATGCCTAGAAAAAGAGCTGAGGTTTTATACTCTGCATCACAAGTTACAGCTCCGTCTAGTCACTATGGCATCCACAAACTTTATTGTGAACAAGACGAGTAAAACCCAAGTTAATGATTTTTTTTCACGTTTGAGCTAAAGAGATTTTCCAAAGTAAAGAGTCCTCTTTTCCCAATGATTAGATGTTATCCAGAAAAGCTTTCAATAATGCCTCGTGGGTAACGGCTCATCACATTTTAATTAAGAAATACATCCCATGGCCAGTGAAAATGCACTCAGATGGGGATCATAAAGATCTCTTTAATCCATTGGGATCCAAACAGAGATAAGCAATTCCTGTGGCTGCTATGAGAGATGGATAGAGGAAGAAAAAGGGATCAAAGAAGAAAGGGAGCGGAAGAATGAATAGGGAAAAGAAGAAGAAAAGGAAAGAAATGGTTACTGGTGGTCAAACTCTAGTAGCAATAACCTCAGCTGTCCCATGGGTCAAAGGACGTCCCTCCCTGTTCCTCAAAGACATGGGCATTCAAAGGAAAGATGCTCAGGGATCCTTCTCATTCTGACCAAAATTGTGGGCTCCTTAAATCATCCTTACCTTTGATTGGCTCAGCCCACCTGTTTCCCATAACTTTTCAGTCTCTGACTCCTTGGCCCCTTTTCCTTAAATAAAAGTGTATCATTTCCTCTCTAGCTGCTAAGTGGATAGTGGGAAAGTCAACACTGAATTCCAGCTTCAGTAATAGGACAGCTGCAATGGCAGGATGAGTAAACTTAAAGCCAGGCAAGGAAAACTGGAGAATTCTCATCCAGAGAAATTTCTTCCCAATGGAGTAAACATGGGATCATGGGAAGCCCCCATCATTGGAGATCTAGGGTGGAGCCCTATAGGAAAAGGAAGAGTGAGAATTAACAACTGGTTAAATGAATGGCATAGCTCACATAGCTGGGAGAAGGTGGATTGAGGAGGGCATTGCTGGAAAGCCCCAAAGGCATGTGGGCATTCTCTTCTCAGCTCCCACATATCTGGGATGCCCCAATAATTCTGTTGGCTCTAGAGCAGCATGCATTCCATGTGATCTGAACATTCTAGTCCACTCACTTATATTAATATCCACATTCCTCTAGACATTCTAGGGATTTTGCCTAACATTTAAGAAATCTAGCCCACAAAGTTAGGCATAAGTTTTAATAAGAGAATAAGATGATGGAGGATAAAATATATTATCAGCTGTAAGAGCTTAACTAGGCATTTGGCTATTGCTTGGCTAAAACCTTACATCCCTTGGTCATCTTTATAATGATTTCTGTCCCATCTGATTGGTTCTTGCCAGATTCACCATCTGAACAACATCCAGGTCAGAATTGACTCTTTACAACTAATGAGATCTGTCTGTATCTCACCACTCTCCCCACCCCCACCCCTTCTTTTTAAAAATGTCTAGAGGATTCCATGATTTTCTCAAGTGGGGCAGCAACTCTCCAGAAATCCATGGCCCATAGTTGATCACATTTATATGGATTTTTCTATTCTTCTCTCCCTTTTACAAGTAAGCACTCTGAGGCCCAAAGACCACAAATGGCTTTTCCATGGTCATACTGCTATGAATTTCAGAGCCTTTGGACTTCCCAACCAATTCCAGCTCTGGCTCCGTTAAAAAAGTGATACTGCTCTTCCAAACACAGGTTTCCACCTATATACAGCTGCCCATGCTCTGAGAATCTTAGATCTGTCTTTTCATAAATTCTCAATAGAAAATGCATCAATCTTTCAGGTAGCCTTTTGAACAATATGTAGAAATGTAGGCTAGATGATAACTCAAATGAGTGGATTCTAAACTGGCTGAATGAGTCTTCATGAATGACTCTTTGTCGACATGGATGGACTTTGTTAATGGAATGCAATGTGGCTGAGTGTTTGGCTATGTATTCCTTGGTATTTTTTATCCAAAGAAAAGGCAGTTATGGCATGCTTCATGAATTTGAAAATGATACAAAGTGGGGTATGGGCATTATAAATAACATGATGAGTAATAGAAGAGCCCCAAATAGCCTGAGAAGCTCAAATGTTGGACCAGAACTAATAAGATGACATTTGATAGGGATAAATGTCAATATTTATACCTGGTTCAAAAAAATCAACCTCACAGTATGAAATGGGTGAGACATGGCTAAATAACAGGAAATTCGGAGATTTAGGGGGACTGTGAACTCAATATGGGCCCACAGTGTGATATGGAACCTAAGAAAGCTAATACAAACTCTATATTAACAGAGACATGGTGCCCAAGACTAGGGAGCTAATAGTTCCCTAGTATATCCTGATTTTAGGGTAATGGACTTAAAACCAGGAGGAAGTTAGGTCATATAGCCCAAAGTCACACAGATAGCATATGGTAGAATTAGGACTCTAGCCCGGGGTCTCTAATTCCAAATCCAATGGTCTTTCCACAGAGGCACATGGCTGTTCAGATTGTACCTGGAACATGGCCATTTCTGAGGGACACATTTTAGGAAGGACATTAACAAGCTGGACAGCACCAAGAAAAAGGTGACTAGGATGGCAAAGGGTTTCATGATCATGCTGTATAAAGAGCAGACTAAGCAAAAGCTGGTCTGTAGGAGAGGTTTAGTTAGAAAGGCTATGATAGCTGCATTTAATGACATGAAGGGTTTTCAGGTGGAAGAGGGATTACACTTGTGATGGTTGTTCCAAGACAACAGAATGAGTAACAATGGGAAGATGGAATAGGGAGATAGCTCTAGATAATGGAAAACCTCCTAAGGCTTTGCTCCTTCCAACCATGGACACGCTCCCTCAGGAAGCAGGAGCTTCCTCTCTCTAGGGCTCTTCAGGTTCCCACTTCTTGAAGATATCTCAGAGAACATTCTGGGTCAAGTGAGGGTCAGACTAGATGGTCTTTGAGGTTCCTCCCTACTCCGAGATTCGGAGATTCATTGGGTGCCAAAGAAGATGCTCAAAGGTAAACTCTTCCAGGAGAAGCTGAAATTAGAGGGGGAGAAGAGGATGAACTCTAGGTTAACGAATCTGGTCTAAACATGGCAGAAATTGACTATTGTTAGTGTCAAAATCACATAATCCTGAACATGCTTTGGAAGAACAATCTGGCCAGGCCATGTAGGACAGGTGAGAGGCAATGGAGAATATCGGCAAGGACACCTGGCAGAAAACCACTATGCTAACCTAAAGGAGTGGTCATAAGGTTCTGAACCAAGATGGTAGAGATAGGAACGGCTTCCCCTTGGGCCTAAAATAAGTATTAGATAAATTTCAAGGGCCTGGGAGTCGATATTCAGGAATTTGTTTCCAATTCTCAGGAAATGGTGCTAATGAAAGTTGTTACCCAATTAGCTCACCACAAGGCTTGCCCATAATGAAATGATTCCATCTTCTGGATTTATGGTGGCTGCTGTCCCTCTATAGCCTTTGAGAAGCAGAGAAATGTTCTTTATGATTTAAGGAGCTGTTTGAGTTTCCCTTGGAGAAGGAGGGACAGATGACTTTCATAGCCAAAAGTATTTATTCATGAAATGGTACTTAAAACATACAGCGCATGAATGAATGACCCATGGGGAAATCGATATGGAAGCAATAATCTGTGGGGATTTTGATGCAAAGCCTTTTTTCCTTTCTTCTTTTTTTTTTTAATCAGACTCACAATTCACAAGCAATGAGCTGCTATTGGGCCAGTCATCACTGGTGCCCTGTAAGTCTTCATTCAGTCCCTTTTGATCCCCAGTCACATATCCTGGGCATGATTTTCTTGCCCTGTACTTTTCAATCAGAAGATCTTCACAAATACAGCCTTCTAGACAGACCTAACATCCCATCATCAATAGAAATCCCCTAAAGACCACGACTCGACAAATTACAGACCCATTATTGCATCAATTTATCATTTCAATGACCCCTCTGAAGTCTTAATACTCACACTTGGAGATCTATGGAGCAAAGCCATTCACATTAAAGTCATTACCTGCCTGGGAAAAACTGTATGATTTCAGGTCCAATTGACATTAATAGGTCCAGCACACAGAGCTGGGACATTATCTACCTCATTATGCTCATGAGGTCAAGCACTAGCACGGTGCAGCCAGGGCCTCAAAATATACCATTCTTGGGCCAGTGAAAGGAGCCAGCCTCATTGCCCATGGATGAGTCCATGCTATCGATTTCCACTAATCACAAGATTTACAGAAAAAAGGCCTGAGAGATCATCAAGTCTACCCCCTTGGTTCTACAATAAGGAAACTGAGGCCAAGGGAAGGGGATGACGACCCCTGAACAAATGTCAGGAAAGCCTGAGTTCAAATCCTGCCTCAGACTCTTGCCTAGTCACTCAACTGCTCTCGAACTCCCAATGTCACTGTGTAGATGACATGAATTAGTCCATGTAAAGTGCTCTGAAATCTTGAGTTGTTTTTACATATAGTTGTCTCAAGTCACAAAGATGGTACAAAGCAGATCTGGGATTCAAATCCAGAGGCTCTGCCTCCCTTTCCACAGAACCATTGCACCAGAATCCAGCATGGCAGGCATCCTGTCATCATGCTGGCTGTGAGGAAGCATCTTGTTTTGACACTCTTCTCTCATAAGTCACTGCTATGATAAATGCTGAAATGCCCCATCAGGATAAGGTTTGAGAGACTCCATGCTTGAAACAGAAAGAACAAGTAATTATATCCAGTTAGTCTGATGACTAATTTTGACCAGGTGGATAATATAGTCTAAAGTTCATCTGACTTCATGAATCCCAGTTTGGGAAGCCCATCCCTGTTCCACAAACTGAGGGCAGAAGAGGGCAGTCCTTCCATGACCAAGGTCAAGTATGTGGCTGCAAGAATGACCATGGTCTGCTTTGAATACATTATGGGTGATTCAGTGTGAAGATCCCCTTTCCCCTGGGGGTGGGGAGGTAAGGGACCCAGGCATCTGGAGACTAAAAGAGCATTTTAACAACAGAGTCCAAAATAGCCCCAGCTAGACTGTAAGCCACCTGAGGACCCAGGCTTGTTTACCTGGCACTTCACTGTATTGCCCGACCACTCCAGTGCTCTGAATACCAGAGACCATTAACAAACATTTATTAATGATGGTGATAAATGCAAGAAAATGTTCCGCTAATAGTGTTGTACTATGTATGTCCTTACTGGAAAATCTTCAGAGACTCATGAAATGTTTGAACAGGAAGAAATCTTTGAAATGATCTAGCCCAACCCCCTTAAGGTCAAGATAAAGTCCATGGGAGCTCATTGAACTTGGGGGTAGATAGGAGGACTCCCGCCCTGTCTTATTACTTACTACACTGCCTCAGAGTCACAGCAATCGGAATTCTAAGGCACCTGCACAGTCGCCCAGTCCAACCCACGCCCATCCACCAGTCCTTTTTACAACATGACCAAGATGAGTCATCGTGTTGATGTTCTGAGAGCTCCAATGACAAGGTGGCTTTAGGAGACTCTTACTCACAGCAAGCTTTTACTGACAGCCCTAAACCAGTCCATTTTCACCTCCCCTGCTATCTTTCCCCCTGACACAACACACACACACACACAATTCACACATGCATGCATGCACACACACTCAAATGCACATACATGTGTGTGCACACACTCATACACATACACTCTTACACACACACATTGTTCCTGGATCTGCCCTTTAAGGCCAAACAGAACAATGCTAATCCCTTCTCCCATGCTGGCCCTTCAGAGACTTGGAGACATCTCTCAAGGCCCCCTTTGTTAGCTAACTTGACAATAATATAAATACCTACTAAGTGCAAGGCACTGTGATAAAAGCTGAGGATGTAAAAAAAAAAATGCAAGATAGTCCCTTCCCTGAAGGAGCTAACAATCTAATGAAGGAAACAACGCACAAAAACCCACAGCCAGGGAAGCTGTAGACAGGCTAAATGGCAGATAATCAAGAGAAGAGAGGCCGGAACATTCATTGCCGGAGAAGCTCTTGCATTGAGCCTTGAAGGGAGCAAGGGAGGAGGAAAAGCTCTCCATAGGTCAGGGACAGGCAGTGGAAATGCACAAGCCTGTGTGGCAGGGCAGGATTGCGGAGCACTTGCAGGGGAGGGGTGGGGGCCAGGTACAGAGATCTTCCAAACAGATGGTTTTAATTGGATCCTGGAGGAGAGTCTGTTGAGTAGGGGAAGGACGGGGTTATCCCTGTGCCTTAGGAAAATCACCTTAGTGGTTGAGTGGCAGATGGGCTTCTGTGGCTGGACACACCCAGTTGTCCATCAGTCCCCATAAAACATGATCTGAGACTCTTCTCCGTCCTGCTCTCTCTGGACAGTGTCCAGGTTCTCCCTGGGTTCTTTCTAAAATGTGGCTCCAGCAAGTACACAGGCAGAGTAGTCCAGGTGAGCCAGCAGCCCACGCCAACTATTGCCCAGCCACATTTCCTGTCTTATCTTGTAAACTCAGGTGAAGAAGTTTTCATTGATCTCTTTGAAAACTAATTATTAGCTTCCTCCTCCCCTATTCTCTTTGGGATCTTGGTTATTTCATCTAATGGACTGGCCATACCTGTCAAATCAACATTGTGGAACGTGCCACTAATATGGCTTCTTTATAAAGGAGTACAACTTCTACACAAAACCTTCTTCAATCTGCCTCCAGAAGAAAGCTGGCCTATGTGGGGACCAATTTTTAATTGGGGAGTGCTAGCTAAGCGGCTCGCTGCAATATTGGGGCAAGGAAGGAGACCGGCAGCCTCCCTCAAAACAGAACAAGATTTGTTTTTAACAAGAATGAACTTAAAAAAAAAAAACATAAACAGGATCAGTAGGATCAAGGGAAAGGAAATAAAATGGGGAAAGGGAAATTATAATACCTGAAAAATACCACTGCCCAGGAATCAGCTGAAAATGCGCAGCAGAACGCCTGTAGCTTTCCAGCTTCCACCTAGAATGCCCAATTCTCCTCCCCCAAACTTAGAAACACCCCACACAGCCCCAGCCAATGGGATGGCCGCTCTGACGGTCACGACTGCCCTCACTAGGCTTCCAATCATTATCATTTTGCCAGGCCCATGTAGGTGTCGGCGAGTGGTGATGACATGAGGTGCCAGAGCCCTGGCAACGGCTACAACCAGTGGGTGGAGCACTGTGCGGTTTGCGGGGCCCCAGGCCAGTGCTCACAGAGGCATAAAAACCTCAAATAACAATTAATTCTTTACACCTATGAGATTTATTTATCAATTGAAATGATTTACACAAAAAGAAATCTGTCTCTCTTTTAATCTAGGCCTAAGAACCTCTTTGTACAGTGTATTTGTTGAGCTACTTCAAAAACAAAGTCCCTTTTCTTAAAAGAGACTAGGAGGGTAAAAAAGTTTTTCCAGGTCAATGTCATTGTTCTGCAATTTTCTAGCCTCCTTTCACTTTTGTGAAAGGCTTTTTGTTTTTGTTGGACCCAGGCCTTTCATCACTGGTGTAGTCAATAGGCAGCCAGCTTCCAATCCAGGAAGACCCGGGTTTGAGTTACTCTGAGGACTCAAGTCTCTGACATGACATAAATGGTAGTAATTTGTCATTGACTGAACACTTCAGCTACATTATTGTATTTGATCCTCATGATAGCCCGGTAATGAGAGAGTCTATACCAAGTGTTAGCCTGAACAACACAGCTGGTTGAGATAAGAGGCAGGATTCAAACCCATGTCTTCCCAACTCCAATTCCAGAACTCTATCCACTGGGTTCTAGTAGCTCTAGAAGACAAAAGCCAGGTCAGCTTTCCCAGCAATGTGTGTTCCATGGAGGAAGAGCGATAGGAGATCTGGGGTGAGCCTGATATCCCCAATCTGGCACAGGGTCCCTGAGGCTGAAGAGAGAGCCACTGTCTCCTCTTTCCACTCTTCTCTGACCCATTTTTTGAGAGAGAGAGAAGATCCAAGTCCTCTTTTAGCCAATAATTTAGCCAACAATCAATCTGAGGGGCCCGAGTGCAGATAAGGTGAAGGCGAGGAACAGAGAGTGCCTCCTGGGGTGGCTGACCCTTGATCAGATGGGGATGGAAGCCAGGGGAGGCCAGACCCTGCCCAAGGAGGGGCTGGCCAAAGTTCAACATGGACAACCTGGGGAGAGCAGACTGGACTGACTGATTTTGAAGTCTCTCTTCTCTTAAAGGATCCTCGCTCTGGAGCTGGAAGGGGCCTTGGACAGAATCTAGTCCAATCCTCTCATTTGACAGTTAAGGAAACTGAGGCCCGGGGAGCTTAAGAGATTTGCCCATAAAATTGGTCAGAGGAGAGATTAGAACCCAAGCCCTCTTTTCTTACTAACTCAGACCACTCCAGGGCCAGAGCTCTCCATTTTCCCACAGACACACTTGGGGTTTGCTGTCCTTGCTGACATTATCTGGACAATTGCCCTGCAGGGCATGATGATGTGTCTTGGAGAGGCTGTCCAGGTGTGTCCGCTGCTCCCACCACCAGGGAGCAGAGATCATTGGCATGCCTAATCCTTGGCCTCCCTGGCTTGCATCCTTTCTTTGCCTAGTCCCCCTCTGAGTCTTGAGAGCCGGCCTTCCCTCTGATGTTCCAGGCCTCGATCCTAGCACCGCTGATGTGCAGGGCTTCCCAGCAGTCTGCAGAGTCCCCAGATGGCCCCCAGCACCAGGCAGGCCTCCATTCCTCCAGCCCCTGTCAGGCTACATCACAAGGAAGGCTTTGGGTTCCAGCCCCACAGCTTAGAAAGGACACGGCAAAGAGGCCGAGTGGTCAGCGAGGCCAACAGCACTGTGAAAGCCTGACTGGAGGGTGGTGGGGTGGGGGGCATTTAGCCTGGACAAGAGAAGGCTGGGGGGGGGGTCAGTAAGGCAGAAACGGTGGAGGCTGAGCCATAGAAATGAGACTGGGCCTGCCCCAGGGTCCTCACTCTCCTGCACACCAAAGCCAACCTCCATGCTCCGAGTAGAAAGGGTTCAAGTCCCACATGTCTGGGGTAGGGGCTGGCATGGCTGCCAGGAAGGGAGTCAGAGTCGAAGGTGGAGAGGACCTCAGGGGTGGTCACCCAGCCCAAACCAGGCGCAAAGGAATTCCCCACTACAACCCACCGGACAAGTGGAGGCCAGGTAGGCCTAAGGAGGTGACAAGGGTGGGCTGGACCTGAAGCTTTAGGCCTTGACTGTCTCATTTGGGGGGCTGGGGGGAGTTCCATAGTCTCTGGTTTCCAGAACCTGTGCTCTCTGTGGACTGGACCCACCCAAGTTCTTCATCTATACCGAGACAGATTCTGCGTGTAGGATTTCCCCTGGTGGGATCAGGGAAAAATCCCATCTTTCACCCGTGCCCCACATTGCCAAGGCATTGGCCTCCATGTGACTCACCCGGCCCTCAGGCCAGACCTGTCTGATGTCAAGCCTACACCTTGTATCCCCTAATAACCCTGAGGCTGCCCCCCAGTCACCGGCAGAACTCAGGGCCAGACTCGGCCTGGAGCTCGCAAGAGCCAAGATTCTGAGTTTGGGTTTAAAAGCCATCAGTATATATCTACCAGCCTCCTTCAGCTTCCTTCCACTCTCCCCCCAGCTCTCTCTCTCTCTCCCTCTCTCTCTCTCTCTCTCTCACACACACACACATACATACACACACACACTCACACACACACACACAGATGCACACACAATCACTCATACATACATGCTCACTCACACACTCTCACACACATAGATTCACACACAGACACTTGAACTCACACTCACCCATACATACATATACCCATACATACTCACCCACACTCACACATACACCCATACACACTCACCTACACACACACACACAGACACATGCACTCACATTCACCCATACACACATATACACTCACGCACACACACATGCTCACACACACACACACACAACACACACAACACACACACTTCTGCTGGCTGGCATCTATCCCCTCCCCCAAGGGCCAGCTTCTTGACCATTTCCTCTGGGAAGCCCTCCCCCCACCTCCAGCTAGATCCAGCCCCACTTCACTCCAACTCGGTACTTCTCCCATGTCCCTTTCAAAGCTGGAACTGGGGTTTTTACCTGTGTGGGGAAGTCCAGGCTTGGAAACTCCCTCCACAAAGGCAGGCTAGCCTGCTTTATCTCACCCCCTGGCCTTGGAGCGGTGCCTGCCTGGGATCACCCAGCTAGTGTGCATGTCTCCTGCACCCAGAGCTGCTCAGTTCAGGTGAGTCCCAGGCCACTCCCCGCTCAGCTTGGTTGGGGCTTTACAGAACCCCACCCCCACCCCCTCTGGGTGCCCCTTGAGATCCCCCCCACGCTTTCCAGTCCCTTTTGTCTTGTCTTCTCCCATTGGACTGGGAGCCCTTGAGTGCAAACTGTCTCTTTTCTTTATTGGTATCCCCAGAGCTTAGCCCAGTGCCTAGCACATAGTAGGTGCTTCGTTAATGTTAATTAAGTGGACCTGAATCCAAGTCTGGCTCTCCCCATACTGCAGCATCCTAAGGATGGAAGGCAGCCTACAGACGAGAAACCTGAGTTGCAGACAGAGGGGGAAGTGAATGGCCCCGAGGCCCCGAGCTGGGGGGACTGGGGGGGGGAGGCGCTGTGAGCATAGGTCTGCCCACCAGGCCACACTGCTTCTGCACTCCTCTGTCTTTTCTACAAGCTGAGACAAGGCTTTGTGCTCACTTCTGACCCATCTGTGCCTCCCTCCCTCCCCCAGGACTCCTCTGTCTAAACCACACAGCAGTACCAGCCTGGAAAAAGGGATGCACTTAGACTCGAGACCCCAGTTCAAATCCCACCTCAGCCGATTACTGTCTGTAAACCCTTCAGGACTCTGGGCCTCAGTTAACTCCTCTGTTAAATGTGTGGGTGGGCCCTGAGCTCTTCTCCTGCCCTTAATCTCTGATCCTTCAGTCCTCAGATCTGTTCTTCTTTCAAACACGCATTAAAACAGAAAGGGGAAAGCCCTCGAATGATGGAGTCTACACCTCACTGCAGCCTTAATAAGGCATCATGACTGAATCATGGGGCGGCAGCTTTAGTGTAGGGATTGGAGCCAGCAAGACCTCAGAGGTGGGAGCTGAGGCCAGAGCTCTTTCCTCTGCTGCACATGTGGGTAGGATCCACTGAGACTTTACAAAGCAAAGGGCTTCTAGTAATTAACAGGGAAAAAGCAAAAAATAAAAATAACAAAAATGAGGAAGGGGCCTGGAGATGGGGTGGGGGCGGGGCAGCCTCCTCCCCTCCCTCCCTGGGCAGAGCCACCAACTGCTACGAGGACCCATCCACCCTCCACTGTCCCATATGCCACAGGATATTAGTATTTATCTCACTTAAGGTTTATTGTCCAAGCACTTTGGATGATGTGATTTAATTGGATCCTCACAACCACCCTGAGATAGGTGCTCTGAGGAACTGTTCCCATTTTACAGATAAGGAAACTGGGTCTGGAAGTGACTGGCCCAGGCTCACACAGCTAGTAAGGGTCTGGGGCAGGGTTTGAACTCAGGCCTTCCTGACTCCATGCCAGCTCTGTATCTACTTCCTTACTTGTTACAGTTCACAGGGTACGTGTAGATGTCACTTCATCTGACTCCAACTCTGTAATTCATTGTCAGGTAGAGACAAGCTCACGGGGAGTTCTTCCATGAAGAGCCTCCATGGCCCCTGGAAATGTCTGCCACAACCCAACATGCATACACCCAGGCTTTCCCCACCTGGCCTCCAAGATTTGGCAGCTGATTCAATATGGCATCAAAGGGGGGAAGAAAAAGAAGCTAGTTAAGTCTTGACCCCTTGGTAACTCCACCTAAGTCTTGCTTCAGGGATTTCTAGCCAATTCTCCCTATGCATAAATACCTGACTTTGATAGCCCTCCCAAAATGCTGGGATGATTGATTTGGGGAAAATATTCCCCACCCACCCTACCCCACCCCTATCCCCAGGGAAGGCATCAGCTTCTTCTTCTTCTTCTTCTTCTTCTTCTTCTTCTTCTTCTTCTTCTTCTTCTTCTTCTTCTTCTTCTTCTTCTTCTTCTTCTTCTTCTTCTTCTTCTTCTCTCTCTCTCTCTCTCTCTCTCTCTCTCTCTCTCTCTCTCTCTCTCTCTCTCTCTCTCTCTCTCTCTCTCTCTCTCCTTGAAGGGAAGAGGAGGGAAGGGGAGGGAAGGTGTCACCTTCCTTCCTTCCCACTGTCTCTGGTCCTGGAAGTTCTAACAAACCCTAGAGATGCACCAGGTGCCTCATGTCTCTCATGAATGATTCTCATTGCCTCAGGTCTGGAGTCCAGCATTGAACTAACTCCTGGTGGCTGCTTGTCCACAGCTTCTGTTCTCCAGGCTCCGTGGGTCCTCTCTGCAGCTGCCGCTGCTCCTCCCACAATCACAAGGGTGTTATCTGGACAATCAAAGTCAAGCCTGGACAGTCCCAGATCAGATCAATATTCCCTGGGGGTCAGAATAGAGAAGGAAGAGAAGGAGGAGGAGAAGGAAGAGAAGAAGGAGGAGGAAGAGAAGGAGGAGGAGGCCAAAGTGCCCACTTACTAAGTGCCTACTATGTGCCAAGCGCTGTGATTGATGCTTCCCTATGCAGCACTGAGACCGGGATCGTGAATCAGCATCACAGAAGCTGGAAGAGATCTTGAAGGTCAGCCAATGCAATGCCCCCCCCCCCACTCTCCTCTATGTCAATCCTTGGATTTTCAGCCTTAGCTTGGGGAATTCCAGTGAAAAGGACGAGCCCACTGCAGCTGAGACGGCCTGTCTCCAGTTAGGGATGGCTCTTACTGCTGACCCACTGTCTGTCAAACCTAAATTTGGGGGCAGCTAGGTGGCACAGTGGATAGAGCACCAGCCCTGGAGTCAGGAGGACCTGAGTTCAAATCCGGCCTCAGACACTTGACACTTACTAGCTGTGTGACCCTGGGCAAGTCACTTAACCCTAATTGCCTCACCAAAAAAAAAAAAAAGAAAAGAAAAGAAACCTAAATTTGCTTTTCTGCAGTTTTCACCTAAGACTCTGGGTCCAAAAACAGTAATTTTTGCTACAGAAAAGCCCTCTCTCTGCTGCAGATAAAGGGCTGGACACCAGATTATCTGGGAGCTGCAGAAACCTGCCCGTTGGATGTGAACAAGGAGTGGAGAACGGCAGAAGAAAGAGGAGTGTGTGGTGTCTACACCTCTGGAAAGGGTGAGGACACCTTTGGGAGGAAGGACAATGGGGGAGAGAGCACCAGTGTGATTGATTGTCTGTGTCCTGCTGAGCATTAGGGCATTCTCCATGCTCAGCAGAGCTACAATGGGCACCCAAAGCCTGACCATGGGCAGGCATGACTGGTCAGGGCCTCTATTTTAAGCTGGAATTGTTTCCTTCAACTTGTACATTTTTTTTTCTTTAATGTGTTTGTGGACCATGTGCTTGCAAGGGGAGTTGGTGACAGGACAGCAGCTGGTACCATAAAGTTACCAATTTGTTTTAACAGAGAAGTGAGAAGTATCTCAAAGTGGACCTGGACCCTCTGGTCCATGCTGATACGGGCTCTGAAATGAGGGGCCTTCCTCATATCTGAGTCACCAGGGATTCATTGTTTTGTTTTTCCTTTTGTTTTGGGTTGGGGTTGGGGTTGACTACATGATTCTTTGAGCATGGGGGACTTCAGAGCATGGAAACTTCGTACGTGGATAAAAGTTGGGCTCTCTTCCATATGCCACAACATGCTGCTCCACCTTTGGGGTTGATGACTATATACAATTTATGCTTGGATTTTATAATTCCTAATATTCTAGCAAAATAAATTCATCCCTGGTTTTTGAACCATTGCCCAATATTATCTAGTGACCCATTCAGCTGTCATCCATGACAGTGCTCTGTTAAAAAAAAAAAAGTCTTGCAAAGAGTATTCTTTCAAGTGCCCCAGTTTTCCTCTTTCTCAGCACCCACATTTCCCATAGAAGCCTGCTGGCAATTAGGCTGGGTTGGGGGAGGCAAAGGAGAATTTTCAAAGGGCCCATTTGGGGGTTAGCACAAATTAAAAGGAGCGTTGGAAAGGGTTTTACATCTCTCGCCAGCAATCCTCCAGGTGGGCAGTCTTTTTTAAGAAAAGGATCCTGAAATTAGGTCACATTTACAAATGAGAGGGAAGACTTTTCTAATTGATTTGCTCTGTGACATCAAGAGAGCATCCTTGCAGCTTGTGGCCTTCGGACTCTCTTTGGTATCATATCTCATCACAGAGTGTCAGCTGACATTTCAAAAGCCAAGCACTCAGAGGCAGCTTTTAGGAGCAGACAGGCACTGCTGTTCATTGCTCAGGATGGTTCACTAGGAAGTGCCTGAAATGCAGAGAGATAACAGAGTCCCAACAGTGAGAGCACATTCTACGAAAACTCTAAGAACCCTGAGCTTCCATCCCGAGAGATGCCATTCGATGCCAACGTCTCAGCTTTCCTGGGAAGTCCCTGGAATTCAGTTTCCAAGGACTGGCTCAGGTGGAACAGACCAAAGGCTGTTATTTCCCACAAACTCTGCAGCCACCTGGGAGATCCCCTTCTGTGGCTACACCTGCATTGCTTCCCTTCAGACCAAGAGAGACTGTGTAAAAGGAAGCTCCCTTGGGTCTCCTCTCTCTGATGCTTCACCTTTGTCTTTGGGGTTCCCCTTCTATGTCCTGCCAGCTCACTATTGATTAGAGAGTTCTCATCCTTTTCCTGTTCATGTCCTTAGAGGTTTGAGATGCCACATCTACCTGTCTCCCCTTCCTTCCCTCTGACTCATGAGATTCTTCTCTACACTCCCAAACTCCCTTGGAGCTGGGGTCTCATTATGTGGGCACTTTTTCCAATGATGCATCCACAGCTCCTGCCCTATGTGAGTGCTGCCCATGTTCTTTGAGAAATCCATCCTGGAGGTTCCACGCCCAAGGCCAGATGCCTCCTTTGCATTCTACGGATATCCAAAGGTAACCAAAGGACCACATGGGCCATCCTCAGTCACCCCTTGCTCTGGCCACATGACCGATGCAAACCCTTTTAGGATGATGCCTTTTTATGCCATTCTTTTCCCCACTTCTCCTTGAAAACTCCTTATTTATGACATGCTACAACTCCCTGGGACCCCCACAGACCCTACCGTTGCTTTCCCATGATCCTTGCCTTCAGTTCATCCTTTGCTAGATTTACCTCAAAACCACATAGTTTCCTTTGAAATCATTCCAAAGATCCCTCTCCCTCCTTTACAGTTTGAAGTTACTTCACATTTATTTTTGTGGGGTTTTCCCCACTAATATGTTTATAAGTGTATGTTATTATACAATAGAAATATATTATATAATTATATAATCATAAACTTTCTCTCTACTCCTCCAAATAACTGTTCCTTCCACCAAACCTCCCTCACTTCTCTCCATCTTGTATTGTCACTCTTCCCAATGTCCAGAAACAATTGAAAACAAATCCCAATTCAAGTCCCCCATCCCCACAATATTCCCTTCAAACCACTAACAAGTGTCAATTGGTGCTGATATTTCCACAGCATGTTTGCCCCACGATGTTCTGATAGCAACAACAACCTCTGCGAAGAGTCTTACCAAGCCAAAATCAGAAAGTCCATGGCTCAAAAGATCTGTGACTAGTAACAGCAAAGTTGACTTCCTATCCAGCTTCCAGGAAACTGTGCCACCATCATGTCTCTTCTCGGACTTTCCCAGTCTGACCCCATCTTATGCTCCATATTAAGCCCTGGATTAAGTCTTTATTGTCTTCTCTTGTGTGAGAGTCTTCATCTTTTTTTTAACCCTACCCCATATACCTTATTGACTGTCTTATGCCTAGAGCAACTTTTTTTTTCTTTTTATCTATAAGTTTCTTCAAATCTTACCTGGCACAAATAATCCACCCAATTTGATAGTGAGACCAACCTGAGACTATCCATGCCACCTAGACCTAGGGTCTGTGGGTCTGTCAGCTCCCAGTGGAGCCACTGGTCCATGGACAGCAGATAGAGAGTGCTTCACTTGGAACTTTTCTAGCTCAGTAAGACACCCCCCCCCAGCTCATGCTGTGCTGCCATCATGATCAAGAAACCAGGGTCAGCACTGCTCCACTCCCCATGGTGACACTTGGTGGACAACAACTGTGAACAAGATGAGTCAATGTGATGCTTTTCTAACCATGTGTTGGACAGTGTCAGGACACAACTTGGAGACCAGACAGAGCTGGAAGGTACAGACAGTCCATCAGGAGAGACCCCAGAGTCTGACAAGGGGTCAAAGTTCAGGCCATTGGCTAGCTAGCTTCAGAGAGGCACAGAGTGTGATAACAGTATCTGTCCCATAGAAGCAGGTACATGACAAGGTGCTGGCAACATGATCATTAAACATGAGCCCAACATATTAGGAAAGAAGGTTAATGGCATAGAAGAGGCTCTGCACAGGTAGCAAAGAGCCAGCCACTGAGACCAAGGCTGGGGAAAATGCCAAGTCCTGGAAAGTCTAGAGTAGCCCAGGGAGACCTGGGAACCCAGGGAGAAAATCAAGATGGCGTCCACCACCACAGCAGTAGTGGTTGGCTTTCTCATAGCATGTTAAAGCTACAGGGTTTTTTACAGCTGCAGTAGCTCTCATCTGATAAAGTATTTTTAGATGAGGACTCAAGAAGACCAGAGGGCAATCTCAGCCCTTGCAATGGAGTGCAGAATAGAGGCACAGAACTATAGATTTAGAACTGAAAGGGACCTGAGGGATCATCTACTCCGCACACACCCATTTTACAGGCAAGGAAACTGAGGCCCACAGAATGACACGATGCCCTGAAGGTCCCCCGGGATACAAAGCGAGGCCCCTACGAGACTGTGGAGGTCAAGAGAAAAAGTGCGATTTTAGAGTGGGGGTGGAGGGGCCACAGGTCTGACTCCCCCGGACCACTGAGTTACTGGGCTGGAGGCCCAGGCACGAGTGTCAGAGCAAACAAGTGAGAAAAGTATTCCTTGCCCTTAGCCTCAGACCTGGCTACTCCTCTGGGGTCTTCCCTCTACTCCTCAGTTGATTGTCTGCAATTCGCCCTGTCTGTGGCTGTTTGCACACTCGGTCCCCCATTAGATTGTAAGCTCCTTGAGGGAAGGGACAGCCTTCTGGTGCCTCCCCCAGGGTCCCCCAAGTACTGACTGGCCAAGCCAGGTCCTCTCCCTCCTGGCCTGATGCTTTGTATCTGTGGCTTCCATCCTAGACCATCAAAAATCACCCGAATAATAGTGTTTGTCAGATGAGAGGCCCCAAGGTCAGTAGAAGAGTGTGGATTCGGAGTCAGGAGTATCTTGGAAGACAGCTGATGGGACACGAATTTGGATGGGTTCTTTGCCCCCTTGGGCCTCAGGTTCCTCCTTAGTCAAATGAGGTGCTTGGACTAGATAACCTCTGAGGTCACTGACACTTCTGGGCATTGAATTACATGGAGTTCTAAGAAGAAAAGGAAGAGATGGATGGAAGGCCAAGAGCGGAAGGCTAATTCATTTTTTTTTATTTTTATTACTATTTTTCTTTTTTTTTCCTTTGGTGAGGCAATTGGGGTTAAGTGACTTGCCCAGGGTCACACAGCTAGTAAGTGTTAAATGTCTGAGGCTGGATTTGAACTCAGGTCTTTCTGACTCCAGGGTGGGTGCTTTATCCACTGCACCACCTAGCTGCCCCTTTATTACTGTTTTTCTTAATAGTATTTTATTTTTTCCAATTACATGTAAAGATAGGTTTCAACATTCATTTTTGTAAGATTTTGAGTTCCAAATTTTCCTCCCTCCCTCCCTTCCCTCCCCCATCCTGAAGCCAGCAAGAAATCGGATACAGGTTATACATTACAAACATGTTAAACATATTTCCTCATTAGTCACATTGTGAAAGAAGAATCAGAAATAAAGGGGAAAAAAAACACAAAAAAGAAATACAAAAAACAACAACAAAGTGAAAATAGTATGCCTCCATCTACATTCAGACTCCATAGTTCTTTTTCTGGGTGTGGAGAGCATTTTCCACCTTGAGTCTTTTAGAATTGTCTTGGATCATTGTATTGCTGAGAAGAGCTAAGTCTATCCCAGTTAATCCTACCACAATGTTGCTGCCACTGTGTACAATGTTCCCCCGGTTCTGCTCACTTCACTCAGCCTCAGTCCACTTAAGTCTTTCCAGGTTTCTCTGAACTCCTCCTGCTCATCATTTCTTATAACACAATAGTATTCCATGACATTCATAGACCACTACTTGTTCAGCCATTCCCCAGTGGGCGGCATCCCCTCAATTTCCAATTCTTTGCCACCACAAAAAGAGCAGCTACAAATATTTTTGTACATGTGGGTCCTTTTCCCTTTTCTATGATCTCTTTGGGATACAGACCTAGCAGTGCTATTGCTGGGTCAAAGGGTATGCACAGTTTTAGAGCCTTTTGGCATAGTTCCAAATTGCTGGGATGGGCTAATTCTGGGCTGTCGTGTGACTAGGCTTCTGAGGACCGGGACATGGGAGAGGCCTCGTAAATGCTTCTTAGGTTCCAGTTGTTCATTCTCCCAAAATGCACCTTTGAACAAAAGTTCTTTTTTGTGCTCCCGCCATGGCTAACCTCTCTGCCCAAGCTGATCCCGCCATGTCTGGCCGCATGACCCACATGAGTTTTCTAGATCAATGGGGCCAAAGGATGCTTGTCCCTTGGAGCTGGCCTTCATGGAAGCCTGCCCATGATCTCTTTTCACCCGAGTCCATCCTTTCCCGGTGCAAAGAAGATTTGCGTTTTCTTCCCAAGATATGTCACTCAGAGAGAAAATACAACATGAAAAACACCAGCAACGCTAGTGAGAATTGGGATGGGATTCTGGGAAATCATGGTCTGGGGAGGGGGGCTTTCTCTGTCCCCGCTACAACAAGCCACAACATCTTGGCTTACCAGAAGACAGACTGTCTCTGCGCCATTTTCTAGGGCCTATAACTCTGGGAGTTAACGGGCTTCTCAAGGTTATTGAAAGAAGTGCAGACGGCTTCATTCTCCTTCATGGGCAGGGAGTGATGGGCCAGCTAGGAAGAGGAGGCCTGATTAAGACAGAGTGACAGGTGCAGCAGGCTGGACAGGCTGCAGACAAGACAGGGCTGGGACACCTTCAAGCTTCTCTCTACCCAGGGCTACAGACCCTGATGGGCTTCATTCGAGGGGCCTTGGCTGCAGCTCTTCTGTCCCAGCAGGCTTCCCATCAGGCATGTGGCCAGAGGCTTCCATGGGACCTCACAAAACCCCAGCTTGGGGAGGGGCCTTGGAGTCCATCAAACCCACCCTGTCCCTGAACCAAAACCTCCTGTCTGGCACCCCCAGCCTGTGGTCCTGCAGCGGAGGAGAGCCCCCTCCCCCCAGCACCCCCCCCAAACACTTGGGGATAGTTTTCCCATGTAAGGAGGCATGTTTGCTGTCCTTAACATCCAGCCTGAGCCTGCCTCTCTGAGGTTTCCAGCCTTGTTTGTACTTCTCCCCTCTGACGCCAAGAGAGATGATCCAAGCCCTCTTCTGTTGAAGAAGTTTCAAGTATTTGAGCACAACAATCTCACCGCACCCAAGTCTTCTCTTCTCCAGGTTCATTCTTTCAACCAGTGCTCCTGATATGGACCCCAAGGGAGTGAGCATCAGGGACAGATGCCTGGGTCTGGGAAGTCGCCAGGGATGGCCAATGGGGTCACTGGGGCTGGTGAGTGGCCTCATCCAGCCATTGATTGATGCACCCTTTCCAGCATTGGTTGCCTTAATGACTATTCACCGAGCAGTTGGTGGAGAGGGGTTGAGTGCTGGGTTAAGGGTCCAGATCACAGGGCACTACTGAAGACCAGACGTCCAGGGCTTTACAAACACGCATGCATAAATAAGCAAAGTACACCCAGGTGTGGGAGTACGTGCACATGCCCCAGTCCCGTGTTTCCTCCGTGTAGATTTGCCCCCTTTCCTCACTCAGTCCTCAGCAAACGCAAAGGCCTCATACAATTATATGTTCTATACTAGTTAAAAAACCAGGAACTCACTATTCCCTGCTGTTGTTTCAAAGCTTAAAGTACTATCAGTTCCAGTTCTCCTCCTCTGCCTCTACAGGGATTGTTTTTTTCAAACCTCTTTCACTCCCTGTCCTGTCTCCCTCCACACCCACCCACGCATTCCCTGTCTCTCTGCCCTAGCCAAGGTAGAGCTAAAGAACAAGTCCTCAGCCTCCCCACGCCCCAGCTGATCTTCAGCCTGTGGGAGCTGGGGGTTGGGGAGGGCAACTAAAGGACTTTCACCCAGAGGAAAGATTCTGCATCAACTAGAGGGAGAAGAGAGGAGCCATTGCAGTTCTGAGGAGCCATCCTGGTTATCCTAGTCACTGAACCTATGTGGAGACACACAAAAATCAAGCCATTCCAATCAGGTACAGCCTTGTATAAAAGCCCCCCTGAACCTGTCCCTGGGGGAGACCTTCTGGTTAGATGATAATCCACCAGAGCAAGGGCTCTCCACCCTTTCTATGACTTGGGCCTCTTTGCTAAGTTGAGGAACCCTATGGAGCCTGACTCAGAATTGCTTTCTTTTTTAAAATATAAAATTGAAGGAAATACCAAATTTTAGTTAAAGGTGAGGGGCAGTAAAAATGGCATTTGCTTTTCCCACCTACTCCCATGCACCCCTGAAACCAATCTATGGACCCCAAGAGCATCTGAAGACTCAGGTAAAAAGACTTCACTTGACTGAGCCAAGCTTTCTTGGAAGCCCACCTCCCACCAGAGACAAACAAACCTCCTAGTTAATACTCTTCCCCTCTTGAAATGACATCATTCTGTCCTTTGATTTATGGCTGTGAAGGTTGAAACTCCCCCCACCCCCCCCCCAACCCCAGTGGAATGAAGTAAAATTTCCTTTTTGTCTTTGGATCAACAGCAGGCTGTAAATGACCCCCTGGTCCTTAATGGCTCCCTGTGGCTTTCTTAGCCCTCATCCCATTCTGACCCCACCCTTCTCCCTAAGCAGCCTCTAGCCTGGAGTTCAACCAGCCTAATCAGGTCCAGCCTCTAACCCAGAAGTCTTTGCCTCTTTGTCCTCCCATTCCTCCCATCCTCCAACCTGGGTCACTTCAGCCCCACCCTGCCCTGCTCCTACCATTCAAGAGCCACCAATGGAGCGGGAGAAAGTCTAACAAACACACGGCTTCCATCTTGCTCTGTAGGTTACAAGTCCCACGAGACTCAATTCTTGAAACTCAATATAAAATGGGGACCAAATGATGGTTGTTGGTTGAATGGATGAGGGACGAATGAATGAATTTATCAAGTTTGACTCAGAGCAGGACAGACCAAAATAGGGTTGGTCTGACTGGTTATCCACAAGCCTTGAAGAAAGTGCCATCAAGGGAGGGTTCTTCTGGGACTTCACAGAACAGCTTTACAGCAAAGGGGGTGATGGGAGCCAGACTTAGGCAATTTTGTAGAATTGCCAAGTGTCAGAAGTGCAAGGGGCCTTGGAGACCATGTGTTGTATAGACTGAACCACCGAGAGGGAAAAGGACTTGCCTGCCCTCTCACAGGGAGAAGTGATAGAGACAGAACCAGACCCTCAGACCCACATCAGACTCATGTGGGAGCCAGAGAAAGAAGGATGGATCCAGGGGTTTCATTTCTAGCCTGGGACCAGTCCTGCTGCACCCGTTGGGCCCTGTGTGACCCTGGGCTAGACAATGAAGCTCTGGGGGCCCCAGTTTCCTCATCTGTAATGCAATGTTTAGCACATTGAGTTGAATATTGAATTGAGGGGATCCATAAGGGGGAATCATCCCTCAATCCAACGCTGTTCTCCAATTTTCTACTGTCTGCTCGTCTTTCAGTTTCCTCATCTGTCTAATGAACTGGAGAAGGAAATGGCAACCACTCCCATATCTTTGCCAAGAAAAGCCTAGATGGGGTCACGAAGAGTCAGACATGACTGAAAACTGCCTGAATTAGCTCATTTTTAAAAACTAATTTATCTAGATGCTTTTATCCTAGGATCAGAAATTTGGGGCCAAAAGGAACCCTAGAGGTTCTCTCATCCATAGCTCGGCAAACTGAAGCCCAGAGGGATGAGATTTCCCCACGCTCACAAGGGTAACAAACAGCAGAACCAGAATTTGAACTCGGGGCCAGTGATTTCCAACCCATCATGTTGCCTTCCCTCAATAATTCTACTCTGCCCTTGGCATGGTTCCCTGCCATAGATCTAGAGGAGTATTGGCCCTTTCCCAGGTGATGTCACCTAGAATGCAGGCAGGCTGAGCATTGAGATGCAGGCTCCCAGCGTGGTCAGCAGTTCATGGCAATATTATAGGGACATGATGGTGCTGATGACGAACATTGAAGTGAATGAAAAACAATAGGAAAAGAGAAGGGTCCTAAGAGAAAAGGCTGCAGAGCTCTGGGCTTCCTGTGTGGAAAAGGGAATGACTTTCAACTGGTTGTTTGTGTGCAGAAAGCTTTGGTGCTGTTGCCAATAAAAGCACCGGCTCCTGTGTCCAGAAGAAGCAAAACAAGCCAGCTAGAGCACTCAGCACCGGCTTTCCTCCGGAGTCCTGGCCACAGGAAGCAGCAGCCCCTCGCCTCTCAAGCTGGTCCTTGTGCACAAAATGGTGGCCCTGAATCTGAGCACAGGCGGCTCTTGTTTGTCAGACCATTCAAGCCCGGACAATCTAAGGACAATCCAAATGCACGGTGCTCTCCGTCTGCCTCGTTATTTAATGAGTGTGAATATTACAAATGATCCCCTAGAAGAAAGAAAATGCTCCCTCCGCCCCCCACCAGAATGCCCTGGACACAATAGCCAGGAAATGCTCTGCTTCATACCAATGCTCACAAATCTTGGGCTTTGCAACAACCCTGCAAGGTCATTACTAGAGGTATTGTTTTGCCCATTTTATAGATGAGGAAACTGAGGCTCAAGGAATAGAAATCCCTTTCCCAGACATGGGATTTGAACCCAGGGCTTTCTAACTTAGAGCCTATACTTCTATTCACTACTAATCATTCAATCAACCAAGAGCATCCATGAATCATCTCCTATGTGCTAGGTAGTCTGCTCAGGCAAGAGATAGAAATGAATAATAAATGAGATGATCCCTGCTTGCATTCTAAAGAGGGAGACAAGGCCATGTATAAGTACACGCTGAATAAACACGTAGAGAATCACTTTACTTTAGTCTGAAAGGGAGGCATGAGCATTCAAGGCAATGAAGGAAGGCTTTGTGTGAAAGCGCATTTGAACCGTGTCTCAGAGCGTGGCACAGATTCACCAAAGTCAAGGTGACTAGGAAGGGCATTCCAGGAAGGGGAATTGCCAGGACAAGGCTCCAAGATGGAGACAGAGTATGCTGTTTGAGGAAAGGAGAGAAAGCCAGTTTGGCCGGATCACAGGACGTGGGAGAAGAACCATAAAACATGGCAGAAAACATAGATCGGAATGAGGCTGTGAAGGGCTTTAAAGGCGAAATAGAGGATTGAAGCTAGAGGCAATAGAAAGCCCCAGAGTCAACTGAGTCTGGGAGTCACATGGTGGCATCCATGCTTAGGGATAATAACTATGGCTGAGCAAAGAGGACAGACTGAAGTGGAGAGAGATTTGAAGTCAGGAGACCGAAGGGAGGCTGTTGGTTGGTCTAGGCTATTCAGGTGCAGCTAAGGGAGAGGGTGAGCATCAAGAAAGATGAGGACCGAGAAAAGGCCTTCACTGGGAACAGCTTCAATATCTTCAGTCAAGGAGAAAAAAGCCAAGAGAGGACAACGTTGGGAAAATGTCGAGGGGAAAGATTATGGTGACAACTGTATCGACAGCTGTGGAGAAGCCAAGGAGGACAGTGCAGCACCGAGTGTCAGCCCCATGGGAGAAGGCCGTCAGGAGCCAGAGGGCTACAAAGAGGAAAGGGAGTGGAAATGCCTGAGAGCAATGGTTTTCTAAGGGGCCAAGCTGCGCAAGGTGGGGTGGGGAGGGGACTCTACTGCCAGAGGAGATGTTTGGAAGAAATCCGGGTATTTAAAGGATGAGGGAGACCCAGCACGTCTATGGGAAGAAGCCAGTAGGTAGGAAGAAACAGAAGAGGAGAGACAAGATGGACATGGTAGTGAGGACAGTAGGCTGGAGTGCACAGACAAGTGTTAGATCAAGGATGCCCACAGAGAGGTTTGCCTTGGCAATAAGAAGGGCTTCTCGATCAGAGACGGTGAAGGAAGAGATGGTCCAGAAAGACCTCTGACTGATGTGAAATCAGGACAAAGGCAGAAGAGGGAGCCCTGCGTGAGTGGCCCCTTTCAGTCAAGCATGAGGCAAGGTCCTCTGCTGAAAGGACAGTGGAGGGGCATGTCGTAGGAGATCTGTGAATGGATGAAGTTTTAATAACTTGTGTTGACTTGTATGGGAAGTTAACCAGGGAAGCAAAAAAAAAAAAATACCTTGCTGAAGTGAAGGCCCAGGTGAGATTTTACGACATAAATTTTCAGCCAAGCCAGGCATTGCACTTCCATGATTTATTTTCTCCAGCATCACTCACTCATTATAGCAGCACATGAACAGGCATGAAGACATTTCATGGTGGGGTTGATCGTGGATTGGAGTTTTGTGAATTGTATTTGGCAGCACAATGAGAGGGCCACCTGAGAGGTGGAGGAAGGCAAGGGAGAACAGTGGGGGGATAGGAGGTCCCAGTGAGCAAGAACAGGGTTAGAGGTGGAAGGGTAAAAGATGGCCATCGGACAAAGGGATTTCAGGCTTCCTGAGTGGAACATGTGTGGATGATGGTGAGGTAATGAGTGTAACATCACTATGGAGGTGAGATGAGGTAGAGGAAGAGGTCATGGGAAATGAGGAGGTCATGGGAGACCAGAGTACCTGAGGGCATACCTCACTCTGAAATGCAGATTATGTGCAACATTTGGGGAGGATGAGGAGGACTGGTGACCAGGAGCATCTAGAATGGTCTCTCAAAGGAGGTGACATTTGTCCTTATCCTTGAAATAAGCTCAGGATTCCCATATTAGGGAAGGAGAGAACATTGCAGACGTAGTAAACAGCCACATGTTGCCCATAGCAATAGCAATATGTTACCTGTCCTAGAGCCCAAAGGATGGGAAAAGAGACAAGACCTGAGATTGCATTGGTATAGGGAATGCCACAGGAGGAAAGGACTCTCCTCCTCCTTCTTAGGGAGCTGCCTAAAAGATGGGGGACTTGTTCAGGGTCACACAGCCCCCGATGTGCCCAAGAAGACCTCAGGTCTTCACTGCTCTCTGACCCCTACCCCATGCTGCCCAGGGCCTAAAGAACAACTCAATTCTTCCATAGTGACAACAGAGAAACAAAAGCCTTTCCTGTCCTGGATCATGTTATGGCCTCCACCAAAAGATTCTGAGAAAACAGGCCACCAGGAGTCAGCTCTGGTGACCCCAGCTTCCTGTAAGTCCTCTCCAGGTCCAAATGTTGGCTGGGAGTCCGAACACCAAGGGCTGGGAGAGATAACTGCCGTGGGCTACTTTCAGTTGTTGATCCTCCTCCGTCCACCCCTGCGAGAGCACAAGGTCCCTCTGTGGTGCTGGTGGCTTTGACAAAGGATCGAGGGGCTCCCCAGGGAAATCCCTGGTGACACGCATGGGAGGGAGTGAAAGAAACCCAGCTTTTAGCGAGTGGCTTAGCAGGAGTCTGCAAACACTTACCGGCATCAAAGGTTATCAGCTTTGTCAAAATTTCTGCTTCTGAAAAACACTTTCACAGACCCCATCTTTCTCAGCCTCCTTGGAAGGCACAAAAATAACTCTCAATGTGACAGATAGAGTCAAATTTGGAAGAGGGATCAAGATTTGAATCTGAATTAATTAGTGTATTCCAGAACAGAGGCTGTTCTATAATTGCACGGATTGGCAGTAGGCAAGTATATTTAGCAGCAACTGAATCAATCTCTCTCTCTCTCTCTCTCTCTCTCTCTCTCTCTCTCTCTCTCTCTCTCTCTCTCTCTCTCTCTCTCCCTCTCCCTCTCCCTCTCCCTCTCTCTCTCCCTCTCCCCCCCTCCTTCTCTCTCATGCCAGTGTGCTAAGGAAAGAGCCACAATCTCTCCAGCTCCACTGAAAACAATAAAGAAGCTTCAAATAGAATACCCTTGTTCATTCCTGATGCAGGCTAGGATTCTGTGGGTCAATAAACTGGCTTGATTATCAGAGAAGCAGCAAAGCCTTGGTTTTCAGGAGGATGTTATACATGCTAATGACCATTAATGATGGCATCGAGCCTCCTTTCTGATGAAATTCTTCAAGAATTGGCATTCACAAGAACAGAGAACCATCTGACCAAAGGCTCATGGGCACTGAAGCTGCCCAGGATTCTCCCCTTGGGTAATTTGGTTGAGGAAGAAGATTGAGTTTTCAGTTAAGAGGAACTGGGTTCAAATCCTAGTCTGGAATCTCACTACCTGTGTGACCTTAGACAAGTCATTTGGTTTCTTAGAGTCTCAGTGATCTCAGGTAAATGAGATCATCAAAGGTCCTCTCCATCCTCACATCTATCTCTAATCATCTTTGAAATGAAGCCATCTTACAGTGAGGGTCCCATCACTGCTTGAGGGATTAAACCCCCTTTAATGAGGATCAAAATAGACATACTTTGTGCTTTTCTCTGCCCTTCAGTGAAGGGCAGAGGCCAATTGAGATCATGAGATCATGGGATCATGGCTTTAGAGTCAGGAGGGACCTCATCTGCCATCCTGTCCAATTTTCTAATTTTATGAGTAAAGAAACTGAGGCTCTTACTTACCTGGTTACCTAGTAAGCATCAGAGACAGGATTTGAACCCAGGTCCCCTGACTCCACCTTACCAGCCCACCTCATTTTACCATTGGGTCCCTTTCTGTAGTGTCAGGAATACAAGACAGCTTCTAAAGTGGCACAGACTTCACAGGGGGAGTGCCTATGATTTGGATGCCAAAGGAGAAAAACATCTGGTCTGCCCCCCCTTTACAGATGAGTAAACTAAGGCACAAACATACAACTAGGACCCATAGTGCCTCCTCAGTACAGTACCAGGATAAACACCTTGAAGCAAATTGCCTCTGACTTTCTTAACAAAATAGAAAAGTCATTTTATTCATCTGTGGAAAAAAAGAGGAAGGATGGAGAGAGCAAACTTGGCCAACTACCCAAATGTAATTTCCTGATGACCTGGAACATTGGGTTAAAAGGAAAAAAAAAAAGGAAACCAAAAAAGCACACCATAATCCCTCCCCAGAGAACTGCCCACAGCCCGACAAAAGAAGAGACTGATTAGGGAGTGGGAGCTTCCTTATACTACTTGATGGGAAGCACAGACACCTCTCATTCTGCTAATGTGGCATTATCTGGCATGGACAGAGCAGGGTGAGAAAAGGGGGCGTTAAGCAGGCCTGGAATCCCTCCCGCATGGGACTGCAGGCCAATAGGAGATGACCTTGGGCCACGGTGATGCTACATCCCAAGAGCAAGTTGGCCAAGCCACAGGTTCCTAAGCCAAAGGGCAGAGGTCCTAACACCCATGAGCTTTCCTTTCCTTTCCTTCTGAAAGGGCCATGAGTCGAGTGTCCCACAGCACAGATGTTCTCTCCCAAGGACCCTTCCACCTGGGAACTCCATCCATCCTCCAGCCTTCAGGGAAGCCTGGTCTCTAATGACATACAGAAGACTTCCAGGGGATAGCACCTCCCTGCCCAGGATGCAGGGCAGCTATGGGGGTATGGGCAGAAAGAGCATTGAGCCTAGATCCAGGGAACCTGAACCCATTGTGGGGGGAAACCCAAGCAGAACACACCTCAACTAACCTGAATCTGTTCTAGGCTCTGCTTCTGTTCCCAGTCTTGCCTGGGACTGCAAGGTCAGAGCTGGAAAGAACCTGGGAAATGTTCTAGGTAAGGGTCATAGACCTAGAGAGGAAAGTAGCCTCCAACTCCTCTTACTACAGATGAGGAAACTGAGACACAGAAAGAATGAGTGACCCACCCAAGGTGACAGGAGAGAGCAGCAGCAGAGTCAGGGGTCATAGCATCCCAGACCTGGATGGAGGCACCTCAGAGGCCATTGGGTCTGACCCCTTCACTTAGAGAAAGGGAACCCCAGGGAGCTTAAGTGATTTTCCCATGGTCAAAACCAACAAGTATTTATTAGGCACCTACTATGTGCAAGGCATTGTCCAAGGTGCTAGGGATATAAATCCAGGGGGGACATCACACTACCTTAAAGGACCAGCATTCTCCCAGGAGATACAACATGCACAGTGAGAAGCAAACACAAGGTAATTAGAGGAGGCAGAGCATGACCGAGGAGAGGCATCATGAAGGCTTCCTGGAGGAGACGCCTAAGAAGATAGACACACACAAAGGTGAATGTGGGAACAGCACATTCGGGGTATGGGCAACCATGGCAAAGTGGAAGAGGGACCGAGTGCAGGGAATGTCCCAGAATGCAGTTGGGCTGGAATGGAGACAGCAGGAAGAGAAGGACAGGAGAGAAGCTTGGGCAGGTGTAGGGGAGCAAGGATTCAAAGAAGCCTGGAGGACCCGAGTTCAAATCCTGCCATGACTTCCTCTCTGTATGACCTGAGCTTTAGCAGGCCTGGGCTTTTTGGCTGTCAATGAGACCTCTTCCAACTGCAAAACTAAAACTCCTCTAAGTTTGCATTGTACCTGAGAGGTAATAGGGATCCATGAAGACTTCTGAGCAGGGGAGTGACATGGCCAGACTTGGGCTTGGTCACTGCGTGGCAGGTGCCTCCCTGACCTCACAGATTTCACTGGAGGAGCTTCAGAGCTAGAAGGGGGCTCAGGGGCCATTGGGTTCAGTCTCATCATTTTATAGACTAGCAACCTGAGGCCCCGGAGAGGTGGAACTGGGACTAGAACCCGGATCCCAAAGGGAATGTGCCTAACACTGTGCTGAGTTTTTTTTTTCTGCAAATATCACTTCATTCGAACTTCACAACAACCTCGTGGGCAGGTCTTGTTATCTTCATTTGCAAAGAAATGGAGGCAGACAGAAGTGAAGAACCTTGCCCAGGGTCACCTAGCTACTGAGGCCAGATCTGAACTCAGGTCTTCCTGATTCCAAGCCCAAGGCTCTTTCCTAATGTTATCTAGGGATCAGATAAGAGGGCCTGGCCATAAAGGCTTTCCATATAAATGCCTGGCATTTATTGTTGTTGTATCATTCCCTGTTATCAGATTCAAAGGAATCTTTGATTGGATGTCTGTGCTACCCTCTCTGAAGGGCATCAGGGCTGACCCCTTCCTTGTACAAATGAGGCTGCTCAAGCTTCTCTTCTGCATAATACCCCAAATTTGAAGATTGCTAAAATATTAGGTTACCAAATGGTGTGGAAGAGAAAGCATCGTCAAGTGTGCCAAGAATCAAGGCAAACAGAAGCTTCTGGCAGAGGCCCTGGGTCCCAGAGACCAACAGGAGCCCTCCTGTCTGTTCATGTCAATGAGGATTCCTGTTCTCTTTGTTTTTTTTTGTTTGTTTGTTTTTGGCGGGGCAATGGGGGTTAAGTGACTTGCCCAGGGTCACATAGCTAGTAACTGTCAAGTATCTGAGGCTGGATTTGAACTCGGGTCCTCCTGAATCCAGAGCCGGTACTTTATCCACTGCGCCACCTAGCTGCCCCCCTGTTCTCTTTGGTGGAGCTCACCCCTCCTCCTCCCTCCCCTTCTCTCTTCTCCCCCTCCCTCCTCCCCCCTTCTCCCTCCTCTTTCCTTCTCTCTTCTTCCTCCTTCCTCCTCCCTTTCCTTCTTCCCCCTCCCCTCACTTTTTCCTTTTCCCTCCTCCTTCTTCCATGTTCCCTCCCTCCCTGACCCAGATTGATCACCAGTCTTCTGTCACTAGATGATTATCATGGGGGTCTGAAGGTCGCATTACAGGTTGCTTGGGCATCCCCTTCAATAAAGACTTAGTAGAGTGATACAGAGTAAAATCAGAGAAGCCAGAGAACAGTGACTGCACCAAGCACGGCGTGGAGAGACAAGTGACTCAGAAGGCCTTCTGCTCAGTGAAAGGAGCAGCCCTGATGGAGAGGCCCCCAGTGGAGCGGCTGCCACCTCCTCTGAGGGAAGACGGAGCCAGGGAGGAAGAGACGATTCTCTTTGCGCTTGGTCTATACGGGGACTTATTCTGCTTGACTCTGCATATTGTGATGAGGGCGTTGGCTTTTTATTGAGGGGGAGGAGAGAAAACAGGTTTTTGTTCATTAAAAAAAAATAAGTTAAAAGACTCGATAGGAGCTTATCGCAAGACAGAAATCGCCTGCATGCCAAGGCCTCCGGGCCATGCCCTCCTAGGGAGTGGAAGCTCCCTCACGGCAGGGATTATTTCTTTTCCGTGGGGGGGGGGGGGGGGCAGAGCAGACACTGAAGAAAGCTGAGCAAAGGAGGGATCGATAGCCAAGGGAACTCCAGGGCATCTTTGGACTTTCTACAGCCTCTCTAAATAGAACTGACCAGCTAAGAGCCCCTCCTACGACTGAGGCGTCGTCTCTGCTCAGCTCCATTCGCTCCACACCAAAACAGCCCCAGGAAGGGGCTGCAGTCAGGGGGCGACTGAGACTGAGGAACAGGTGTCAGACGCCTGGTCAGGACCGCCAGACTGTCTACGAGGGACAGGGAAGAGAAGGGGCAGAATAAACGTGTCTATAGTGCCTACTATGTGTCAGGCACTGTGCTGAGGGCTTCCCACCGATATTACCTTATTTGATCCTCGTTTAATACAGGGAGGAGTACACTGAACAAGGGATAGAAGCTGATGAGAGAGACAGAGAGAGAAGAAGGGAGAGAGGGAGAGGAAGGAGAGGGAAAGGAAGAGACAGACACAGAGAGACAGAGAGAGTCTTACTATGGACCACAATAGACAAACTTGAGCCACATACCTGGGTGTAAATAGAGATAACCTCTTTGGGAAAACAAGGGACAGGTTTATGAAAACAGAGAAGACAGGAAGGCTTAAACATCTGCCTCCCAGCCCCTCCTCCACTGACACAAAGAGAAAAGAAAGGAGGACCCATTAAACCGCTGGATTCAATCAAAGGGTAGGTCATTTCTAGCAGTTCCGTGGACCCAAGACTTCATTGATAGAGATGCACCTTCCAAATAAGAAAAAGGTTGCCACCCACCCACCCCTACTCATTCTTTGGAATTCTTGTCCGTGCCTCCTCATGGTCATCATCCGCCCCCATGACTCTGCACTGGGTCATGTGTCATTTTGGTTCTTCGGGGATGGGGATGTTTCATGGGCTTCAGCTTGGAAGAGGGGCTTGGGGGGGGGGGGGCTGGGCTTGAGATCAGGAGCCATTGAGGCAATAACCCTGCTCTTGATCATCCAAGTCAAGGGCGTCAAATCCAAATAGAAACCGGTTCCTGGTTTCGCAAATTGACTCAGAAAACCACAAATTAACATTGTCTGTGTTGTGTTGTATTTTATTCATTTTGTTAAATGTTTCCCAGTTACATTTTAATCTGGTTCGGGCCCCTCTGCCACATCTAGCACCACGTGCTTAACGCCTCTGACCTAGTGGACCCCAGATTCAGCATGGCCTAGTGGACAGGGCACTAGGGCGAGAGAGGCTGGGGTTTACAACTAGCTGTTAGCGTGACCCTGGGAAAGTCACTTATCCTCTCTGTGTCACTAAGGGATATGACTTGATGACCTCCAACATCCCTTCCACCTCTAGCCAACATTCCCATGATGCTACGGACTTCTCTGTGCCTCAGTTTCCTCATCTATAAAATGTGGTCATCACACCTGTAGAACAGGCAGAAGCCGGGTCGCACCCACCTCCCAGAGCTGCCTGGAGAAGCCAATGAAATGCTGTATGTCAACCACACAGAGGATACAGGGGTTAGGACAATGGACACGTTTATCATAAGCTCTGTTCTGACTCTGGTTCTCCAGTCAGCTAAAAGTTAGAAATCAGCACACGGCATCTCTAGCATAATGACCTGTCCATCTACACGGGCGTACAAAGGACCCAGGAGTTAGAAGCT
The DNA here is from genome assembly GCF_019393635.1 of Dromiciops gliroides. NCBI lineage: Eukaryota > Metazoa > Chordata > Mammalia > Microbiotheria > Microbiotheriidae > Dromiciops > Dromiciops gliroides. Next base: position 5,741,849 of record NC_057865.1, on the reverse strand, counting down.
GGGCGCTGATCCACCAAGGGTCAGACCCCCTCCCTCACACTGTCCCCAACTCTGGTCGGCACTTCCAAGGGTCTCTCCCGTGTCCTGGTTCTTTGATGCTTGGGGGCTTGGGGCGGTGAGTCCTGGGAGGGCAGGGGCAGTGTAGTGCGTCCCTGTGTTCCCACAGCACATGGAGCAGATAGATGCGTGTTGGCTGGATGAACAAATGAACGAAACAATGAGCAAGTGCACTTTGTCCATCATCACTGGGGAGGGAGTGCCAAAGATGTCACCTGTCCCCTGTTCAGGACGCACAGAAGCCCTTTGTTTCTCACCGGCTGCACAGGACATGAAGGTTAAACTTGAAACAGGAAAAAAGGTCATTTCTCTCTGCGAAAATTAATCAATCGTGGGTCTCCAAAGCTCCCAAGCCTGCTGTGGGAGCCAGTGCTCTCTAGGACACAATGGGCCTTCTGCCCTTTGGGGAGGATTGTTTTCCACCCTCGGCTTTCAGACTTTCAGCTGCCAAAAGAAGTCAGGTTGTGGTCGGGCCTTCCACGTTGGTCTGAAAATCCAGGCAAGGCAAAATTGTATTCTCTGTGTCACCGTGACTTTAAAACAGCCTGGTGTCCCCAGACGGCCATAGAAATAAGTGTCTTCACTGTTTAATCTGTTCTAAGGACGGCTAAGAGAAACAGCTCACAGGATTGATCAGCCCTGGAGCAAACGGTTTGCTCGAGTGGGCTTTAAAACCGTCCTTGACAAGAAGGATGGAGGGAAATCCACAGCAAACCCCAGCATCCAGGACCGGAGCCCCTCTCCTCTGCCCAGGGCTGGGCTGACTTCTGGGAGACACGGCATTCCCAGGAAAGCCCCCAGCATCATGGGAACATCACTGGAAGGAGCTGGGGCTGCTTGGCCTAGAAAAGAGCCGACTCTGTCCCTCTGTCTGGTAGGAAGAAGAGCTTGCTTTCAGGTACTGAAGGAGCTGGCCTGTGGAGGAGAGAGAGAGATGCTTTCTGTCTGCTCCAGGAAGGTGGAACGAGAAGTAATGGGCCGCAGCTGCTTCAGGATCCTCTGAGGGAAAACCTACCTAACAATCAGAGCTGTCCCAGAGAGGACCAGGCTGACCGAGGGAGGGGGCTTCCATCCCTGCCCATATTCCAGCAAATCAGGGCAACATTTCTCGGTCATTCCTTTTCAGGTACAAATGGTCAGGGCTGGAGCTCTCTGAGATGCTGTCAGTCTACGTGACTGAGCTGGGGGGGGGGGGGCTTCTGTCCCTCAGGCCTTGGATACAGGAAGACCTTTGCAGAGTCCCACCTGGGTCTTCTGAAGGAAAGCCTGCTCTGGCAGTGGGCCAAGATGAGACTGCAAAGGGTCCCTTGGCCTGGGTTATACTCCAGCCTCACCTTGGGGAAGAGTGTCTGACCCTGGAGAGGAAAGGGTTCCCTGGGCCTTTGTCCTGATCAGACCCCACCCAGAGGGGCACCTTCAGGACTTGGGGCCATATTTCACCTGTTCCCTTGGGAAATTCCTCCCAGGGCCTGGAATCAGGAAGAGCTGAGTTCAGATCCTACCTCTGATACTTACCAGCTAAGTGACTGGGCAAGTCACTAAACCTCTGTCTCAGTTTCTTCTGTTGTAAGATGAGGCTAATAATAGCACCTGCTTCATAGAGCTGTTACAAGGACTGGATGAGATCACATCTGTAAAGTGCTGAGCACTGTGCCCCACACACGGCAGACACTTCATAAATGTCTGCTCCCTTCTCACTTCAGGCGAGCCAGCCAGTAAGCAGTAGTTCCTGCGTGGAGCCTCCTTGCAGACCCTTTGCATTTAATCACAGGTCCAGCCACAATGAGCAGCTCCTCTAAATATTACAAAGAATGGCCAGGGAGAAAGCGTGTCTCTGTGGTCCCTGGGTGGAGAAGCATGGGATGCGCCCCTCCTCAGGACCACGAGAACGTGTCCAAGGCAGGGCTGGTAAAGTCTGGCCCATGTGAGCCCCGCCCTACCCTAAGCACACTTGGCTTTCCAGGATAGACCAGAGCAGGGTCCATCTAAGTCAGCTAATTACAGGGTTATCATCCGGACTCTTGAAGGTGGGGCACCAAGACTTGATCAGTGGTTATCAGCCCCCATAAATCCACTGCCGCTGCCTTCCAGTCAGGGAAGAATGATTGCTTATCCGTATGTCCTTGTCCAGAAAGCATGCTTTGTGGTCTCCTTTCTCTGGCTTCAACTGAGAGGTGGACAAGAACCACCCCACCCCCTGCTCTTTTCCATCCCAACCCACCCCCAGACATGAAACACAATGCAACAAAAAGGCTTTCCTTCTTGGTTGGGGCCTCACTCTCCCACTGCTTGTGAGCTTCCTCACAGGCTTGCAATCAACTGGTCAAGAAGCATTTATTAAGTGCCTAATGTATCCCAAGCACTGACCAATATCCAAGGAGCCAAATCCAAGCTTGCACCAGGTGCGTGAAAAGGGGATGCCTCTGATGGAGCCACTTCATGGTCCAGGGGTCACCTTCAGAAATCGAGGATCAATTCGCAGATCCTACATCTACAGCTGGAAGACCTTGGAAGCCTTCTAATGCACCCCCTCTTAGATGGATGGAGAGCGCACTTATTCAGTGTTTATTACATACCAGGTACTGTGCTATGTTCTGGAGATTCAAACATAAGCAAACAGGAGGATGCCTGCCCTCTTATATTCTAAGTAAAAATAGAAAAAATGCAAAGGGAGATTGGAAAGGGGGTGAAGTCTAGGGAGTAAGGCGAACTGGAGATGAATGCTGTGTGACCAGGTTTTCTGAAGAAAGAGTGGTACTGACTAAGGAATAACCAGGTCAGGTCAGCAGGACCTAGGACAGAGGCATAACATGGCAGGGGGAGGGGGAGGTTGGCAATGGAAATCTAGAGGTAAGGAAACTGAGGCCAGGAGAGGTTAAGAGATTTGCCCAAGGTGCTAGAAGTGGGATGCAGACCCAAGGCCATGGAGTCTAGATCACTCACATCAATCTCTAAGGATGTGCAATAAACACTTACTGTTTATTTATTTGGTCTGGTCCTGTGATTCATCTATAAATGACATTCTCCAGTGATGTCATATAATAAAAAGTCTAATTAATGGTCAAGTGGGAACCAGTGTGTACTTTAATGCCTGGATGGGTCTTTGATCTCACTGATGTGCATAGCCCTTCCATTAGTACAGATTGCGACCCATCCACATCTTCTTATTCTACATGATTCTTGTCCATATCCTCCCATAAACCCTCTAATGAAGACATACTCAGCTCTCTGGAGGGCTTGGAACAAATTCGAACTTGCCTAATTTCTTGCAGGACAAAGGCAAATTGGGTTAAGAAGCATGGGTAAAGAGCTTCTATGCCCCATGGTCTTCCTATCCTAAATCCTAAAAGGGAGCCAGTTGCAATCAACATGAAATGGCGTGAAAAGCCCGATGCAGACTTTGGTGTGCATTTATGCATGTAATAAAAAACACTTTGTCAACATAACCCATGAGACAAACGGGGAGCTGAGCCATGCAGGATGTTACATCAGGCTCCCACGGCCACCAGTGCCTTCGATGGTGCCAGGTGTGTGAACAGGAAGCCTCGTGCATACTCCACAGCTGGCTCCTGCACCATGTGCCCAGCCTTGCCTGGTTACAAAAAAACAGGACCCGATCCTCTCTACCTGGCTCCCATGGAATCACCCAGGGTCACTGAGACCAACTGTTTCTACTTTTCTGGAGAATTAAGTTGACCCCCATTCTGCTGAAACAGCCTGATTTTGGCCAGCGTCTCCTTGGCAAAACCACCCCAGAAATAGCTCACAGGGAAAGCCCTCCATCCTGCTGTCCTGCTGGCATCTAATTCAATTAGCAGATCGGAGGGTTTGCTTCAGGGATGTCTGCCTTTCAAACCATCTGCGGCCTGAGCAGAGCTTGCAGAAGGCACCACTTCTGACTCCCAAGACGGGTCTCTTTATTTGGATCTACAGAGACAGGGAGGAAGTAGAGTGACCCAGATTCCAGGGAACCTCCCCAAAGATTCTAAACAGGATGGCAAAAGATGTTCTCATTGACCTTCATGGAGGAGATGACTGTGGGCATGCGGCACGGAAAAAGATTTAAAAAGCTGATTGGGCCGCATTCCATTTCAATTAATGACTGCTGTCCAACAAGGCTCATGTACTGCTCAGGTCAACTCAATTCAAAAAACGTTCTTTAAGCAACAGCTATGGTCCAGACAGCACACAAGGGGCAGGGGAGACAAAAGCAAACATGGGCAAGTCCCCCCTGTCCTCACAGATTTTACATACTACTTGACAGAGAGGGGTGATTAGTGTTAAGACAAGAG